>NC_141623.1:5741106-6070273 GCF_047967505.1 Dipteris shenzhenensis
CTCCTGGCTGACCTGATGGTGCAAACATAGTCCTCGTATCATCCTCAGCAGAGGGACTGCAGAAACATCACGATGATCCATGCGGGTACGGCACGACTCACACGAGGACGGGGTGCTTTGGCCCGACTAGAGAGGCGATGCTTCCGGGCACACTTCCAGGACCCCTTGACGAAGGGTTGACTCTTTGACACATTGGTGAGACTGACTGCCATGTACGCAGCAACTTTCTGGGGAGTGATATTTCAGCGACTGAGTGGAAGAGATTTGAGGGACTATAGGTGACCATGGGATCCAAAAGATTCGGAGTAAACCCTCAGTCCCTTATCAGATTATATAGGCAGAGTTCGCCATGACCCTTCTCCAGGTTGATGCCATCTTCCAGACAGTGACGTTCCTCCACGGAGTTTGGGCCTTACCCTAGTGGAGACTATTGAGGTTAGCATTAGAGTCCTCCAGGAGAGAGTGGTGTTGATACGGCATTGTACGCACGGATATCCACGTGGTTTGGTAGTCACGGCCTTCAGATGGATAGACTTCCTTCCTTTCAGTACAGTCTGGACGCACCACCCAAGATGATCTCATGAGATGAGATCAACCGTATCATACGGTTGGACCTCCTCCAACTCCATAACATTTAGGGCTTGGGAGGGAGAGGAGCTCTCCACTAAAATCAGTTCTATCATGATCACTTCTTGAGGATCTCAGAGCACGGTCTTGTCATCAGACCTCAGTATCTCGAGGGCAGGAGAGTTTCACATGCACTGAGGATCGCCATTGGTCAGTTACAAGTCTCATCACATCAGCTGCGGATTGAGGCAGGGAAAGATGCAGGCATACCCAGAGAGCAGAGGACTTGTACACTATGCAAGATGGAGGAGATTGAGACGGAGGAGCATTTTCTATGTGTCTGCCCAGTCTACTATGAGATTTGAGGACGATATTATTGCCTCTTTTAGGAGGGACATGGCTTTGGTCCACTCAAACGGTTGATACATTTTCACGATCAGGTCTGTGTTGGGTTCTACCAGCTTGAGATGCGTCGACGGAGAGACACATTGATGCAATAGGCCAGAGAGCAGCATGGACTGATGCCATAGGTCACTGTCGACAGATCACAGACTTTTGTTACAAACTCATATGCATCTGAGTTAGGTGCTACTGTCGCTGAGGGAGAGGAGCTTGATGATCATGGATCAGCAGTAGGAGTGTCCACCACGATGAGGCCAGACGAGGGACACACACTCAACGTGTGACACGAAGAGAGACCAGAGCACGCACGATCGAGGTTTGGTCTATCTCAGCCTTTCTTAGAGGCGATCACCAGAGACGAGGCATCACCCTTGACGTAGCCCACCGGATCTAGAGATCGAGGAGACCACGCCCTCCCCCACGTCGCAAGACAGCTCGACAAACACAGATATGAGAGCTTCTCACATCTCATCAGAGTGCCACTAGGTTACCTAGATATGTGGAACCTGAGCATGTACTAGGAGTGCTAGCCCTGAGCACCTGGCACTCTTTTGTTACTTTGCTACTCTAGTATTTTGTTCACTAGTTTAGCATGTTAGCACTTTAGCTTTAGCTTTCAGTTTTCAGCTTTCAGCAAGGGTCTTAGTGAACCCTTTGCTTCAGCCCTCAGTGGCTTGTATGAGGTGCCTTTTGGATTCACACTTTGTCTCATACACCTGCGAGGCCTCTTGCAGACGTTAATATATCTTTCTTTCTTTCTTTCTTTCTCTCTTCCTCTCCCTCTTCCCCCTTCCTTCTCTTCTCACTCCTTCCCCCTTCCTATCTCTACCTCCTCCAATCTTCCCCTGCCTCTTTCATTGCATTGGTACCAAAGCACTGGTTTCTGGCACCTTTGTGCTTCCATTCACCCTTTAGTCGTTGAGCTATTGTCCAACCGTAAGAATTGAAGGGCACAGCCTCAACGATTCGTCCAAGCGTGAACGCCCAGCCATCAGACGACGGGCGACTGCAACGATGGACATGCAGCTAGCAACCGCCATCTATAGCAATCCAATGTGGGCTGTTTTCAATGAACCGAACTAGCAGACAACCGGCTCTCCTACTGGCTGAACATGAACCAGCTTGAGCAGCCTTGTGCATATCAGGACCGGAGGGAGCCGATGACAATGGTGAGCAGCAGCTATGAATAGACGGCGGGCTTCTCCATTTGGACGGATAGTAGCTCTGTTGCTCGCTCAACCGCTTAGCCACGGATTCTTGTGATGAACAGATACATCCACGCCGCATTCATGGTGGCCCAAATAAGCCCGAACAGGGCTGGGAAAGGCTCTGAAACGGCTATGAGAAAGCAGCTGGTACAAGGCCCTTTTTTGGGGGAGGGGTCCTAAGTCACCTAGGACAGTTAGGACCTCGACCTAAGACTCCTAGGACTGCTAAGACACTTAAGACACTGAGTTAGTTGAGCCACCACTTGGACTAACCCTAGTTAGCTTAACCCCACTAACCTAACCAACCCCAACTAGCTAAAAAACTGACTAAACCAAACCTAACTAACTAAAACAAACTTACCAGCTAACCTAACCACAAACAAACTAGGCTGGTTAATTAACCTAGGGATTAATAATTGCTTTGTGTGCTAAGGTTCTGCAGGGAGCGTGAGGTCACGAAATCGACGCAGGCGAAGCGGCAAAAATAGGCGTAGGCACACGTGCGGTTTATGCGAAATCAAGCGACATTTTGCAGCTTCCTCATCGACCTTCTCTCAAGCTTCTCCATTGGCATTTCAAGTGCTTCTCAGGGGCTCATTACAGCAGGTTTTGCTGTCTATTTCTCGGAGTCAAGTTCATTTCTTGCCTGCATTTGTACTCCCCCGCGAGACAATCACGATGCCAACCAAACGTTTACCTCGTGTTGAGGAGTTGTCACGGGCTGAGGACACACCATTTGAGGCTGCTCAGCAGGAGCATATGGCATTTACTGAGAGTGCTGCTATAGGTGGGATAACTGCCACTACTCGCCCTGCATCTCCTATACCTATGGAGCAAGGAAAATGTTGGAAGCTCTCTCGTCTATGATTTAGAATGCCTTCTTGCAGATGGGACAGCAGAAAGCGGGCAAACTTATGCTTTTAAGTGTGGTGAGAAGTGGACTCTTGAGCATCGAGAAGTTTGCAAAATGCGTAACAGTGGCACTACAAAACTCAGCATGATTATTGAGATATTGGATGATGAGGATTTAAAGGATGCTTTCGAGATCTTGGATGCCACTCATGATGATTTAGAGCTTGCACATGACGTGGAAGGAGCTCCAAATATTGGAGCCACGAAGGGGGTTGATTTCCCCTTTGATCGTGGTGGTGCTATCAAGCATAATATGCATAGTATACAATAATGACACTTTGAGGAGACCTTTGCTACGACTATTTGCTTGGCTTACTGTCTGACGGCTCCTCCTCCAGTGTCCTTGAGCCCCCTCATGCCTATATTTTGGGAATTGAGAAGGATCTCATGCCTTCCATGCTCTCCATGAAACACTAGTCCATTTTGCCATATGCCATCTTGAAGTTGTGAAAAAGAATGGCAATCTCATACCCTTATTCTTTTGACCACTTCACTACCTCCAAAAAATAGATGGTGTCAATGATGCTCCTGTTTGTAGTTTGAGGAGCGCACTAATGCCACTATAGTAGGAAATTTCAAGCCAAACTTCAAGCAAAAAGCCGTGTCCTTTGAGTGCCCCTAAAACATTCAAGGCCATAACTGTGTCATCCATGCTGCTGCACTCCACGCTCTAAAGGAACTGCCTTGAGTGGTTTTGAACATGAGGAGTGTCATCTTCTGCCAAACGATTACTAAAAGCAATCCCTGTTGGGATATCTCAAGGTGTATGCCTCAGGCACACCTTGGTTTCTATGTGTGTGCGCTAGAGGCACAACTAGGTGCCCATAAGCACAGTTAGGTGGGATAGAAGCCACATAGGATGATTGAGAGAATCTAGGAGCAGATTGAGGAGATGATTGTGGAGCTCAGAGGTCATCAGTGATGTCAGTGATCATGTAAGAGGTGCCTACTTAAGGACCTCATCTTTCTTCATTCCATAAGCAAGATTTCTGAGTTTGTGTTCACTCCGTGCTTTCTTTTCAGTTTACCAACATGGTATCAGAGCCCTTTGATCCCCCTTGAGCCCATTTCTGCCACATCATCATCTTCTTCTTCTTCTTCATCTTCACCATTTCTTCTCTTTCTTCCAAAATCTTGCTAAAGCTTGTTCTCCCTCAGTTCTCCGCCATTCTCCAAGCCCTTCCTGCTGGAGATACCCCTCGTTTGGGCGAACCTCCACCTGCAAGCAATTGAAAAAAAAACGTCTCTACTTGCTGCGCCATTGCTCGAGCCCTGAGTAGATGGGCGACCTCAAGACGAACATTTTGAGTCATTTTTCAGCTCATTTGGTCCAGTAACGAAGGAGAAATCGTCAAAACTCAGGTTCAGCCTGCAGCAACTCCCCCGGGCAAAACAACGCGCCATTTCGCCCAACCTCTGCAGTGGATTCTCTCAGGTATATGAGCTTTCTTTTGCCTCAGAAAGCCCCTTTTTCTTTGCTTTGGAGAGTGAGATACAAGCCCTCTAAGTTGAGGCCTCTGTTTTTGACAGTTTTGACAAGGTTGTGAAAGTAATGCTACATTAGATGCTATTTTAGCATTTCTGAGGTTTTGAAGTTTTGAAAAGCATTAGTACAACTATGGCTACAACTTTCTTTTAAGTTGCTATACTTGGATTTGATTGGAAAGCTTTCATTTAGCCACCTCTGTGAAGCATGTAAGAAAAAGCATCATTGATTGAAATTTGGTCACAAGTCTTTGCTACATTAAATGCTTATATTTTGAAGCTTTTCAGTTGTTATTCTAGCCTTGTAAGAGAGAAGACACTGCCCAATACCTGGGTTAGATCCTCTCATGGCTACCATATTGAATATAGATAAGCTCAATGGTAAGGGTTTCCACACATGGCAGATGAAGGTGAAATTTGCATTGATGAGGGAAAACCTCTGGGGACTTGTCAAACCGGCTTCAACTTCTTCTTCAACAGCCTTCAATGCTGGAGAATCCTCAGCTCCGACACGCCCGGCAAGGGATCCCGCTAGAGAGGAGAAAGCATATGGCATCATTGCTCTTGCTTTAGGAGATGATTATATTCATCACATCTCTGACTTAGAGTCTCCTTCAGAAGCTTGGCAGAAGCTTGACATTATTTTTGGTGCTAGCTCTCACATCTCAAAATTATCACTTAAAATTTCTTTCTTTGAATTGAAGATGGTTAGTGGCACTCCTTTGGCTGCCCATGTCAATTACATGCGGAGTCTTATGACTCAACTTGCTTCTATCAACTCTCCTATCACTATAGATGATGCAATGGCAGTGTTGCTCAAGAGTATGCCTGAAGATTATGATCATATTGTGACCACCTTGAAAAATCTTCCTAATCCTAATCTTGAAGGTCTTATCTCTGCTCTCCAAGAAGAAGAAAGGCACATGGAGCTCCGGAAAGGCAAGGACACAGCCTATGCCATAAAAATCCAGAAGGGCAAGTTTTCACCTTGCAATCATTGTGTGGGAAGACAAATCACCTCTCAAAGGACTGCTTCAAAATCAATCCATGCAAACACTGTGGCAAAAACAATCATCATGAAAGGTTTTGTAGAGCCAAAAAGGAAGCAACTTCAAAGACAGAAAATGCCAATCTACTTTCAGTTGATGTGCCTCCACAAGATGATGCATCCTTTGAAGATTATGCTTTTTGAATCATCTCTATGTATGCTCCAGATCTCTCTTTTGTTGAGTCAGGGTACTCAGCCTGGATAGTCCTCCAAAATGAATGAAATAAACTATTGTGTTTTGTGTGTTTTGTAAACACCTCTGGTCACCATATGATGTAGGCCATGTGTATGTGTTTTCTCCATGGTACCTCCTGTAGACATTGTGTGCATGTACTTGCAGGGGAGATAACCATTGGAAGATCTTTTGTATCCCTTTTGTTTACCTTACACCCATGGGAACCCTTGCTAGCTTGAGATCCTAGCCATTGATAGATCCATGACCACCATGAGATGGCATGTGACACCTTGTGCTAGATGTATCCTTGACATAGCCTGAGGCATTCTCTTGAGGGGGGGTTTTGTTGGGATATCTCAAGGTGTATGCCTCAGGCACACCTTGGTTTCTATGTGTGTGTGCTAGAGGCATAGTTAGGTGCCCATAAGCACAGTTAGGTGGGATAGAAGCCAAGGACCTCACCTTTCTTCATTCCATAAGCAAGATTTCTGAGTTTGTGTTCACTCCGTGCTTTCTTTTCAGTTTACCAACAATCCCCTCATGTGCCTGGCAATGCGGGTAAAACAGGGATGCACTATTGACCGCTCTCCTCTTAGTAATTCATAGGCCCGCCGTGGCCCAAAAGGCAGAAGAAATAGGAAAACCCTCATGAACATAGTCCGTCTGTTGTGGATAAGATCATTAGCATTGCATGCAGCCTTGGTTGATTGTATGGTATGCTATTATAGCAAATTGATGAGATGCAATTGCTGTTTGAGAGTTCTATCGTTCCCCTTGGGGATGAGATAGATGAGGCCTTTGGAGAAGTTGTGTGGTGGCATCCATCTGATTCATGATCTCCATGAAAACAATATTGACACAATTTGTAGATTCAGCTTTGTATATTCTTCAATGACAATAACTTTACAGACTGGGGAAGCTTTTCATTCCACCTCAAAGTTTAATTAAAAACAAACTGGTTTTGTTTTTAATGCTGATTGCTGAGGCCCTTATGTTCAAAGATATGCTCGCAACAGTCCCCAGTGGCAAGACATCTTGTTGGATTTTGTCAGTCGACATCCACAAATATGAAGCATGCACATTGTTGCAACCATGGAATGGGTTGTTTTTTTTAAATGTTTTTTTGGACCATAGCCTGACTTTTGTGCAGCCAAGGTGTTTCTTTCACTTCAAATTTTCGAGGCAAAAGGGAGAACAATCAATGTATAGCTTAGTATACAATCATGGCCTTGACACCAGTGGGAGGATACCAAAAAGCCTAGAAATTGTAAGAGGGCTTATTGCTGTGTTGATCTTAGGTGGAGCATTATATTTTATTTTGTTCTAGTCCTTGAATTAGAAACTCTTTCTCAGCTCATTCAAACAGCATGCGTGTTACAGATCCGGTCACAAAGATGCACTTTTGAAAATTCCAGAAGATGGATCTCATGCGAGTGAATGTTGATATAATTGTCTGTCTGCATATCTTTTGAGAGTCATCTAACATGCCATGAGAATGCTTATTAATTTCACACACACAATTTAAATTCCAATTGTTTGCTAGAGAACTTGCACATGTCATGCCATCTACGTTACGTTTTCAATGTTTGTATGATGGGTTCTTTGCGATTGCCAAGGATACAGCAGAGCGTGTAAAGGCCAAGAAACTCCAATTGATAAAAGAGTTCATTGTAGGATCTTCCAGGATTTTCTCTGTCAATTAATAGAAACATACGAGATATGCAACCATCCCATAATAAGCTTCCTGTTATGAATTACAGCTCTGCCTGATAGTGTTTGTACATGCTGTGGAACAGAGATTTATTCCACCAGAAGAGGTGGCAAAAATAATGCAGCGTATGCACTGGGATGAAGACAGTGAATCTTGGATTTTCAGAAGCAATCATCATTATTCTGCGAATGGGCTTAACAATGGGCCACTGCAGCGACCGGCATCAGCGGTGGGACGAAGTAGACCGACATGTCAGCAAGCTTTACACTACCTGGCTCAAGGCACTACAAATCCAAGATTTTTGTAAGACGTTTTCTGAATAATGAATACAATTGATATAAGTATGTAAAAGAGTGCATACAAAGTTAATACTCATTAGGACGTAATAATAAAGTAGGTCGTGACAGACAATGTCTCAAATTGCAGAGTATGGGAGCTCTTGTAATGAGAGAGTTTCCCACAATCATTTGGACTTTATTGCTTCTCATGGTCTTTATCTACTCATGGAGGACATAGGGAAGCTCCACATAGGGAAGCTCTCTTGGGGTAAGCAGAATAGTTGAGAGACATACTGTAAACTTCTCATGGTGTTTATCTACTCATGGAGGACATAGGGAAGCTCCCTTAAGAGGCTGCAATCTGTTCTATTGCTGCTGCTCAAGATTGGAACACCTCATTTTTTGCCTCCGTTTTGTTGCTGTCACTTCTTGAAAATCAGAAAATTGTGTGCTCGAGATACCTCTACCCTTCGCTAACTTGACAGTCTCGGTCTAGTGCACTGAGAGCCATATTTCTGTTAGTTAGTTGCTTTTTTATTTGTTGGTCATCGTGCCATGGGGTTAGTTACTTCCAGCAGAACCAAATACAGTTTTCTTGAATTGCATTAGCACTCAGTTGGTTACGGGGACCATATGCAACAAGTGTTTTTTGCAAATAGTACTGTACGTCAGATCAGTCTCACAGTTATGGCTGTTCTTCTTGCTGGGTTATTTAGTTGCAAGCAACCTCTTTTCTTGCATCGGATGAGTCTGTAGTAGGGGTCAATTCAAATTATTTGTAGTCTTTCTTGCAACGGCTCAAAATGATAGCCTGTTTGGTGGAGCTTTGTCCTAGGAGGACAAGCTTGATGGCACCTTGTGGAGTTTCATGATAAAGAATTTGTTGGTTGCCAAAGGTCTATGGGGTCTGTGAATGGAGATGAACACCGTCCCGCATATGATGCACTTATTGCATCAGCTACACCTTGGTAGAACATGGGCGTAGTGGCGGGTGCACCTACAGCCCTCGTAGCTTCTAAAGTTGATAAAAGGAGTAAGTCAAAACATCGACTGACTGCGTTCGAGCGAGCCCAGAGTTTGATCAATGCTTGTGAGGAACTTTGTATAAACCTATAGTAGCAATAATGTTTTACTAAAAATGGTTGAATCTACATGACACTATCAAAGATTGTTTTTACTTATTTTTACAAAGATGAAAATGAATACCAAAGGGAAAATTCTTAGCAACATACAAAGAGAAAACCTATAATTTGATAAATAATAAATCCATGCAAGTCAGCAATCATTCAATGGATACAAAAGGGGAAATGTTGCAATGTCTACACCTCAATTGAAGGGGTTTCTTTATTTTGTGGAGTTACATACAAACAACAATAGTCCCACCCATGATATAGAAACTCCTCGTATAAAAACCCATTACAAATCGCTATTTGTAGCACATTGATTTTTATGCTACCCATATGATTTGATTCATTTTGTACATGAAATGATCATATGAACAAAATGTTTAAACTGTGGAGCTAATAAGTTATTGATCACCATGCTAACTAAATATAGATCAACTTCATATGTACATGACCATGTATACACCTCTAGGATGGAGGGAGGAAACCAAGGATCCGAACTCTATATGAGAAAAATTCATGGTCATAAGAAAATATAGAGTTTGATAAGGTCTAGCTCTAATGAAACAAAGATAAGTACAACTGTCTAAAGCTCTAGAATTTTGACATTTTCCGATCATTGTGACTACAAACATGACCATATTTGGAGTCCGATTGACCAAGTTATGGCCCAAATAAAATTGGTAGGAGGAGCCTCCCAAGAGGCCGCGATATCGCGGCCTCCTGGGCAGGAGGCTCCATTCATATGTTTCCGATCATTGTGACTACAAACATGACCATATTTGGAGTCCGATTGACCAAGTTATGGCCCAAATAAAATTGGTAGGAGGAGCCTCCCAAGAGGCCACGATATCACGGCCTCTTGGGAGGCTCCTCCTCCCATTATTTTTTTCCTTGAAAATGGAATTGTATAAGAAATACACATATTTTGAACCCTTTCTTTCACCCCTCTTTCTTTGACCCTCCCAAGAGGCTGCAATATCGCGGCCTCTTGGGAGGCTCCTCCTCCCATTATTTTTTTCCTTGAAAATGGAATTGCACAAGAAAAACACATTCTTTGAACCCTTTTTTCCACCCCCCCTTCTTCCTTGACCCTTGCAAACACATAGTCAAACATTAAGACAATTGATTACTCACAATATCATGGGTAGGACAACAACCGTAAAATTAAGTATTGCATGATACTTTTTGAACATTAATCATCACACTAGAATATCAAAATTTATGAAATTATTCGCTCGAACCGCCGCCTCGCTCGAATTCTGGTAATCCTCTGATAAAAGGAGATGGGATGCTTGTGATGCCTAGGCTCTTATCTTGATCTCTTTGTCAATCAAAATGTTTATTATTCCTCACATCAGGTCTTGCAGGACCTCTTTGCATGCATGGAATGTTTTGCAAGTGAGGGTGATAGTATGTTAGAGCGTCTGACTGAGGTCCAGGATCTTAGATAGCAGCTCCTGGATATTGATGAGATTATTTCTGAAAATTACTTGATCTCCAAGACATTGCAATCATTGCGGAAGTCCTACATGAGTTTCCACACTTCTCTCACTTTGTCTCTGAGGGCCAATGCACAGCCTCTACAATTTGAGGAGCTAGTAGGTTTGTTTTTGTAAGAGGAACAAATAAGGAAGTACAAATCTTCCTCCTCCCATAGCAGCGATCAAGTACTTGCTGTCCATGATAGGAGTAAGGGCAAGGATAAAGGTGGTGCGCGGTCTAAGGTTGCTTTGAGGACAGCCATCTAACAAGGCAAATGATGATCTAGGCAAAAGAAGGGAAGCTGTCGTTATTGTCACAAGCTAGGTCATTATATTAGTGAATGTAGAAAAAGATTGGAAAAAGTGAAGAAGGAAGCCGGAATGTCAGCCTGAATTTTTAATGCTTCAAATGATGACAAGGACAATGTTTCAACAAATTATGTGAGTGATCCTTTCTTGGTATGCAGTTATAATCCCAATCTTGAGGTGAGTTCACTCGGTGTGAGTGATACTTCAGCTGTAGTTTGGTATTTTGACAGTACTTCCAAGAAACACTTATTTGTTGATTTGCAGCCCGCTCCTATTGGCAAAACAATATCGTGTGCCAACAATTCTTCACATCGTGTCGAGGGAGATGGAAAGATTAGTAATTAGTTTTGTACAACAGACTTCAATAGTCTGATTACATTCTGTTTGGTCAAACATGAGGTTGACAGCAATTGTTACCGAGGAACAGCGTTCCGTACCGCGAAGACCCGTGGAATGTGTGTGGAATGGTTGCATCGCATTCTAGTACCTTTTGGAACACCTATGAATGTTTCATAGGCCGTTAAAGGCCTTCTCTGCTCAGCCCACCCTTGAGCTGTTGAGCTACTCAATTTAGCAGATCTGTGGCTACCTCATCTATGTTCATGCCCTTAGTGACATGAGTGGCATCCTTAGCCTCGTGTGTGCTAATGGTCTTACCCGTATGAGACACTACAAAAGGAGCAACGGGTGATTTTTTAGGTTGTGCTTTATCTTCATATTGTTGTCCAAGAGCACAACAGTCTTGCTGCACAGCTCGAAGGATGTGGAATTGTCTCCTGTCACTTGAAGGCGTCAATGAATTGACAGAAATTGTGGCAAAAAGAATTAGAAGGGACTAAAATCCTAGAGTTGGAAGATTTGCCAAAACTCATATCCTTTTATCGAACTTTGAGATGAACTTACTAAAATAGTTAGTATGTTTTGTAAATGGCCTTATTCTGTAAAATAAACTTAAGGAACTAGCTATAAGAACTCCCTAAATACTTTTTCTAACATTCCATGATACCATATTATTTAGATACCTTCCAAAGAAACTTGCAGATGGACATATATGATTTGTAGTGCATACACATTGATGTGATTTCAAGGATCGGGGATGCATATATATCCCATATATATATATATATATAGGATCTCTCTTCTTTGATGCATGCTCTTTCTCTTTATGGTTTAGTTGCTGGTCTTCATGTGAATTTTCAGAAGTCCAAGCTCTTGATTCTGCTTTCTAAAGATTGGCATTCTCTTTTATGGCCGGGTGATATTATCCAACCTACTTAGTTGATCCGTCATCTTGGTTACCCTCTTGGTTGGATGATCACGCGTCGTCAGCAAGTTCATTGGGTTCTTGAAAATTTAAAAAAGAAGCTGGAATACTGGAAGCTTGCTACTTGGCCCTTGCATGTCAGGCTTCGTATTGGCAATCTATTTTGATGGCATATATACAGTTTTATCTGCCTTTGATTATGTTCAGAAAAGGGGATTTGACAGTTTTCATGTCCATGGTTATGGAGACTTTTTGGCGCTCCAAACATGGCAAGAAGAGTTTGCATTTGCTTTCTATGCAGCATCTGTGTCCACCTAAGATGCATGGAGGCCTCAATATTTTGAACCTTCATGTGCACATTCTGGCTCACAAGGGCAACATGATGCTGCAATTTCTGCAAGGATCACAACCATGGGTTGCCGTGATACGTCACTTGCTTTCTCAGATTACTACCTCTGCTTTTGGTTTTTGGCAGCCCACTCCCTGGGATTTCCTTTTTGGTGCTCTTCAAGGGAAAATCAAAGGTTGCCCTCTAGTTTCCAATAAGTTGATGGATTGGAAATATGTTCTTTCACATTTGGAATGGGATGGCCGGGATACTTTACAGGGTAATTCCTTGAGGAAAGTGTACACTGGTCTCGGGCCTTTTCCCCTCCGTTGGCTTTGCAAGAGCCTCGACGGTCTTATTTTTTGAGTCTAAAGGGGATCCTTTTGGTTTCAGATATTGTTCATGATGATGGGACTCCTCTTTTTTTCCCTCAGGCTGCTGCAAAATATAGTCTTGGATTGCATTATCGTCCAGTCTGGCATAAGATTATCTCCTCGATTCAGAATTTTACTCCTGTACCTGCATATCCTACTTTGGGATGCTCATCTTGTAATATAAAAGCAACAATATTTTCACCCAAAAAAAAAAGGTATGTGTGCATCCAATCTGCAATGTAATAGAAGCATGGCCAACAAAATCTTAAAAAGACTAGGATGAAATTGAGGCATGGGCAAGATTTGTTAACATTTGCACTATTCACCCTCATTGGCATGCTCAAGCTGGATTTTCCCGCTTAGTCATCACTTTGCAATCTACAGACTACAGTATCCTATGGTCCAAGGCAATCTACCGTGGTGATTACAATAGCTACTTGGTTCCTATTTGCAATTCTTGGGTCCTGCAAAGATAGGCGTCCAACGCAACTTGTCAGTGATGCAAGGAGCATCTACGGTAAGTGCATAGTAATATCCATATTGATGGCAATTGATTTCAAGATATGCTTTTCAAATTTGGTGTTGCATCTCATGCAAGTTGCATATTGCACAGTGCAAGTAGTCCCCTTGGTGGAAGGATTGTACAACTACTAGTTACAGTAATGATTCTACTATTATAGTTTTTGGACTGATGGCTCCCATCACGTGCCGATGCACATTGGGAGGCTGATATGGAGAATACCAAGGAGCAACTTGCCGGAGGATCACGCAAATGGAAATGCCGCTATTGTGGGCAACTCAAGAAGGGTAGCTCCATTAGAGTACAAGCTCATTTGTTGGGAATTCAAGGCAAAGGCATCTGTGTTGCCCTTTTGGTGCCTGAGACAGTGCTCTTACTATTGAAGTGATGATGGATGCACCACACTCCAAGCAAGAAGTTAAAGAGTCTACATCATTTCAGTGCAAGTACTCGTTTAGGTACTTTTTCATCTTCATGATTTCACTACATTGAGCTTTGGGAGATCAGGTTCCACAAGTTTGCTAATCTTTGCAACTGGAGGTTCCGTATCTTCTACCCTTCTTGTAGGAAGCAAGAGACATGCTATCTTGTCTACAACATGGCACCTTGGTAGGAAGTAGAAGTGGATGATGCACTGGGGTTTTTTAATAGTGGAGATAGTGCTCTAAAATGGATACTGTCAAGGCAATTGCAGCTTTCGGTCAGTCTTACACTCGTCCATCATACGAAGCTCTGAAATCTAGGATTTTGGATGGGGAGAAACAGAACATAGAGCAGGCTTTGGGTGTCATCAGAGAGGAATGGAGGAGCCACAATGTGTCCTTGATGGTGATGGAATGGTGTGATACTCGTAACCGGGCATTCTGGCATATTGCAGAGGAAAGTCATGCTTTTTGAAGACAATTGACAACTCTGAAGGTGGAAAGGCATCATAGAGTTTGGCAAAGTTGCTTAGAATGTCATTCAATTCATTTCAGACGAGGGGGGATGCTAATAGGGTTGAATTCTTGAACTTTGTAAGAGTGGAAAAACTGGCAAAGAAGATTAAATGTCAGGAAATAGTTACTGGGATGCTGTTGGTGGGATGTCATTTTTGCTATGTGTGATAGAGTAAAATGGCTTGTATCCTTTTGGGTGACTGTCATGAGGTTGCACTGTTTGTATTGTTTTTTGTAAATGAGTTTGCGCATGTTCCTAGATTCATCTAGATGTATGTGTTCGAATAAGTACACATGTCAAATTTCACCCTGTGAAGTTTATGATATCAGCATAATTAGTTGCGGTCTATTGCCCTATTATCTATCTTTTCTAAGCTTTTTTGCTTAAGGAAATTCTTATTTGGGAGAGGCTAGAATGAAATCTTTGTCTTCATATGCAGTTGTGGCTCGGAGGAGGAGCATGTGAACTACTTTTTTTATCAGCCGCCTCCTTTGGATCTACCCTTAACCGTTGCAGTGCTGAAAGAAATTCAGTATAAAGACTTTTGTACAAATGGGTCCTCATGGGTAGGTGTATATGTACGAGGGAAGATGTTTATATTAGGATCTATACCCACCAATGGGGGCCAATGAACTTGGTTGGGATATCATAGAAGCTAGTCTTTGCTCTTGGGACTAGCTTCTATGATATGCCAATATAAAGAATTTTGTATAAATGGGTGCTCATGGTGTGTGTATGTATGAGATAAGATGTTTATATTAGGGTCTATACCCACCAATGCTCGGGCGCCAACAACGTTGGTTGGGATATCATAGAAGCTAGTCCGGGAAATTATGGCCTTTATCCTTGTAGGTGATTGTCATGATGTTAAGACTGCAAAGTCTGCAATATTTCTTTTATTTTTAGAGGATGAGTTCGGGACTGACCTAGATATGTCCTCTGTCATATTAGAAGTTACGAAAATGAAAATTGAACATGATCACAAATTCATGATTTATCAAAACCATAGAAACCAAGAATAAGTGGGGGAGAGAAGAGAAAGAGAGAGCGATACTGCATGAGGTCCAATCTTCCCTCCTAGATGGTGGCTCTTGCTTTCCATCTAGAGTATTTATAATTGTAATTCCAAAAAGCAAAGAGCTAATAATAGTACATCCAAAAGCATTCTTTGTCCATAATTAGAGGGATTGCTCAACATAGCTCCACGAGCTTAAAATATCACAAGGCTTAATATGCCCTCATCCACAATTAATAAAATAAATTAGCCCACGCCTTAATATGCATTACTTTACAACATGGCCCATGGCCTTTAGCAACCAGTCGATACTTCGATCAATCCAAATCACCCCTTCACCATCTCCGTCCCTCATTATCCAACTCAGCATCAGTACTCAAGCCGCCAATTGTGTTAGTTATTATAATCAATTGATGAGTCATCACATCAACTGATCCCAACACACTCGTACGCTTGATATACAGACATCAAAATACACACCTTGAGACCAATTGCAATAACACTAGTAACACTAGCGACATAAGTATTAACATGAAATCACCCACAATACTAACGATCTAGCTTGGCAAAACACTGGTAGCTAGGCGTCCCCAACTAAACCCCATAAAGCATCCATTAGGATCCCCGCCGCATCTGGTGAGCTCCTATGGAATACTTTGCCATAGTCACAATTGACTAAAATAAAATGATTTTCATAACAAGAAATATTGGAAATACAATTTTGTAACATCCCTCTTGCTTGGACCTTAGCTGTGTATCTGACTTTCCGAATCAACGAGTAGAGATGTGAAGAGTACTCTCTTGGATATTCATCAAGTATCGTAATGGTAAAAAATAATAATCAAGAGGTCTTAAGCTCTCATTAACCAAGCGATAGCCAATTCAAAACTTACGAAAGATAATTTTTATTCTTATCATGTAGCAAGAGAGTATACTATATCACATTCATGCATTGCTTATGTTATTTTGGTACAGGTCCAAGCATTATAATTGTCATATTCCTCAATATCTGTACCGTCCCATATCAATATGATATTGAGAAATAATAACAAATACAAAGCATAATTCTTTTTCCTTATGATGCGAGTAGCAATAAGTGACATTATTCTGTGATCAGCAGAAGGGTATATGTACGTCATTGTCTAATCAAACATTAAAAGTTTATGATTGAACTTGGTAGCTAGTAATGATCTAATATGTCTTTTCTTCAGCTGTGCTAGAAAATACATAGAAGATATTATTTGACATACCATCTATTTTTCATTATCTATAAAAGTAATTTTGTAAAGAAATTACCAGAGCAAAAAGCTTGCCAGCGAACAATCATGCTTTTTCTTTTGCTTAGCAAAAATATCATATGCTTTTTCTTCTCTTTAATTTTCTCAAATTCAATTCACTTTAGCATAACACTTTATCAAATCATACCATATATATCACATAATAATAATTTTATTATTGACAACTAAGCTAGGATTGGCATCCATGCAAGCAAGCTATATGACGATACAAGCGTTCTAAGTAATTGTATGTCTTATTCATACATACCACATGATATACATCTTCTCATCCTTATCAATGCACATAATCATGCTTATTTAATCATAAAAAACTCTTAGCTCACCTAGATTATCCTAGATCCTATATAGGCTATCATATTTATTCTCATTTTCATGATATTTTAATATGATCTATCACTGTTCTTCAGATTTAATTATTCCCTTCCATCGCCATACCATTCTTTCTTGTCTCTATATGAGTACTTCTATGAGAGTAAGAAAAATGAAAATATGGAAAAATAAAAATATGAATGTACATACATATCTCCTTTGTTCGTTCAAATCTTTGCTTGCTTGGTTTAGCCCCAATCAACTTTCTTTTGCTTCCCGTTCAATCGTCGGTTTGATAACTTTGTGGTTCAAAAGAGATTCCTTGCAGAGCCTCTCTTTCATAGTGACCTCATCATATGCAACTTAAGAAAAACAATTAAGTAAAAAGAAAGAAGAAGAATAAAAGATTTATCTAGAGATGCCTTGCTCGTCTCGTCACAAGGCTTGTATGCTTGATTGTGTCTACTAAGCTAACATTGGAAATTGCCGATTATTGTCAAAGCAATAACATGCATATAATGCATCTATTTGTCCTTGTTTCATTTGCAACTCTCGATTCTTGATTTAGTTCTATTGCTTTCTTCATAATTAAATGGCTGTGGTCTTTCGCTTAAGAGAGCGACATCCTTGTTGTGATTTTCATACGACTTCTATTCTTGAAATCACATGATGCTACTATTACTTCAAATATCATTCAATCTATAAGAATATGAATCTTTTCTGTCCTCATGCCTTAAGATTAAGTCATCTCTGGTCGTGGATGTTCATCTTCCTATACAAAACTGCTTCTACCAATTTGTTGATAGTAAGCAGTGAAAAGAAACAACCATAAATTTCTTACCGCAGGTCGGAATATAGTGATCCAACCACTCAAAAGAACCAATGTATACCCTTTGAATAAGCTCACGTGGGCCGTTTTTGTCAATCGCAATTGTAGCATCGATTTTCAAAGCATCTTTGATAACTTTTGCATATGAACTCAAAACCTAGCGATCAAGTAGTCGAAACGATCAAGAAGAACATCCTCAAAACGACTGTGTTATCAGATTGGAGAAAATCATGTTGCTTGCCTCCCACAGTCAGGCTAGAGCATAGCTAAGCTCTGATACCATTGTTACGAAAATTAAATTTAAACATGATCACAAATTCATGATTTATCAAAACCATAACAAGTGGGGGAGAGAAGAGAAAGAGTGAGCGACATTGCTTGGGGTCCAATTTGCCCTTCCTAGATGGTGGCTCTTGCTTCGCATCTAGAGTATTTATAATTGTAATTCAAAAAAGCAAAGAGCCAATAATAGTATATCCAAAGCGTCCTTTGTTTCATCGGTAATGCTGACAAAAACACATCACAAAGACGCAGATATAAATGGATGCTCATGTAGATGTGTGAGAGCATATGTTTGTACTAGGGCATACACCGATGTCAAAGTCATAGTTAGGGGAAACGGAAACGGGGAAATGGGAAAATGGAAAAGTTTCGGGATTTCTCGGAGGGCTGAAATAGGGAAACGTCATATCAGCAAGGGGAAAAGAAAAGGGGCTTTTGAGATTACATTTAGCACAATGAGCGCACACACATTTAGAATGCTATAGGTAACATCCTACAGCCTACTTGTACCTTAAAGGTAGTGCATAGTACATACTCGTTTCAGGCCCCTTCTGAAACGTTTCAGAAGGGTCACTGGGGAAAAAACGTTTCTGGACAGAAACACTGTTTCTGTCCAGAAGTTTTTGGCAAAATAGCCTTTGAAACGTGTTTCAGCATAACTACGGTCAAAGTAACTAGTCCCTACGATGGACGATGGAGTTCACAGTCTTTGTCCTTATGGATCACTGTCATGAAATTAAAATTGCACTATTTGTTTTGCTTGTAGAGAAGACTTTGGGCATGCTCCTGCATTCATTCAGACATATGCTGGGATGATGCCGCGAATCTCTGGTAGGGCAGTCTCTTTTTAAAACAATAGAGCTAGGTACTTTTATTTCTGCAACAGAAGGGAGAGCGTGAGTATGAGGTCCAAAGTTCTGGTTTTGTACTATGCCCTTCTGGACTTAGGGCTGATGATTCATCCTAGCCGTACACTTGATTACCTTATTAACATGTTATTATGAGTTATAAAAATGGTGATATCTCTATGAGTATTTTCTTGGACTCACCTACTTCTGTAAGCTGAGGAAGGGATGACAAAACCAATGATTGGGAAGGCTTTCGCTCGAAAGTGTGAGTCATAATTCCTTTCTATTGTGAGCTTTTTGGTGCTAGGGTTAAGAAGTCATTTAAAGTCAAGTGTAAAAAACCAGTTATGGAGCTGAAGATACCAACATGCCTGCTGCTGTTCTGTTCTGCTCTTGCTTTCGGGTGATCCCATTTTCGGAACGCCATTTCAGTGTTCACCAATATCTGCCATCAATAAAGCTCTCATACTTCAGCAGGCAACACGATTTTGTGTGTGTGTTTGTGTGTGCGTGTGTTTTTTCAAAGCTGTCTCCACTCAGAGACAATTGAGTATGAGATTTTGTTACAAAATGTCACAATTGAGAGTGTAAAACGGTCATTCGTTCATCTTTAAACTCAAACAGGAAAACTGTTTTCAGAAGATTTTATGCAAATTTCTAGGGTCTGGGATCCTTTAAATTATTTGTACCTCTGACAAGAGAAATTTGTAGTTTCATTCCCTTTTTAATGCATTTGCTTCTGTATATATATACAGGGATGATAATGTATTGCAGTTGGAGCTTGATCTACCAGAACGCACAACTTATGACTACTATGATCCATTGGATAGGACTCGAGCAGAAACTCAGATTCACCAATATTTCAAGGAGTTTGACAAAGCAAGCCCTTATTTTTCTTATGATTCACAAACGCCTATGCAAATTAATTCCTCAACATTGAGACCAAAATCAGCCCATGCAACACAGCATACACGGATTTGAAAACAAGATTTCTTTTTGAATTTGCTAAGCATGAGATGAATTGTGTCTTTCACTGAATCGCTATTCAAAACGTCTCATAAACATATTGGTTTGCATTCCTGCACTTTGTAAATCGAAGTGACGAAAGTGCTGCTTCAATTCACGGTGGATAAATTGTCAATGTATGTGCTTGTCAGAGTAGTACGCATACAGTATGGTCTAGTGATATTTGAGGTTGATCATGTGTGGACACGTGAGCAAAACAAGTGGACTAAATACTCGAGTTAATGCTCATAAACACTTATCGAGTCCTCTTCTATATAAGCAAAACTGAACAAGATTCCAGGTGGTACATAAGGATCTGATGCCTCCAAAGTTTTGGATTTGTGAAAGTGGTAAATTCCACAAGCATATGGTATGCTGTTTCAAACTACTTCAGTACCATTGACTAAAAGTAGTAAAGGTGGCTTTGACAGAAAACTGTTCTGAATTCGCAAAGACTTGAAACTTACGGAAATTTTGTATATAATGAAACAGTGATGAATTTTGTAAGCATTTTGCAAAATGCTACAATAGCATTGACCCAAATGTCTCTTCTGCAAGTTAAAGGTGGTATCAACATAAGAGTCACCTGTTAGCGATCAAAACTTCCAATTTTCAAATTGTCCACGCCTGCTGGAATTTGTATCGTCCTCCAGATTTGTGTTTTGCTGTGCTACGAAACAAACTTTTGCTAGGTGGACATTGTGAGGACCTGAAAGTGCTGCCCTAATTTGGGTCTGGAATGTCCTTGAAATATAAACAAGCGTATACTACTAGAAATGTTATTTTGTATACCTTTGAAGCTATGCTCTTCGCTCATCTTTCTCCTCTAGGTTACTTTCAACTTGTATGCAGCTGATTCTATTCCAAGTTTTATCCCTTGGAAGACGTAAATTGATGAACTGGGCAAGACTTTTTGGAAAGGTGGCAGTAGCGCATTGTAGAGAAAACTGTATGCTAAGGCAATGTCTGATTTTGCTTTATATTGATCCAGGCTAGCTGCATGAATTTTATTTAGTTGAAAGATCTACAGGCATGCAGGACCATGGAAGGGTGAGTTCATTGTGGGTTTCTGCCACATCTGCTTCTAGTTGACTTCATATATGAGCTCATACTTGCATGGCAGAGTAGTTTGGAACTCGCAGTCTTCTGTTTCGCAGAATTCTTTTGGTCCTCGTGGCCCCTTTCAACAGCAAGATCGGACTGATGTTACCTGTTGCTTGTTGTTATTGAAACTCAGCTGTGGATTGCATCATTTTGTTGCTGGAGGTCTTTCAAGTGACAGAGGGGTGTGTGTGAGTGAAGGCACAACAGCCTCTCATCCCTTAACAAAGTTTAGCCTGAGGTTTTGTTTGCAGTCATTAATGTTCATATGGCATCAAAAGCTTTTGGTCATCTTTTATCGTGAGCCAGGTGTTACTAATGAAATGAACAGCTTCCGCATGTGAGCTTATCTTCATGATCATCATTGGAGCAAGTGCCTTCAAACATTCACGGTAATCTTAATTTTAACAAAATTGGAATCACCATCTAGAGGATTAATCCAAAGATGGGAAAGAATACTTTTAACATATGAACCTCTCACCATCTAGAGGATTAATCCAAAGATGGGAAAGAATCTTTTCGATCCTCCCTCCATCTGAGGGTTGTTCAGTATGGATACTCGATTAACAGATTCCCAGCAACCATCAGCCAAAGCGCACAGAATACGCATGCTACGCCAGCACTAATAGCCCATACTGGCCATTGGAGTTTCCGTGAAGCTACTATTTTGTTTCATGAGCAGAACAAAAATTACATTACAAAGAAAAACTCCTTCCACTGCGCTTATGACATAAAAAGTGCGGTATGAAAAGTTATATTTCTACTGTGCTTATAACAGCACACATTCCATAAACTAACACCTTAAGCATTTGTGTAAAGCTTTCTGCTCATATGCTGGTCATCCTCTGTCAGTTGCATAGTTCGCCACGAACCTCTTTGTCATGTATTACATCTACAATGCTAGCGCATTCAATAGCAGATTCTTCTGCTTTACGAGCTAGATGATGACCTTCCTCACATTCCGTGTCAGCTTTCATTTTGCATCTCTAAGGACCAATGAAAGCATATTTTCAAATTGTGTAGTTATACAATACTGTCGTATTTGTGCCCTATTGGCACGGCACTTATAGAATCTTTAAATCGCTTATTTTACTAACCACAACGGCTTGCTTATCATTCCTTTTTGTTCTTGCATGCATTTTATTCCATCTCTCTTTCTCTCATGAGGTGGTTGTTAACATGTTCAAAGTTTGCTCACGCACAATGAGCATGGCCTAGAACAACACTCGCATATTCTTCACGACACTCACCAAGAGCAATGCTTGTGCAGTTGTCGCCTCCACAATAACTTTGATAATATCGCACTGATGCGTAACTAACTTAAAGTAGCTTAAAAATTGGCAACACTTTCACTCGAACCCATGCGCATGTCAATGAATTGACTTCTAAGAAACACCTTTCCATCTCATATTTATTCCAAAAGTCACATCAAGATGATCCCAAATAAACTTTGCCATTGGAGAAAAGAGCAATGGATAAGTATATACACAATAGAACGTTGATATATCTCATATGCTATTACTCATGGCTTGCGATACCCAATGGGGTCCCAATGTACTTGTATAGCTCATGTTGGTGATTATTTTCATTAGATGTTAAATTTTTCATCAATCTCCTAATTTCTCTCATTTATGCACTTTACATCCTACATCTCATAGATGTAGAACATATTCATCTCTCTAAGTTTCTATTCGCTTCATTTTAGCTTGGCAATATCGGGTCCTAAGAGACTTGGTTCAATATCAGACATCATTGTTGGTTTTGAGAAGAGAGAGTTGTTGCATGCATTAGAGAGCTCAAGTGCTTCTTAATCCTTGGTTTTGGCCTCTCTCCATTGTGTGGCAGGAGGTAAATACTCCCACAACTTTAGTAATGGTGATAGTAAGTTCAAAATGCCACCCAAGAAAAACCCCTTCTAGTCAATCCACATTTGTAGCTGCACTTGCATTTCACCCGACTATGTGAGGAATTGCATTCCATTGGGATATACTTGGCGTAGATGCTTGTACAGTTTGCAAATACTTGCAATTGTCTTCTTGTAGGTTGGGCATGGTTCGACTATTTTAATAAAATTGAGAAATCACCTGACTATGTGAGGAGTTGTATTCTGTTGGGCTATACTTGTGCCGTATGTTAAAATCACTAGATGCTTTTGCAGTTCGCAAATACTTGCAAATTGTCTTCCCACAGGGTTGTGCGCGGTTCGATAAGGCTCTATTAATAAATTTTAGAATGATCATTCATAAGGTTTTGAGTTTGAAACATACTGTTTGGAAGCTTCTTGATAGCACTCGAAGGGGGCTATCACGGCTTTTGTACATGTTGGTGAGGACAGTCTAAAGTTATGGGTAGCAAGGAAGTTGGAGGCTAGCCATGGTATCATGGGTAACTTTGATATTGTGAAGGATTTGGTTGTTTGCCAAGGATTTACTTGAAGAATAGATGCCTTATGTTGTTAGGATACCATTATCTTGGAATCAACAAGGTGATTTTTGAAGCTCAGTCAAATAGAAAGTGGTTTTTGGCTTAATGATATTTATTGGAGTTCTTGGCTTGGTCATTGGGTAAGCTCTCGTTTATTTGTGTGTCTGCTAGATTACTTGAGGCCTCCAAAGATCTCTCACATGGCAAATGAGATAAGTATTTCAGATACAAGATTCTTGTGCACATGATTTGCAATTGCACAATGTAGAGTAGAGAGCACATAGAGAGTAGAGAGGGGCTAATTAATCATGCATGTACAAGGGGAGGTACTTATTTGTGACATATCTTAGGAGGAGATTGCAAAAAAGGGGTGTGGCAGAGCTATGAGATCAAGGGTACTAATTCCAAGGGGGGGTGTACTAATGAAATCATGCATGGCTGATGGAAAACAATGGAAACAATTCATAATGCAAAACATGAAAGGAAGGTAAAGGGCTGAGGTGAGGGAATTCTTAAAAGGCTATGGAATTTAAATTTTTATGAGACCAAATGGGGGGGGTATGATTGTCAAAGGGACTACCATGCAATAGGAAGTACGAAGTACATAAAATGTGATGGTGCACGTGATAGAGGGCCAAAATTTGCAACACAAGGGGAGGTGGGTGGACCAATTAGAAAAAACGTTATGCCAATGAGAGAGAGGAAGGGTTTCCCCTTATTTCTTCTCCTTCTCCTTCTCCTTCACCTTATTCTTCTTTTGTTTCTTCTTCTTCTTGCTCTCGTCATGCCTATATCACAATCTTGAATCTTTTACAAGGAAAAATGTTCTACTTTTTTATACCACTTGTTGTGAACACAACTCTTCTTCAATGATGTAGTATGCACATATATGCACGATGATGCATAATCAAGGTAGATTGGCTCTCCAAGTATAGGGTGGAAGGAGTGTACTTATTTCTATCGATGTTTCCACATACATTGCACATTCCTGATATGCATGTACACATTCTTTCATTCATCTTATGCATTAATGGTTACACCCTCTCACACCTTTAGGTCAGTAGTTTATCTAATTCCAATAGGGAACTCCCTCTCATACCTTTTGGTCATTGGTTTATCTAATTTCAATAGGGAACTCCCTCTATTGACACCCATTGGCATCCACATTATTCTACTCTTAACTTATATTTACTTGATGTTGGCCATGTAAATGCATTGATGCATCTTCCCATTCCTACCACTAGGACCTAACACATGAGTTTTCATCTATTAAATATCAAGTAGCCAAACATATGATCCATATCTCTTGTCCATTATACCTATCTAACCTACCTTCTATTTAATACATTTTATCCACTAGCCTAATACAATCTTAGCCATAAATCTTGCCATGACAAAAGTACTAAAAAAAATTAATGGTCTTAAGTACTATAAGGAATCCCATATGATTAGTTAGACTACAATGAGGGCAATATCAAATCAAATGCACACAAAGGAAGAGTTATGAAAAGAGTATTGAGGAATGAATGGAAGTCATGGCAACTTAGCTTAAAGAAGAGACTGGGGATTGACTATGTCGAACCGATAAGTCTTACTAACAAAATCCCTCAAGCTAAATATATTATTATCTTATTTTCACCAAATGGGAAGATGGTAGACTAACACAAGAATAGATGCCACAAGGCACCAAAAAACATTTATGAGCAAGTGATCACCCAATGTGGATGTCCTTTAGAAAATGTGTTTGAAGAGGCACACATTTTGGCAATGATTTAATTAAGATGATCCGAGAACTTTTTATGGGATTTATGGCCATCCTGGGGCACCAACTCAATATGTTTATGTTGCTACCCTCGTCCAAAATCTAGGGTTTAGGGGACAAGGTCCATATATAATGTGCATGGATATCCTACAAAAGTTTTAAATATTAAAGGGAAAAATATGACAATCTCCAGTCCTGCCTACCACAAAGCATAACGTTTATACTTCAAAAAATATGAAAGATTTTAAGATGTGTACATGTTTTTTATAATATGTGAGACCCGAGGGGTCTTTTGGACGAGGGGGGTTAAAACAAAAAATACACTAAAATATAAAAATAGATCTCCTTTCAAGCTCATGTAGCTTTTTCATGTGTTACCCAAATTTCAAGGTGTAAAGACATATTTGAAGCTCTTTTAGTGTAGAACAAAATCATACTAATTTGACTAAATTTAACTCATGGCATATTGTTCAATTCATCTCATACTCAAGATTCTCATAGGTGTTTTTACTAAAGGGAGTTGGCGCCCCATGATGGCCATACATATCTACAATATTGCTAGGTGATAAGTAAAGTGCACAAATAAAGTGATGTGCAATGTCCTCACGATCACAATGTTCAAATTGGCAAAAAAAGTTCAATTATTGTCTTATGGGCATATAGAACCACATTCAAGTTGGTATTGGATTTACATCATTCTAAATTGTGTATGGCCTTGAAGTGGTGCTCCCCCTTGAGTTCATTCTACCGTTTTTGCCTATAGTTAACTACAAGAATTCCAATTCCTTAAGTAAAGACTCTATCAACTCAAAAGACACACAAAAATAATGTTGGGAGCCTATCATGCTATGATAGTGAAAAAAAGAAGAAAAGCATGGTCTGATAGGAGTATCCCACGGATTAAAAAACAAGAAGAGCAACCTAGTTTTGCCTGGCAATGCCCAGGTCCACCGAGGGGAACTTAAATATTTAGGACAAGGACATTATAGAGTTAATATCACTTCAATCAAAATGATCAATCAAAATGAGATTATTTGAGACGTTAGATGGTATCCAATCCACTTCAATGATCAATGGCAAACAAACTAAAGTGATTCTATGGGCCTTTTGATCCATCAACAATGAATTCAAGGATTTGGGTTTACCAACTCCTCCAATTGAATAAAATTGGCATACCTAGATACATAGATTATGAGCACAAGCACACAAGTTTTCAAGTATATAGACATGGTAAATGCACAAATAAGACCCCATTGACTATGAAAGGGCAAAAAAATTGTTAGGTACTAAACAATTTGCATAGTCCCTAGGTGTTTAGATGATCAAAATGAAATATACACTCTAGGCAACATTGGACACCCACCAAAATTGAAACATGCAATTGCATAGTCCATAGTGAAAATACATAAATGGAAAGAAATGATAATTGCATAGAGGCTTTTGATCTCTAATTTAAAGTAATCAACAAAACAACATGTGCACTTGGTTCAAATCGATTGGCACTACCATTGCCGTTGAGAAAGTGTGAAAAAGTCACCCAAGCAAGTAGGTGCACTAAATTCAAATAATTTGCCACAATAAAGAATCCAAAAGTCACCAATTGAATACAAAACTCTAATGCAAATCATAAGCAGCAGCATCATCATGATATAACTATATCTCTATAACAAACAATTCTCTTAGCCAACAAAATTCCTCTCCAATATCAGTAACTTATCACTTTCTATTTAAGTTGATTCATTATGTCTTCAATTGTATCAATCAAGTGAGAAGTTCCTTGGAGTCTATCGATTAGCATAATAACAAGTCATCAAGTAAGAAAGAAGCATTTCTTGTGAACAAAATTTATATTGAATTGATGCAAAACAAGGAAAGTCAAGCACAAGACCTATCAACAGATAGCTCTAAAGGCTAAGTATCATCAACATACAAAAATGTTGTACCCACAATGTACAGTCCTCTTAAGAATGAATTGCACTTAATAGAAATCCCATATTAGAGACCCATAATTGAGACACCACTTCATCTTCCCACAATCAACAAAAGTAGAATGGAACTCTAGAAACAACTATTAGAAATTTCCCTCAGCTTAATTCAAACAAAATGACTCGTATTTAGCAATAAACTTTTAACTAAGGACAAAGTCATGTTCAAATGCAAAATATCAAAGAATCATAACAAGACACTCATATTCTTCAATAAGCTTTTATTGACACAATCTATAATATGAACCAATCCAATTTTTCCAACCAACACAAATCTAACAAATCCATGGTAAGCCCAATAGTGGAAAGAATACAATCTTAATGCCCTAATACCCAAGGGTAGGTAAGAAAATTGGTTTGAGGGACTTGTTATCCCTATATTAATTATGGACAAAGTATAGTCAAGTGAACTCCACATGGGATCACTATGTGTGGACTAGTGGCATAGCTTCATTTATAATAGTAAGGAATATCTAGCTCAATTGACATCTCAAGTGGCAGAGGATACTAAAAAGTAGTTTTGGGATATCATATGGGTGCATCAAAAGGTCCAAGAGACAAAAATCATTGATACATGCAAAGCATATATTTTTACACTTTTAGGATATCATATGGGCACATCTTGGTCAAAAGGTCCTAGATATAGAAAATCATTGACACATTCAAAGCATATATTTTTATTTTAGAAAATCCAAAAACATCCGTTATACAGCACCCTGTGCTGATCTAAGCAAGTTAAGAGGGGGTGTTAGGGCATAGATAAGTTGCATTGGATAAGGTACAATTTAAGAGGGGGCATTAGGGCATAGATAGATTGCATTGGACTTAAAGGTACAATCCTATTATGAACCTGTGGATGGAAAGGAGCATCCACTAAGATGCATATATTCTATTATCTTCATTTGGATAGCATTGTATAGTCGACTCATCTTGTGGTGTGTAATCCTCTTCTCTCTCACCCCTATCTTTTGACATAATTGAAGTCAAGTATTTTGGAATTTTATTGCTTATGATTGTATTCAAACAAATTGAGAATATATAAACATGGACCACTTAGGGCTAGGGTTTAGGATTTATCCCATGAACCCTATTTATTAGAAGGGGAAATTTACAACATTCTCAACACCCCGTCTTAAAGGCCTTCTCTCTGCCTTAACTTTGAGTGGTCAGCGTGGATTGCACTGTATCAAATGGTGCATGCCAAGAAATACAATGCATCATTGGCACTATTGGCTAAGGCAAAACAAAAACTATAGTCAGTCTATCAAAGTATGACAAATCCTCATCAATGTTAATTCACTGGATGTGATTAGTCCTTGTTGCTTGACTAGATCATAGAGTCAAGATGCCTTTGATTCTGTAGCATAGCCTACAAAGATGCACTTTGTTGACTTAACATAAAGTTTATTTTTTGGGTCTATTAGGAACACGGTTGTAAGAAAGAGGGTCAAATACTCTCAAGTGGTTGACAAAGAGCTTAGTCCTTTTGAATGCCTCTACTGGTGTCATGTTATTTAATAGAGTGATGGCACTTTTGTTCATCTAGTACACAGTTGTGTCACATCCTTCGGCCTAATACTTTCATGGAGCCTTCTTCTCATCAATCATGCATCTGATTGACTCTACACAACTGTGTTTTTGCACTAAAGACTCCATTCTACTTTGGAGTGTATTTGTCGTTTGAATTGACATTTGATTCCATAATGCCTGCAAAGACATTGGACTTTGTGGACTTGTATTTGCCTCCATTGTCACAATGGAGGACCTTGATGTACTTGCTGGTTTACTTCTATACCAAGTTTTTGAAGTTCTAAAGATGTTGAGTGTGTCAAACTTCTATTTAAAGAAGTAAATCCAAATCTTCATGGAGTAGTCAGATGTGAAGGTAAGTACAATGCCTTGTTAAGACTGTGTGGAATTCAGACCCCATTGATCAAAATGCACTATTTGAAAGACATTTGTGCTTTGAGACCAAGATGTTGAAAGGCTTGTTTATGTTGCTTACCCATACAACAAGGCTCAAACTGTAGTATGTTTGTATTTTTAGGAATAAAATGCGTTTAAAGTTGAGGTGACCATACCTCTTGTTCCACAATATACTCAAATAGATAATCTTGACTATGGTGGTGAGCCACTAGGGCTCTCTGGATTGGAATAGAGAAAGAAAGCTTTAACATTGTTCCTGTCTTAACACCTTAAGAAATGATGGATCTGAGACTCTCCCTCATGATGCGGACTTGATGCCTTGGCAAGAAGCAAGGGCTTAACACTCATGAAAAGACTGTGAGCACCATAGGTTCTGATACCATGTTGAGGATTTCAGGTGGAAGGGGGGGGGGAGGAGACAAAAGTGCACAAATAGTTCAGTCGTATTCCAAAGAAATCCAAAATATACCCATGGGAACCCATAAGGTTAAGGTTAGGGTTTGTCCGATAAACCCTCTCTAGATGGTGGAATTTACACCATTCTCCATAGAGCTAGCTTTGAGAGCTGAATCAATTTCAAATGAAGTAGTGTTGTGATTGTTGCCTTTACCAACTACATTAAAAATTAGATATGATGTAATTAAATTAGAACAAAAAGAGATCTAAATTTTGGGATCTAGACATCTAAGTTGAGTGCACATATCTCCTGAACACTAAATATGGAATTTTCTCTTGGAGAAATTCAGTTACACTTTGAGCTTTAAGGCCCTTTTGCTTGTAGGTGCTCAAATGTTGATGCATTGAAGTGAGTGGGCGAGTTGCTCAAATACCAATGGATTGAAGTAGGTGGGTGAGTTTCTCCCTAGATCTTGAGTTGAGAAGGTAAACCAAATTAGAAGAAGGAATATATAAGCTCCAGGATTGGCTTTCAATCATAGAGTGCCACTTTTATTTCACATAAAGGGGTCTTTGCTCATGTGAATTTAGTAAGGCTTGCATGCATCATTGCAAATGCAATGATGCAAGCCATATTTGCTTCCCTTCATGCTTCTAGGTGCTAATGGGATGAAGTGGGTGGTTGAATTACTCTCTCTCTCTCTCTCTCTCTCTCTCTCTCTCTCTCTCTCTCTCTAGTTAACCCTTTATTGAGGGAAGGGGACCCCTCCCCTCATTTTTATGAGGGTAAGAAATTTAAACCCTTTTATTTTGTTTCGTTCACAACATCTTTGTGTAGCCTAGAGTGGGTAAGGGATGTGTTCCCCCTTTGCATGAAATTCTGAAGCTATTCCTTTGATCTTAGTAATGCTATTATAATTTTTCACCTAAGACATCAAATGAAAAAGTTTTTGCTTAGGTTAATTTATATGTATGGAATAATTTATTGACGTTACCGATGTTTAGCATAGGTAGATGGGAGATAGATGAGAAAACTAATTGAGGAACTAGCTAGAGCCAAATAGGTGCGGTTATGTATATGATTTGATTTAAACTTTGGTTTCTAAAAAAATGAATGGAGGAATTGTGTGAGGCTACATATGGTTTGAATTAGGGTAGTTACACAACTCGTGCTTGCCCATGCTAGAGAAGGGTTCAATGGAGCTTCTTCTTGAAGGTAGTGAAGATGTACTTCTATGTCCTATTTATAGGTAGGTTTTGATGCATCTACCAGTTCTATGTCACACCTTGTGGGCATAGGTTTCACAAGCTCAAAAATAGTTACAGTTGGGCCGTTTATGCTATCTTGCAAAAAAAGGAAGCTTGGTGCTTTGATGCCCCATTAAAGCTTTAAGCTTTTGTAAATTGCAAACTCTTGTATCTTGCATTTGCCATCTATTTTAATATATGGCATCCACATATTTATATTTTTTGAGTTCTTAACATTGAATCTTGAGTTCTTGATATTGAAATGTTCACACAACCTATTCCAACTTTAATAGAGGTTGTGTGTACTTGAATCTTAAAAATATATTTTCACATTACATATATAATTGTGTAACAAGAAAACCATGGAAACAACCCACTGAAGTAACCCATTGAAGCAACTTATTAAAGCAAGCATGCAAAAAATCATTACCACATACGTGCTAACATTAAGCCAACACACACATGTTGTAATATAATGCATACAATGACATCACATTTCTTCTATGAATTTATTTCACTTGCTAACACTTAAGAGAGTTCAAAAATTTACTCCATTGTCACTAATTTAATCATCAAGAATACATGGATTAGAGTCATCATCATCGTCCTCATCTTTAACCCATTAAAGTAAGCATGCAAAAAATCATTACCACATACGTGCTAACTTAAGCCAACACACAGGCATGATGTAATGCATACAGTTACATCACAGTTCTTCCATACATTTATCTCATTTGGTAACACTTAAGAGAGTTCAAAAATTTACTCCATTGTAGCTAAATTTAATTATCGAGACTACATGGATCATCGTCTGCATCTTTCTCATCATCATTGTGGTTTGAAAGACTAATAGGTTATCCTTATCACTCTCATTGCTAGTATCACCTTCTTAGTTGAGCTCCTCCTCAATTGTTTGGAGTGCAATGGTAGTTAAAAGTTTCACAATGGGAGGAAACTTTTCGTAAGGGGTGGAATTGGAAACAATATCATATGTCCATTCTGGTATCTAGCATCTCCTAAGGTAGATAACATTTTATGATTATAATAAGTATATACACGCTTCTCAATGTGATATTTTAGGAGTCTGTTTCTCAAACTATTGTTGTAGTGACAACAATTCCTTGTGACACCTGAGTTGACCATGGTTGTGCCAAAATACTCATAACAAGTGGATGCAGGAGTACACTTAGCTAGCTCAATGATAACACTTGGAAAATGTAGCATCCTATGGATAATATGCTTGAACTCTCCCCCAATACACTAAATATTGGAGCAATCAACCACTTCCGCAACCACAATGAACACTCTCTCTCACTCATGACTCAATTGTGATCCACCTTACCTTACCACACTAATTGCAAGGGCTATGGACTATAATCTTGTAAAATGAAGAGTGGTTTCGGCTCACGCAAGTTTTCATACACAAAAAATGGGGGAGAAAGCTAGTAAAAAATACCATCGATACATGTACAAATACCACTAGTATGTAGGCCTTTACCACCTTCAATAATGAATTGATACTACAAGCATCATTTATGCTACCTATGATATTGTGCCTATTATGACTGATATGTTTATTGGATTCACTGGTGAATTTTTTAGGTTACCAATGTTATCAATTATTTTCATGCACTGTTGGACTGAACATGACGTTCTTGACTAACGAGTTAACACAAACATGAAAAAAAAACTTGTTGATTATGAATGGTTTTAATTCAAGACATGTTTATGATGATATTTTCACACATGTATATGATAATTCATGTAGATGCATGGGTCTATACAACTAAGGTTAAGTAACTAGCGCTGGATTTATATGTGCTTCTAACCCTAGTTGATAACCCTACGTCTTTGTACTACTATCTTGCATCTCTTTCTTGAGGATAAAGGGATGCCAAAATAATTTTTACCTGTAAGAAAAATACTCAACATAGATAGATGTACTGATCTATAGCTAAGCATTGCGCTAGTGGGGAAGATAGATCTTTGGTAGAGAAATCATTGCAAAAATTTCAATCATTGGAAAATTAAATGGAGTGATAGCTTTTTCTTATAGTCCTTTATTTTAAATTTTCTCGCTTTCAATGCATCTTTGGCCTATTATGGAGACCTTCAACCTATTATATATCTCCATATCATGCTATCATAAGAGGCCAAGAATCCCTTTGCTTTGCATAGGCAACCTTGCTTGCATAAAAATTATGCTGCAATGTCAAATTTTGTGGGTTTTCATTCATGTGCAGTGTCTCTTAGGCTTGTCCCATTATTACATTTATCCCATCTCATGACAAGCTAGCATCCCTGGATGTAACTTCATCAAAGTTGCACATGTCCTCACTAGATGAAGTGTTTCAACCTCTACATATTTATATTGCGGGTGTTTTTTTACATCCCTTGAGTATTTATATTATAGGCCCCTCCCAAGAACATAATCATTTCTTTTGCAAGCCATTATCTCCTACTCTAGGGTGTTTCATACAACCTTTCTTGCTTAGCAAAGTCATCTCACCTTGTAGACTAATATCAAAAGCGTTATTCTTTGGGCGGTCAATACAAACCCTCTCGCTTCCCTTAAAAAACAAGTGCAATTAGTAAATTCTCAACTTTTCCTTTTAATGTAGGAAAAGCCATTCCAATATCAATGAAGATGACAAAAAAAACAACACCCACATTCTAGAGTTGACACATTATACCTTAAATGTTCAGTCTGCAAAAATAACTCAACATGCTATATATATATATCATTGTGTGTGTGTGGGTACGTGCGTGTGTGTGTGTGTAGAGAGAGAGAGAGAGAGAGAGAGAGAGAGAGAGAGAGAGAGAGAGAGAGAGAGAGAGAGAGAGAGAGAGAGAGAGAGAGAGAGAGAGAGAGAGAGAGAGAGAGAGAGAGAGAGAGAGAGAGATCCTATCACTTTAAGAAGAAACATTTCTTTTTCTTTTTGCAAATGGGAAATGTCCTTTCCTATATGAATTAAAAAAGGGTTAAGAAATCATCTTCCTTTTGCATGCAAGAAAAAAATTTACAACTATAAAGGCCACTAACATAAAGAGAATTTATCTTTCTTAGATTGGTATATTATACGTTGAACTTTAATCCACCTACAAGAGAATCACAAACATGCCTCCCACTGATTAGAATCGAAGACTTTCATATTAGCCATAATGTTTAATGATTGTCTATACAATTCCCAAGAGGAATGGGGCCAATTACTAGATTTCCAAGGACAAATTCACTTCAAAACCTTGGTCAATGGATCAAGGCACTACTTGACATCCTTAAACATGTATCCTAGAATGTTCACACCCACCCAAGTCACTCAAGATCACTACATGATCTTGAAAATATGCTCTCCCATAGGTCATTTACATTCTTCTTGCAACCAACGGGAAAGAAAAGCAAGGTAACTCCATGATAGAATGTTTCTAGCACAATATAGTATTCAATCTTAAACAATTAGAAAATTTAACATGCAAAACTTAGAAAATTGCATGAAAATGTTGCAATGGAGCTTAGCTTACAGTAGATATTCTCCACCATCAATTAGACAATGCATGGAAACATGAGTGCACCCTAGGAAGAGGGGAAAACTCAAGGAGAAGGCTTTGGAATAGTTTGGCCAACATTTCCATGGTAAAGGGGTGAGAAATATGCCACTTCAGGATAGAATGTCATAGGAGAATGGTGAGGCATGAGACCCATGGTGGAAATGCATGGAGGAGATGCTTCTAGAACAGGATGAGGGGTGACCTATTTTTGCAGCATCTGGGTACTTTGAGAATGAGCTATGGTGCTTGCTTGGCATTAATCTTTTGTAGGACTCACATGGCTAGAATGGAACCAATTGAACTAGTAGTTCACTTCTAGTTTTGTTGGGATCCCACCACTTTGATACACAAATTTGGTGCAAAGCTATGATGGGACATGGTTTTCCACACATGGTTTTATAAAGCCATGTTTTGCTGGACATTGGTTTGGGAGGCCAATAAGGAGGAACTAAAGAGAAACTAAGAGTTATACACCTTAATTAAGTTCATCATGTTCAAATGAATCCCTAGATCTAATTGTCAGCTTTTAAAATGTGAGCTTTTATGAAAAAAATTTTGGGTCCTCTTATAATTTTACATTAAGAATGGATTCTTGTGCTCGTAACATTTTTCTTAGATCTTGAACATGGAATCTGTTTCCATGGTTGACTTCATGGCATTATTGCTTGTTGTCTCTTAGCACTTCCCAAATGCTTTTTCTCTAGACCTTGTCTAGGGTCAACTCAATAGTGTTTATGAGCTTATAGCTCTATATGTCACTTGTTTTTGGCATACTTAGGCCATGGCCATTACATGACCTTCCCTAGGTTGTGGCCATTGCATGTGCCAACATAGATCATCCCTTACTTTTGCATTGTTATGAACTAAGGGTCCTATACCAGTCTTCTCATTCTCTATATCTACTTAGAGCATACGTAAGATTTGTAGGCTCATTCAATAGAGCATATAAGTAGTGACCAATATGCCATTTAGGCTACTATATCATGGCTATAGCTTCCTCATAAATATGTGCATCATCTACTGCCTGCCATGGCATATCATGGATTTCGCACAGTCTATTCTTGTCATCCACACATAGATGCACATTGTGGCACTTTGCAACATCTATTAGTTACATATAGTCCATTAGACCTTGCCATTATCAACAACTCATTGGATTGTTGATGGTTTATGGATCACTTGATAATACATGCAATGCACTATTCTTAGCCCATGGTCCAAATTTTGCATATGAGCTCCAAGTAAGGGTGTAATCCTCAAGTTTAAAGTGATCTTTACTAGGATTTAGATATGTTTATCGTGATCATACTCATACTTCTCGAATATGGTACTATGAAGAGCCCTAGAGATAGTATTTGGAAGGCAAAAAGCATGTGGAAAACTACAAGGAGCAACAAAGGCACTCATGGAGAATACTAGAGATGTGCTCTTATATAAATGACTAGAAAGTTCCAAGGGAAAAAATAAGGATGAATATTAGCCCAATGGCAAATCTAGAGCCTTCTCCAAGTTGCCTAGGCTAATATTTATAGCTTTGAATTTGATAAATTCACCCAAAACTTAACTCTCTTATATGAGCTCAAAATTTAGCCCTTCAAGTACTCAAACTAATTGGCACAAGTCATATCAACCCATCTATAAGGTTAGATTTTTCAAATTCTACCTTATAGAATACCTATCTATAAATTTTAAGTAGAAAATGGTAGCATGGGATAATATTTGTACCTCTATATTGGGGAGACTTTTGACAAATGACATACAAATCCATAGCTATGTTCTTGAAAGATTCTCCCAATGACCTACACTTCCATAATTATGTTCCTCTCTTATTTTTCACCTTGCTAGTAGAAATGGTCTATAAACCACTTTAAACGACCTCTCAATGGTCTATAAACCACTTTAAATGGCCTCTCAAGTACTTGGAGTCTCATTCAAGAGATCAGGATCCCTTTTAATAGAAAAAGGATTTCAAGATGCTGGCTAGAGTCAATCCTCCTACATATAGTCCTTTACTACAAGCTACAAAAGGGAAACTTCTAGCAGTGGTTTCATACTAGTATTGAGTTAAAACTAGGTGATATTAAAATATTACAATGCTAGATGAGCCTCGTATTTGAAATATTGGGTGGTTGAAAAATTTTCAATCTTATAAAGCTACATTGGTGTTTGCCTCTAAAATTATTTGTGAATTCTAGATGAAAACGTTTGATTGAAGAATTAGTGGCTATGAATTGGAACATATTGTCAAGAAAAATGTTTAGAGAATTTTCCATAAGAAGATTAGTGTTTCCAGACTCCTCCTCAATTAGATTGGCTAGTCACCCTGTTGTAGCCGCTTGTTGTAGTATGGCCTTCGACATCTTCCTTCACCATTATTAATTTTGCCACCTTTTTCAACCTTCTGGTTGTTCTCATCCTTTACGGCTTCAAAGCTAGCACCCATCATTTTAAAGATGCATGAAAGTAAACTTCTCACCAAGGCAGGTCTGTAGATTTAGAACCAATGTGAATTCGCTTAGCTTTTGCCTTTTGCTTTGTGTTTGTGCTAATAGTCCCACTATCTAATGTATGCATAGTCTTTTTGCACTACTCATTGAAGTGATAAAGGAAGTAGCATTGATAGTGATGATCAAATCAAGTGAGATTAGAAAAGATTAATCAATGCGAGCTTGGCTATGTGATGATAAAATCAATAGGTTCTAAGACTATGTTGACTCCTCAATGGTAGAAAAACATGAGCATAACACTAGGTACGTAAGCTTTGGAGATATGCTCATTATAGCATGGTGAATTAGGAGAGTAGATTGATAAATTGAGGTAAGGCACCTCCACAAACATAGTTTCACAACACTCCACTAGCTTGTCTCTCCTCTTGTTCAAGGCATTGATATTTTGCGCTTGTACCTTATGTGTGAATTTTATTAATCTTGGTGTGTGAATGGTTATGATTGGTTTTCATTTGTGAATTTAAAATTATGTTTTTAGATATGATGACATGATGGATTCTCTATTCTTGGATTTGAAAGAAAGTATGTAGCAAATTTCAAGGAGGATTGATAATCATCAAATTACCTGAATTGATGTCATAGTTTCCTAGAAGTACACAACATTGATTTTTGCAAGATCGAAAGTTACGTAGTGAGTGCTGGGAGAATTTTGCAAATGATAAGATTCCAGTCATTGGTCTTTTACTATGCATGCATTCATTTTCTTCAAAATTTACCATGCTTTCCTTGAATGTCACTAGTTTTTTACCATGCATGCATTCGTTCTCTTCAAATTTGCAGTAAATGACACTAGTTGAAGCTATCATAGAATTTGCCCATTCACCCTACCATGTGATTTTTCTTTCATAGTTGAAACAAATGTCATTAGTCTTAACAAGAACATCCTAAGTTGCAAACTTTGTAGTCTCAAAGAGCTATTTCAATAGGATATACCCTCCCCCCCCCCCCAAAAAAAAAAAAGGGAAAAAAGAAAGAAAAAGAAAAATATTTGCAAACTATTGGATTAGTCTAGATGAAAAAGTTTAATTGCAAGATGGGTATGCTGTAGCGCTTGCACCTCTTACATGACTGCACTTTGCCACTGATTATGCTAACCACAAATTTGGTCATTTATTTCCAATATTCTAGATCTTGTTGCACGGTTGTTCCTATCCTTAACAGCTTCACAGCTAGCACCCAAAAGATTTTTAAAAAGCATGAGAATGTATAACTACTAACTAAGATAGGACCGATTTATTTAATAGTAGTTTGTGATGCATAAATAACCAACATACATTCACTTAGCTTTTGCTTTTTGCTTTATAGCAATGTACATGTCTCGAGTGCCTAGTGCATGTGTAGCATAATGACTCAGCAGTGAAAAAGGGCAAATGTGAAGCAATGCTAATAACAAAGTGAGAGATCAGTGTGATGCAAGTAGACAGAAAGGTCAAGACTATCATTCTCCTTGTGCTAACACAAGTTTTAACCTGCGTTTACAACTGTCTGTTTTGTATCAATGAACAATGATTACAACTTGATCATGGTTGATCATGGTTGTGAATACCTTGGCAGTTGCCATCTTAGCTACCTGCCACATTAGCATACCTGTCTTGTCTTTCCCCCCCTAAATGATAAAACCGCCTAGGAGTTTTCAGTGGGAGATATGGGCGGCCATCTTTGTGCGAGGGTGATTTGGAGAGCAATGTTTAACTGCATAAGTGGTCTTGCCGATGGGATGAAGAATTTGGTATAACTAGTTGTTGAGAATTGAATGGGTGTGCAAAAAAAGGGGCGTCCATCTGATGTCCAGCTCCCCATCCATGTAGGCTACTAGGTACCTGATTTAACATGTGCTCTTGCTTACACACTAAGCACCTAATGATGGGAAGGTAGGGGCATGTGCCGCGGTAGCCTCCACGTGGTGAGAAGTGAGTGGGCGTGAAAAAAAAGGGGTGCACATCTGAGGTCTAGCTCCCCGTCTATGTAGGCTACCTTGGCCCAATGTGTTCACTTTTTGTCCTATGTGTGTGTAACCACACATGGCATAGGGCGGTGCCCACATAATGAGCGGGCAGTGGCATTTTTGAGCGATAAGCAACGAGTCGTTCCTAGCTTGCTTGAACGTTGCAAACCTTTCAATTGTGAGTTAATGGGACCCATTGCAGGCCTGTACATTGTCAATGTCTTGCTTGAACGTTCTGAGTAGCGAATGGTGTGTGGGTAGGATTAGGAAAAATCCGAATTAGTGTCAGCTAGACCTGAAATGCCCGGGTAGCAAGCGAAAAACTCCGTCTCTATTGGGGTAGTGAATCACTGCTTTCCGACATGGCAGACTTTGTCATGGGAACGTTGCAAGAATTTGCGAATCCTGGCAATCCCGCTCAAGTAGGCATGAGCGGGAACGCGCTCTAACCATGGTGAGGTGGAGTTGGGGAGTTAGATGATAAGCGAGGGAAAGGGAGCGGGGGTGACGGAGAGGATAGATAGATAGTGGTATGAGAGCCAGCCAATGAAAGCCCAAGGCTTAGCCACATCATCATCCCTGCTTCGTTTCCTTTGCCTGACCTGAAGCTTGCACTCTCCATAGCTTCCCAACACAACCCACTGCAATGGCTTCCCTCGCCTCCTCTGCCTCCCTCGCCTCCTCTGCTTCCCCGTCCCTCGCCCCTTGCTCTTCTTCCTTGTTCCCCTCCCGCCTTCCTTTCCGCCCCTCCTTCTCCCCTTCCTCCTTGTCTCGCCTCTCCATCCGCGCCTCCGATGCTGCTTCCCCCCCCGCCCCCGCCCCCGCCCCTCCCGCCGAGAAGCCCAAACCCATCGGCCCCCCTCGTGGTTCCAAGGTAATCACCGCCCTCCTCTTTGTCTCCGCGCTTCCCCTCTCCTTCCCCTTTTTGGCCTTTCCTGACTCCTCGTTGATTGCAGGTTAAGATTTTGAGACCTGAATCTTACTGGTTCAATGGTGTCGGTACCGTCGTGGCTGTAGATCAGGTGTGCATCTCCCTTTTCCATCTCTGCATTATTGTTATGCTCTCTTTCCTCTTCGTCCTTTCTGCCTGCTCTAAAACTTGGTTTTGTCAACTAGGCTCCCGGTGTCAGATACCCTGTCGTCGTCAGGTTTGATAAGGTGAACTATGCCAACATCTCCACTAACAACTACGCCCTAGACGAAATTGTGTCGGTGTAAGCAGCTAGCTACCCGGAGTCGCTGGAAATGAAACATGGGAAAATATTTGCGGGGGAGAGAGATGCCTGAAACTTTAATTTGTGCGGTGGATCGGGGTCAAGGAATTGCTCCTATTGTAAGCTGTAAGGTGTGAATGTAATGCATCTGATCTTGTAAAGCCGAACTGAGTCGCTATTATTTAGTGAGCGTCCTCCTTTTTTTAATGAATACATTCTGATTACACCCTTAATTGTCCGTCTCCGATCTTTAAAAGCGAAGTCAGTTTTTCCGTGTTCGACGTGCGCCTTACCCGATTTTACAAGCCAGTATTCTTGTGGATAAGCCTGTAATCTATTGTTTTTTCTCCGGTTATCCAAACGTGTCTTGCGCTTAAACTGTTTTGGCCGGCGTGAAAAGGGTTCGTAGGTGGGGCATTCTTGAAGGGATATGTAATGGGTACATCTATTAGATAGGGTCTTCGAAGTTAGGAAATTTCCACCTAGAGTGTACTTATCAAAATATATGGAAACTTGTTTTATTTAATATAATTCCTAAGAAGTAGTACATTGGAGTGTAACAAAATGGTAGCTTGACTAATAGAGAGACGCCATGCCTTCTTGATTAAAAGCTACGTTTTGACTATAAGATCAAGGGCAGGATCTTTAGGATGAAAGATGAGATAACTCAATCCCATTGGTCTTTGGGAGAGATGATGTCTTTGGTCTTACAGCTTGGTAATGGGGGGTCAGTAGCTTCCCCTAGTAGCTTTCTTTGCCATTTGGCAAGATATTATATATATATTTTATATTATGTGATAGCAAGGGAGTGATGGGATCTCGGACAACTTGTTGAGAGGTGGGTTTGTCTTTGAAGGACTTGGTGTGTAGGTCTCTTCTCCATGTTCATGGAGCAAGGCATTCATTACTTATGTAGGTCTAACACCTAGTTGTTGGTTTTGGTGTTTCTTAGTCGATGAGTTAGGTTTTTTTTTAAAAATAGTTTGGTTGAGAATGGCGTTGTACGAGTGAAGATGAAGCTACCCAATGTTGAGTATGCCCATTATCATTTTTAGTGTCCATGAAGTACTTGCATCCAAGAATAAGATGAGTTGAGGAAACATGTGTAAGGAGTTCTTATTTGCATCTTAGGTTAACAAGGTGAATGATACTTAATCATTCACAAGGCTTGCCCAAGATTAAAAAAGCAAACAAAAAAGAATCCACTCTAGATGGTGTGGAGCAAGATCCCCCAAGATAAAGGAGAGAGGGGGAGAGAGAGAGAGAGAGAGAGAGAGAATGTATGAAATGAAGGAGAGAGAGAGGGAGAGAGTAGGAGGGGGGTGGAGAAAGAAAAGAAGTAGATGGTGTGTAGGAAAGCTTCATGAGAGAGAGAGAGAGAGAGAGAGAGAGAGAGAGAGAGTCAACCACTTTAAAGTTTGCATTCTCGAGAAAGCTTCATGAGAGAGAGAGAGAGAGAGAGAGAGAGAGAGAGAGAGTCAACCACTTTAAAGTTTGCATTCTCGTCCATACTTAAGAGAGAAGCTACGTTTTAATATTCGTCCAATAGGAAAAATGCACTTCCAAAATTTCTAATAAATGCCTTTTTTTTTCTTTGCTTAATTTGAAACCTTGCTAAGGTTACCCATAGGCAGGCCAAAAAGAAAATACATTAGCTCATAAGTATTGAAGAGAGTTTATGTTAGTAAAAACATGTATGACAAGATCACATCCATCAAGAAATGGAATTAGCTTTATTGAGAATTTTTCAAGTACTTTCTTCTAGTATAACAATATAAATCTTCATGAGCATGTATTGAAGAAAGTTTATGTTAGTCAAAACATGTATGAGAAGATTACTTCCATCAAGAAATGGAAGTAGTTTTATTGAGAATATATTTTCAAGTACTTTCTTCTAGTATAACAACATAGAACTTCATGAGCATGTATTGAGTAGAGTTTATGTTGGTCAAAACATGTATGAAAAGGTCACATCCATCAAGAAATGGAAGTAGTTTATTGAGAATATATTTAAGTACTTTCTTCTAGTATAACAATATAGAACGTGGATAGAGAGCTCTTTCCTTATCTCTGTCTTTGTCATTGGTTGTTAATGTTTGAAATGTTAGGAACTTGAGATTATGTTTCAGTAAGGCAATGTTAATGTTCCAAATATGTTGGTCTCACTGGCATGGTATTTATTTGTAGTACTTTCGTTGCATGGTATAATGCCAAGGATTTGGTTTGAATGCAAGTTTTGTGAAACATGATGTAATAGATGGCATACTCAATGATCATAAGAATATAAATCATAGGTTGACTTCTCCCAGCACTCACTATATTCAATATCATAAGTACTCTTGATCATACAAAACCTTACTCTTGTTATTTTGTTATTCCATCTTTATTTTCAATTAATTTCCTCATCTCTTTCAAACTCTTAATGAAAAGGAATTTTGTAAAGCTTTTCCTTGTGCTTATCAAGCTTTAATTTTTTTGCAACTATAGATTAGCTTTGATTTGATTATGGTTATCTAACCTTTTTGTAGCATTTTATAACCACATATGAATTTAATAAAGGATGTGGAACACCCTCCTTGATTAGTTTTGTCAAAAATTGTGATGGTCTTTGAGGGATGTGGACTACCCCTAATTTTTTTTAAAATGTCACTATTGGTTGTGGACTACCCCATTATCAGTTAAATGGGCACCGCTATTGATATATCAGTGTGCTTACTATCAATCAAAAGACACTCAAGATTTGGTGGAGATTGTTGATGTGATCATTGCCACTATTGCACACATAATCTTGCTAGTATCACTAATAGTTGCTACTTCCTTTACCACTCGAATGGGTGGTGTGAAAACAATCAACATGATGCATGTGCTTGACGTGGCAGATAACTAGTGTGGCAGTTGCTAGGGTGTCCACAACCATGATCAACCACAATCAAGGTGTAGTCATTGATTAGTATGTTGATATAGAATGGACCATTGTACAAGCAAGTTTAAACTCACACTAAAAAGAATGGAATTCTTGGCCTTTCCATCTAGTTGGTACTCTCTTAATTTGTCATTAGCATTGCTTGACAATCAACCTTTTTCCTTACTGAGTCATTATGAATCGGTGGAGACATTGAGTACTATGGAGCCTGATAATGCATAACATTCATCCCAAGCCCAAAATGCTTCTAGGGAGTTATTACCTTCTTTGCTTGCCGAATTGGTGTAGTCCAATTTGCATGTGGCATCATTAACAATGCATTTAACATCTTGGCAGGTCCACAACCCAGGCCATGACTCCAGGGTCTAGTCCAAGCTATCTTGAGGGGGGGCCATAAGTGAAGACATCTATCTTTGGCTTGATCATTTTGCAATCTATCACTGGACTGACACCCAGAAAGTAGACAAAATGAAGCCTTCATGTCAAGGTTTAGCCGCGGCATGGGGCAAAAAACTAACAAGGGCATCATGGCCTCCCTTAGTGCATGTTATCACAATAACATTTGGGAGCACAAATATGATAAAGGATGCTCTAACCTAGCTGCAAAATTAGCATCGGTTGCTGAATGAGTTTATTTTAGAGTTCAGGTGCATTAATTCCCACATAATCGATGATTTGAAGCTTTTCTTACTCTAGCTGCATTTTACATCCTAACATTTTCAACGCACCCAAGATCAAGGCCCCAAACATTATCTTTGTAGCACCATATCCCTATAGGTGTGTCAATAACCTCAATGCCTAGGAAATACCTGAGCTCTACTAGGTCCATGTTGTTAAACTTTGATAGTCTCTTCTTGATGGCTTTTTATGATGATGAAATCATTGACATATATAACAACTACAACATAAAGAGAGTAATCGGATCTTGATTGGATGAAATTTATGCTCTTTACAATCATATATTGATTCTCTCACACCATGCTCTCGGTGTGTGCTTCATGCTTTCTTCAACTTACAAACATGCAAAGGGTATTTAAGTGTACATACCTTTACAACTGATGCTTGTGTGCCTCTTTCTATAGAATATTCAAGAAATCATTTTTAACATCCATTTCCCATAACTTTTATCCACACGTGGATGCTAATGCAATTACTGTCCTGATGGTAGTATCTTTGCAACGAGACTAAACATCTCGCCATACTCAAGACCAAGAGTTTGTGCATAGCCTTTTGCCACTAGCTTGGCCTCATTTCACTTTGTAGACCCACTTATAGCCAATGGCTTTCTTTCCCTATGGCAACTTAACAAGTTACCATGTTCCATTCTACACCAATGCATCTATTTCTTCATCCATTTCCACATACATTCCAAAGTTCCTACTTCTTCCTCAAAACACATAGGCTCCTCATGCGATACTCTCAAGTCCATCTATGTATAATGCATCCTCATGTAGCCATTGTAAGTCATTTTGCCAATGGCATACTTGACTCAACCGACTACATCAATTGCAATGTACTTTGCACTTTTGTTCTCGCATGAGCTACATACTTTTGCATGTTTTCTACCAAGTGTTCTTACATGCGGTAAATTGTGTTCCTCATCCATGTTGTCTTCTCCAAAACTCTATCTACATTCACCTTTTTCTTGCCTTTATCCGCCTCCTTATTATCCTTGAGTCTACTCCTCCAAGGGTTGACACTATCAACACTTTGCTATGATAGGCCTATCATCATCCTACTGGATGGTCATGCATGCTAAAATTCAGCCCTAACATCTTATGCCACATGTGCATCCTCAACCAAACTAGTTTGGGCTGATACCAAGACTCACGCTCGCTAAAATGGACATATCGACGTATGAAAATTTGCCTCGTATGCGGGTCATAGACGAGGTACATGCATATAACATACATGGCCAAACAATGTCATGTAAGCCATGGTCGGCTTGGTCGCATAATGCTTCTCATACAGTGATATCTCATGTGTAACTATAGTGGGTGTCCTATTCATAATGTGGTTTGTTGTGTGCCTAGTACCTCAATAGCATATGCATTTTATTCATCATCGCATGAGAAATTTTAGCAATGACCCTATTCTTCCTCTCGACCACTCCATTTTGCTATGGAGTATACTTGCATGTAACCTGTCTCTATGTTCCTTACTAATGCAAGTATGCATCAAATTCTCCTAAGTGGTACTCACCACACCATCTGTATGTGAACACTTCATACAACACTATAATATTTTGTTGATCAAAGAATGGATACCACCATGTCTACACTACATCTTGAAAATAATTGGCAACACTAGTGATAGTCTCACATATCTCAGCAATGCAAGTCTCTATGGTTATTTCCCTAGATATTTTTGGTACTATCTCAAAACAATAAAAATTAGGCAAAGGCAATGATAACCTTGCAACATTTTCAAACAAAGACGATATACTGGCATTTTTTGTACCTATATTGGTCTCCATAGGAGATATTTCCTTGTTTTGATGCTCTTTCTTACTTGACGTGTCCTTAGGGCTGGGAGAGCATGAGATTTTGCCTTTGCTACCTTCTTATGGATGATGCATAGATTGTATCTTCATCAAAGTTGATGCTAGGGAAACTACAAGATGCTAAGGAATCAAGGGGTGCAAATTTCTTATAGGATGAAACTGTGCCTCTTCTCTATTCAATTTGAAGCATAAGCCTTTATTATAGGACATGACTTTGTCTTGAGTTCCCTATCTCCAATGCTTGGTTCAAACCGTTGGATGTAGTGCTCGACAGGAGGAAGACAAATACATCACAAAGCTTTAAGTATTGTTAAAGGATAAATTATGCACGACAAACCTCCATAAAGAAACTCACCAAGCACAAATGGTCTTCCACAATTTTGGAGTGACTTAAAGGTTTGTGACACTAGTTACTAATAGTAATAAGGGTTTGTAATTATGACAATCTTCAAAAGGCTTGGGAAGGTCATTCTCACACTTCACAAGATTGCTCTCTTTATGCAAACCTATGTTGGCTTTATTTGGTTAAAATTCTGCTTTTGCAAAGCATCCCATTGCCCATTACGTTCTTGAACTACTCTATATCATGGAAATGTGTCCTTTCAATTGTACTTGTTATTGGTTTTGCAATGTGTATACTTTCAATTGGTGGTGGTGTCATGGTTAGGCTTAATGTTTCTTCTTTTTTGGAAAGTCATTTCCCTTGCAAGTTTTTATCATATGCCAAAGTACTAATTTATAATGCTAATGTGATTAGTGTTTTTCATTTTCATTGCTTTTGTACTAGTATTAAAATTACTATCATAGCAATTGAGTGTAATTTTAACGTGAATCGATGCTAGCATTGACTATTATATTAATTGTAAACAAAAGCACCATGCCAATAGGAACATTATCCATCGATGCTAGAATCGATAGTGTGATTTACTTGCACTAGAGATAGCCTTGTAAATTGTTCTTCACTTGCTACTCCATTCTAGCATCAACAAATAAGAGACAAAAACATGCTTTTTGTGAACTTGTTTGATCACTTGATCCATGGGAGCATCGACTCATAGAGTGAAAATAAAATAAATGTGTCGCTTATTATCGTTGCTTTGAAAGCATTCAATGTTGGCGTCAACGTTCAACTCAATGAAGCTTTTGGCTACTCAGATTTTTGCATTTTCAACAACAATCATGCTTGTAATAGCATGAATTAGTCAACTTTCAGGTGGACCTTTCACAAGTCTTGGCAACCCATGAAGAAATTAACGAATCATCAGTGTTGGCGATTTTAGACTTATGGTACAGTTGCTCGACATTTTAAAGGAAAACTAGAGGCAAATGGAAATAATTAAAAGAAAACAATTGGGGAAGTTAGCAACGATAGTTCCAGCACACCATCTCCCATCATTCCAACACAACAAATAAGTCCATCGATTCAAAAATGAGAGAAAGTGTACCGTTTACATATCAAGCGCAATAGTAGAAATCATAAGGGAGATAGGGCTATAAACATTGTTGAAACAATGCAAAGAGTTGCAAAAGGTTGGTAAACTATTATAACAAGAGTTTCAACATTTGTACTCATCACCATCGTGAACTCACACCTTGAACTTGGTGTTGAGAAATTGATACAAGCATGTGCCATGGTTTAAGGAGATTGTACATGATGCTTATGAAATTGTCAAATTTGTACGGTCACATCAACAGATCGAGGCAATATACAAGTCAAAGGTAGGGTCCATGATGTTACAATTACCTATAGTAACAAGATTTTGCATGCACTCTTACACATTAAAATCGTTGATAAAAAGTAAGACTATTTTGATTGAGACATTCCAATGTGACATATTTCGGAGATGGATCTCCAAGGTAGGGAATATAGTGATTAGAGATGAATGTGATGATATGAAATAAAAGATAGTGATGCCAGCATAATGAAAGTCTTTTGAGGATGCCACGAGGATAATGATGCGTGTCATGATTGCATACAATCCATGGGCATATGCTGTAGCTATGCTTGCCTTAGCACACTTGGGTCTAGTAGACAAGACATGAGGAGGTGTTGAGAGGCCATGGGACATGCTCCACGACGAGTAGGACCAAAACACAGGAGGGGCAATGGGCCAACCCTAACACTAGTCATCCAAGACCATAGAACTAGTTAGCAATAGTTGACTACCAATCTAACCCTAACACTAGTTGACCAAGACCACAGAAGTAGTTGGCAATAGTTAACTACTAGTCGGCCAACAAGAAGGGGTTGGCTTGAAACTATAAAAGGAGCCATATTCCACCCATTTCACCATTAGATAAGCAATAGTACCAATCTTCAGTGCAATAGCCTACAACCCTCTAGTAGACCTAGAGGAGTCAGCATCATTGTGAGAGAATATAGGGAGTGAGAGAAGAGGAATGGATTACTCTCTACACCTCCATCATTGCAAGAAGGGACAACCCTCCACTATAGTTGTATACTAACCTTTCGGTAGCAATATAATAAACAAAAATACTCTCTACGGAAGGGAGGGATAGTTGCAACCCAATCTCGCATCCCCTTACATTCAATTATAGTTGAAAGCAAATGAGCATTTGTGACCTTTGCATTAGTAGATAGCTAACATGCTAGAGAGAGAGAGAGAGAGAGAGAGAGAGAGAGAGATGTATTACCACCTTTCGAGAGGCCTCGCAGGCCTACGAGACAAAGTACAATCACAAAGTAACTTATACAAGCCACTGTGGGGTGAAGCAGAGGGCCCGTTAAGGCCCTCTGTTGCTGAGTACTACGCTAAACTAAAACTCCAATCTTAATAGACAAAACTAGTACTCAATCTTAGAGCCAAATACATTGCTAGGTGCCATGGTGGTTCTCCAGTGAGCTATGAATATGTCTCATATCTATGTTTGTTGGGTCATCTCTCTCTGTGGTAGGGGCTCTCTGTATCCGATGGGCCATGTCAAGAATGACGCCTCCAGTCGTCCCCTATGAGTAGAGCTATGATGGACTGAACTTCCACCGTGCATGTCTTGGTCAGTCTCCGCATCTCTTCTCATCATCGTCTCATCCCATTAGCCCATGTAGCCCTCATATCATCTATTTCCTCCTCCTCCACTCCGCCATGTCCAAGGGCAGATTCAAATGTGGAAAAATATGTGACATGTTGCTGGGCTCGATCTATCACAATCTCATGTGTCCCTGGCTGCTCTTGTTCTTTGATCTAGTGCAATAAGGTCTCTCTATGTCGTCGCATCTGCATCATATAGAGACCGATAGAAACCTGGTCCTGGAAGTGGATCAGTGAGAGAGAGGCCCAAAACAATACCCCTCCTGAAGTAGGCAATGGTATCGTCCTCAGATCTCATAGAACGGGGCAAGTATACATGAAGTGTTCCTCTATCTCCACCTTCTCCACTGTGCATAATCTACAGATCCGCTGCTCTCTGGGCATACCAGTGGCTCTCCTTGCCTCATCCTTAGCTGATGGGATGAGACCCGGTGGCTCTCCTTGCCTCAATCCTTAGCTAATGGGACGAGACCCACATCTATTCGATGGCAATCCTCATGGCGTGTGAGACTCATCTGTCCTCCAGATACTGAGGTCAGATAATGACTACATCCTTCGATACTCTCCCAAAGTGAGCATGGTAGAATCGGATCGGTGGGAAACTCTTGCTCCACCCCACCCCCCCAAGTCCGTGACGTATGGAGTCGGAGTAGATCCATCCATATAATACGGTTGATCTCATCCTGTGGGAGCAGAGGATTAGGGGCATCTAATCTATATTGAAAGGGTGGCAGACAGCCCATCTGAATGCCTTGAGATTGCGAAACCATTTGGTTATGCATGCAAACCAAGCCATGCTAACCTCACTCTCAGCTAGTCATATAGACGACTCTAGTCCAACCATATAATATAGTTGATCTCATTCCATGGGAGTAGAGGATCAAAGGCATCTAAGCTATATTGAAAGGGGAGGGAGACGACGATCCATCTGAATTCCCTGACAACGAACCCATTTGACTATGCGTGCATACCAAGCCATGCTAACCCCACTCTCCATTAGCCGTATAGATGACTCTAGTGCCAATCTCGATAATCTCCCTCTAGGTAAGGTTTAAACCCTGTGAAGATAGGTGACCGTCTAGAAAATGGCATCAACCTGGAGTGTTGTCATGTTGACCTCTACCTATATGATCTAGTCACCTGCAACCTCTCGAAGCACTGCTACTTAGTCTTGCTGATAGATCCCCTGCCCATAAGGGTGCTGCATACATGTTTATCAATCTCATTAGTGTGCTGAATAGCCATCCTGACGAGGGGTCCTAGACGTTTGTGAAAGTATAACCTCTCTAGATGGGCCAGAGGTACCTGCTCTCGTGTAAGTCATGCCTTGGCTGCATGGGTCATCGTGAAGACTAGGCCTTGGCTCCCCTCGATACATGAAGCTATGTCGGTAAAATACTACCAGTGAGGTGCACAGATTAACTGTCAAGTCTCTCTACACCTCTAGGTCTTCTAGGTGTCTCTATAGGGTCGCTGCTGCTGAGGAAGATAGGAGGACTATGTCATCTACATACATCAGTATCCATATCATCAAACCGACCAATAATGACCCGTTGATCCTAGGCGGTCAATGAAAGTCATGATCTCATCAATGTATAGCCCAAATAGTGTTAGTGAGACAGAGCATCCCTATTTTATCCCTATCATGCTCTCGATCCAATCTGACAAGCCTCCAAGGGCACATACTCTCCCTCTGACCGACTTGTATTAACTCATCACCTCCCAAATCATGACTCCTTGGATCTGCATCTCCTCAAGTCGTGTGATCATGTGGGATCGTGGGACTCTATCGAAGGCCTTTTGAAAGCCTACAAAACAAGCATAGACTTTCTTGATCATTGAGCTATGTGACGATGAGGAATTGGTAGATGCTACAGACTCCGTGGATGCCTCTCATCAGTAGATGGAGGGAGCACATGGGCCAGAAGAAGCTCCAAACACTGGAGCCACGAAGGGTGCTGAATTCCTTTTTGATCCTGGTGGTGCTATTGATTCTAACATGCATGCTAGTGACACATTTAACATTCATCCCTCCTATCGTAGACCACACCGTATGCTTAGAGCTGCCTTTGTGGGGCATCATGTTGCCATGCCATTTCATGCACGGGAGGATGCGGATGGGAATGCTCCTATGGGCTGAGGAGGAGATATATTAGGATGCTCAGCCAACACTATATGGTATCTCCCTTGATGCATTGATGGGTGCTAGGAGTGCTGAGACTACAGATAAAAGGGTGAGATCAAGGGACAAACTGTTCACATGCTTGTGGATAGCGGGAGCACTCATAGCTTAACCAACACCAAGACCTTGCAGAAGGTGGGGCTGATTGCTACAGAGATAGACCACGATGTGACAGCAGAAGTGGGCAATGGACAACATATGATTAGTATGCTACGTTGCCAGGGTGCGAGGATCAAGCTCTCTAATGACTATGATTTTGCAAGAGATCTTTTTGCACTAGACATGGGTCCAATTGATGTTGTCTTAGGCTACAACTGGATGAAATCTCTAGGAGAATTCAACATGGATTTGAATGCCTTGACACTATGCCTTGCACATAGTAATAAGCCCAAAAATGTAGGTCATTTGATCAAGACAGTTGGGCAGAGAGCTCAAGAATGGGAATGCCATCTATGCCCTGAATGTGTCTGTAGCCCAAAAGGGAAGCATTCCCCATGTGGATGACTTAGATATGCAAAAAATGCTCTCTGAATTTGCTGATATCCCAACCCAAGAGGGATGTGGATCATGCCCTTGTTCTGGAGCATGGCATTAAGACCATAAGCAAGGCTCCATACCGTCTTTCTAAAGTTGAGTGAGAAGAAGTGGCAGTACAGGTGCGGGAATTGCTTGAGAAGAAGAATATCTCTCATAACACTTCTCCTTTTGCCTTCCTAGTGCTTCTGGTGAAGAAGAAATATGGATTGTACTGCACATGCATTGATTAGCAAGAGGATTGATGACTTGTTGGATGAATTCAAGGGTGCTCAATTTTTCACGAAGATAGATTTGAGGTCTGACCACCATCAAATTAGGTGAAAGAAGGAGATGAGCACGAGATGGCCTTTCGCACAGAACGAGGCTTGTATGAATTCAAGGTGATGCTGTTTGGATTGACTAATGCACCGACCACCTTCCAAGTCTTGTATGAATTCAAGGTGATGCCTTTTGGATTGAGTAATGCACCGACCACCTTCTAGGCGCTGATGAACAAGATATTACAACCACTTGTTTTCTTTGATGATATCCTCATTTACAACAAGGATAGGTAGGAGCACATTAAGCATGTGAAGCAGGCGCTCGAAATTCTGAGGATGCATCAGATTTATACAAAGACTAGCAAATGCACTTATAAGGCAGAGGACGTTGAGTACATACGGGCATCTGTGAGTAGACATGGCGTTCGGGTGGATCTTGCAAAGGTGAAATGCATTAAAGATTAGCCACAGCCACAACCACAACCACAACCACAAAACCCATCCAATCGAGAGGATTTTTAGGTCTTACTTCCTTCTACAGGTACTTTATTTGCAAATTTTCCAAGACGGCAGCTCCTCTTATTGACCTCTTAAGGAAGGATGCTTTTATGTGGTCAAAGGAAGCACAATACAGTTTCAAAGATTTGAAATGTGCTCTCACTCAAGTACTTGTCCTGGTGTGCCTTGATTTTTCACGTCATTTCATTGGGGAGCCAGATGCCACTCGCAAAGTTCCGAGGCATGAACACAAGGTAATAGCTTTTGAAAGTAGGAAGCTTGATGCCAAGGAACTCAATTACCATGTTTATGATCAGGAGATGTTGGCTATCTTGCATGTTTCAAAAAATGGCACCACTATCTGTACAGGAGCAAAATTAACGTGAAAACAAATCATAGGACACTCACATTCTTCCTCACTCAACCAAATTTGTCATATAAGCAAAAGAGGTGGTTGGCTGTAGTTCAATCCTATAATTTTACATTAAGTATAGAAAAGGGACAGGAAAATGTGGTTGCAGATGCCTTGTCTAGGATGTGAGCTTGCAATTTGTCTACTATCTCTACCATATGCTAGGAGAGAATCCATGGCATTTAGGGAAGAGTATATGCAAAATTCTAAGGTAGCTCCCATATTTTCAGATTTGCAGAAACCTTCTAGCTAGGGTCATCCGGAATTCAAATTGCATAATGGGATGTTGTGCAAGGACAGGATTTATTTAGTGCCAGGCTCACAACATAGTCAGCTGGTTTTGCAAAAAATGCACTCCTCTCCCATGGCTGGACATGGGGGTGCCACTAAGACATATGAGAGAATCAAATAGAGCTTTATCTAGGAAGGCATGTGGTGGGATGTGGTTAAGTATGTGGTTGAATGGTTGCCTTGCCAACAAAATAAAGTGGACAACAAATTACCCATAGGTCTCTTGCAGCCATAATTTACCCATTCCAAAGGGCAAATGGACGCACATAGCAATGGCATTCATCACAAGATTGCCTTCTAATGAGAGGGGATGGGACAGGATCTATGTTGTGGTGGATAGAATGACAAAACAAGTCCAATTCATACCGACGAAGACCCGATTCAGCATCAAAGGTTGCTTGGAAATTCATTAAGCATGTCTTTAAGCATCATGGCTTTCCTCCAGAAATTGTCACTCATAGAGATGCAAAATTTATGGGTCACTGTTGATAGGAGTTATTTACAGTAGTGGGAGCTTTATTCACACCTAGCACTACATACCATCCTGAGACTAATGGATAATCAAAAAGGGTGAACAAATGGGTGGGGGGGAGGCACTTTTGTGATGATACTCATAAGTCTTGGGATAGATGGTTGATTTTTGCTGAATTTTGCTATAGCAGTACCAAGCATCTTTCTATTAGCATGAACCCGTTTGAGGCAATGTACGGATGCAAGATTGGAATGCCCTCTTCAATGCAGACATGGCTGTGAAAAATCAGCAAGCACAGAATGATTTGGAAAGGATGGATGCCCTTCTGTAGTTGGCAAAAAAGGAATATGCAAGATGCCCAAGCCAAGCAGAAGTATACAGATGAACATAGGAGATATTTGTCTTTCAAAGGGGATCATGTGTGCACTAGTGTCTCCATAAGAATAGTTATGCCACGCTAAAAGGAAATACCAATGCAAAGCTTGCTCATAAGTATTACGGCCCTTACAAGATCATCTGCAAGGTTGGAAAGGTAGCGTATCAATTGGAGCTACCCAGTACCTCCAAGTTCCATGATGTTTTCCATGTATCCTTGCTGAAACCACATGTGGGACAGCATGTCCATGTCCTACTTGAGTTGCCACCTATGGATGAGGAGGGTCATATCCTCTATGTTCTTGAGCGCATTGTGGGTTTAAGAGATTGAGTACTCCGCATCAAGGTATACATTGAGTACCTCAGAAGATGGAAAGGGCGTGTAGAGGAACAGTCATGGCAGCCAGAGAGTATTGCACAGGAGTACCCCTATCTTTTACTAGGCTGATCAGCATCACTTGGATGTCCCAGCACCCTTGCGTAGCAGCCGGTAGATGTAATTTTGAGGGAAATTTTCTATGGGTAGAGATGGCTGTAAAGAAGGGGGGGAAACGGCTATTTTAGTGGGCCTTTAGGTGGCAAATTTGGAGGGACTATATAAGTCCCCATCCACCACTCATTGTGTACTTTTTGATGCTATCTACTCTCCCTCCTTGCTCCTCCTTGCAGCCTATTCTCTCTCTTCCTCAATCTCTCTCTCTCTCTCTCTCTCTCTCTCTCTCTCTCTCTCTCTCTCCCCTACCCCTTCTCCTTCCTTCTCTCCTATTCTCTCTCTCCATTCCTCTCCTCAATCCCCCTTTCTCCATCTGTCCCCTACCCCTTTTCTACAGGAAGGACGGGCAAAAGGGACAGCAGAAGCCAAAGTGGCGGGAACTCCAGTGTCCTGCTGTGCTGTGCAGGAGCCTGGGTGTTCTCGACTCACGTCACTAGGGTGTCTGCTAGAAGACAAAGGTCTCACCCTCCGGGGCACGACCTGCTAGGGCACCCTCCGACGGCTTCCCCTGCGACTGGGAGGCTACCTCCCGCTTTGACCTCCTGCACTCTCGAAGCCTGGCATGTTGCCTATGTTTTTTCAAAGCCTTCATGCTGTCAGTGAGGACACCCTGTTCACCGTTCAAGACCAAAGATTTTCAAAAAAATCCCTTCTCAGAACCTCGGAGATCGGTCGTTCGTGATCCTCTTCCGCAACTTCTCTTGCGACTTTCGTCGTCTGCAACTGTCGCCCTCTTCTCGTCCCGCTCGTGGATCGTCACCGCTCTGATACCAAATGTGAAAATCCACACTTTTCGAGAATGCAAATGTGTGCAATGCATGTAGAATTTGAATGCCGATTGGCCCTCCAATGGGGAAGAGCGCCCTCGTGAGAGTACTTGTTTCTATTTCGACCTACATGCAAGGTGGGAGAGAGATGATGGATGAATGCAATGTGGTAGAGAGAATGCTACGTGAGATTTCCAATGAAAGGGTGATACCCTTTCATTACTGTCCCTTGAGATCACTCAAGTTTCATCTTCCCATTTACACCTACCCTTATCCTATGACCCATGCATCTACCATTCAATGCACCTTAATGCACCCTTCCCTTTCTATTGCCCCTAGGACCTAAACACATGTGTGCACATTTTTATTAATAGAATAAGTATCACATGTCCAAATTCGATGCCGTCTGAAGCAGTGGCTCCAGCATACCGTTATAGGGGGTACTTGATAGGTGGATCACCCCCCTTAAAATCTTATTCCGATCCGACTTTTCGTTGGGAAGAACGGGGGATCCCTTTTCCTCACGGTTTAAGGATTTTAAGGATACATTCACTGGGGGAGGGGGGGCGCAATTCACCTAGTGAGGACACCCCATTCACCGTTCAAGACAAAAAATTTTCAGAAACATCCCTTATCTCAGAACCTCGAACATCGGTCGTTCGTGATCCTCTTCCGCAACTTCTCTTGCGACTTTCGTCGTCCGCAATTGTCGCCCTCTTCTCCTCCTGCTCGTGGATCATTACCGCTTTGATACCAAATGTGAAAATCCACACTTTTCGAGAATGCAAATGTGTGCAATGCATGCAGAATTTGAATGCCGATTGGCCCTCCAATGGGGAAGAGCGCCCTCGTGAGAGTACTTGTTTCTATTTTGACCTACATGCAAGGTGGGAGAGAGATGACGGATGAATGCAATGTGGTAGAGAGAATGCTACGTGAGATTTCCAATGAAAGGGTGATACCCTTTCATTAATGTCCCTTGAGATCACTCAAGTTTCATCTTCCCATTTACACCTACCCTTATCCTATGACCCATGCATCTACCATTCAATGCACCTTAATGCACCCTTCCCTTTCTATTGCCCCTAGGACCTAGACACGCGTGTGCACATTTTTATTAATAGAATAAGTATCACATGTCCAAATTCAATGCCGTCTGAAGCAGTGGCTCCAGCTCGGCTAGTCCTATCTACTCAAATGATCCACCACCATAACAAATTGATCGATGTCCATCATAAATACAAATACATGTTACACCATTGGCATATAACATAATAATAATGTTTTAATGTCTTACTAATCACAGATTAGTGATTTTCTTGTCATGACATGCTGCCTATGTTTTTTCAAAGCCTTCTTGCTAGGGTTCTTATGATCCAACCTGGTCCAAGCTGTCTCGGACTTCGGCTACTGTCTGTTCGTACTCGTACTGTCTGTTCGTACTGTTCGTACACTGCACTCTATCGAGGCGTACTGTCCTCTACTCCTGTTGAGTTTGAGGAGGAGCCCTGCCCAAACCACTCTGACAATCACGTGCCAAATGCTCGATTTGTCTGCATCATAGACATTTCCCGAGATCTTGACTTGTTGAAACTCTCCACTGATGAAAGCCTCAACCTCTGGTAGGGCCTCCAAGAACTCGAATGAGGCGAGGAACTCCATCATCTACTACCACTGACGCTGTTGGCTGAGGCGGAGACTAAAGTATAAAGAAAATACTTGGAGACAAATAAAACAATACTGAAGACAATCAATGGCTGAAGAAGATATATATATCACAAACGGAACTCAGTACAAGTGAAGATATGAGAGAAGCTCTGGAGGAAACAAACGTCAGTCCTGACAACTGTAGTGGACTTCTGCACTAGCTCCACAAGTTGGAACTGAACCAAATCTGAGACAGCAAACTGATGCAGGGGTTGCTGCAGATTTGGAATAGAAAGAACAGAATCTGGAGCGGAAGTTGGAGGTAGATCTGGAGCAGAAGTTGAGGGCAGATCTTGGAGCAGAAGTTGTAACAGATCTGAAGCTAAAAGAAGGCAGATCTGGAGCAGAAATTGGAGCTGATCTGATGCAGAAAGGAGGGCAGAACTGAAGCAGAAAGGAAGGCTGTTCTGGAGCAGAAAAGAGGGCAGAACTGGAGCTGAAAAAGGGGACAGATCTGGAGCAGAAAGGAGGACAGATCTGAGCAGAAAGGAGGGGCAGATCTGGGGCAGAAAAGAGGGCAAATCTGGAGCAGAAAGGAGGACAGATCTGAGCAGAAAGGAGGGGCAGATCAGGGGCAGAAAAAGAGGACAAATCTGGAGCAGAAAAGAGGACAGCAGAGGAGGCAGCCAGGAGGCAGAAGTTGAGGTAGCAGAGGAGGCAGCCAAGAGGCAGAAGTGGCTCAGGGTGTGCAGGAACCTCTGGAGTTGGAAGAGAGATTGTGTTTGAATACCTAGCCCCCCCCTTTAAATAGGAAGGGGCTTTAAGTCGGTCAACCAACAAGTTGACCGACCTGGTCAGATTTGACCGACCAGGTCAATCTGGTCGGCCAAATCTGGTCAGGCCAGAAAAAAAAATATTTTTTTTTAAAATAATTTTTTTATTTTGTTTATCCTCTGAACCGGGGCTTTTGACATTTCTTTGGTTGTGGTTTTTGCCTCCGATTCGGGGTTTCTTTGACAGGATTTGGAGAGGCACCAGTGGTGTTTGTACCTGTTTATCTGGTCCTGGAGAATTGGAGATTGCCTGGCTTAACACCCCCTCTCAATGTCCAATGCAGACAGGAGAAGCAAAGAGGTGTTCCATGAGTGATCTATCATCTTCATCAGCCCTTTTTTTTTTTTTTTTTTTTGGGTTTTCATTTAGATGGAGATGCCTACAAAGTAGGTTTTCATCTTCACTAAATGCCCAGAGGATGGTACAAAAAAAAAAAAGAAAGACTTGAAGGAGTGCCCTCGCAGGGGATTTGTTCACTTCCTTGAGTACACAAAGAGAAAAAAAACTGTTAAAGAGAAGGAGGAGGTAAACCAATCCCCAACCGTGGGTAGAGATGCTCAAGAGTAGAGCGATTAACCGGCTTGGTAAGAATATCAGCATGATTATCGGCAGCTGGAACATAGATCAACCGAATAGTACCTAATTCCACTTGCTCGCGAGTAAAATGAAAGTGAACACCAACATGTTTGGTGCGGTTGGAAAAAATGGGATTGCCTGCGAGAGCAATGGCACTTTTGTTGTCGACGTAGAGGATCGTGGGTTCAGTACAAGGAAAGTGCAGTTCTGCCAAAAACTGTCGGAGATATATGGCCTCTGTGGTACAATCATACAAGGCCCGGTATTCAGCCTCAGTAGAAGAACCAGCAACAGTCTCTTGTTTACGGCTAGACCAAGAAACAGGTGCCGAGCCAAACGAGAAAATATAGCCACCATGAGAACGACGATTGTCCGGGTCACCAGCCCAATCGGAATCAGTGTATCCCTGTAGGGTTAGTCCTGGTCTGAAATGTAAACCATAAGAGTAAGTACCATGAATGAACCGCAAGATACGAATACATGCATGCCAATGAGTGAGCTTGGGTTCATTAAAATACTGACTGAGAATAGAGACGGAGTAAGCAAGATCAGGACGAGTGTGAAGGAGCCAGAGGAGTTTGCCAACAACCTGGCGATAGAGATGTTCATCAAAGGGAGGAGACTCCAAGTCTTTTGAGAGCTTTACGGTGGGATCTAAGGGAGTGGCAACCAGCTTAGGCTCATGAGGAATGATTGGATCAAGGAGTTGAAGAGCATATTTCTGTTGAGAAACAAAAGTACCACCAGAATGTTGTACAACTTCCATGCCTAAGAAATAGGAGAGCCGACCGAGATCAGTCATTTCAAAAGTGATGCTGAGTTGAGTTTTAATGTACTGAAGTGTAGTGGGAGTGGAGCCTAAAAGCAAAAGATCATCGACATAGAGTAAGATAAAGCAGACCCCCTCTGACGAATGATGGATATATAAATTTGGATCAAAGGGAGTAGAATGAAAACCATTAGTTTTGAGGAAGGTGTCTATCCGGTGGAACCATGATCGAGGTGCTTGTTTGAGTCCATAAAGAGCTTTGCGGAGACGGAAAACCTTATTTTCATGGCCAGGAGGAGAAAAACCTGGTGGGGGAGTCACATAGACTTCTTCATCAAGGTAGCCATTGAGAAAGGCACTCTTGACATCCATTTGATAGATAGTCCAGTGGTGATGAGCAGCTAGGGCGAGAAGAAGACGAAAGGAAGTTAACCGAGCAGTAGGGGCAAAGGTTTCCTCATAATCGATACCATGTTTTTGGCGGAATCCTTGCACTACTAAGCGGGCTTTGTATTTGTCTAGGGTGCCATCGGCTTTGAGTTTTGTTCGGAAGATCCACTTGGTTCCGATGACCTTTTTGTGAGTGGGTTGATTGACCAAGATCCAGGTCTGATTGCGATCAATACTTTCAAGCTCCTGTTCCATAGCACGATGCCACGCAGGATTTTTAACTGCTTCCTGCCAAGTGGCAGGTTCAGAATGTATGATATAGGCCGTGGTAAAAAAAGAGGCAGTGGCAGTAGAAGAAGTTATTCGAGTAGAGCGGCGAGGACCAGAAGGAGGAAGTTCGACAGGAATAATCCCGGAATCCTTCATAGTTTGACGATACCAGCGTGGCAGTGGGTCGTGAGGAGAAGCAATGGGTGGGAGGAGAGATGTTTCGGGAGGAGAGGAAGGAATTTCGGGTGGAGAATTGTCGGAGGGAACTGGAGTAGAGACGTCATCAGGAGAGAGAATAGAGGAATTTTTAAGCACTGCTCTTTCATCGAAGACCACATCTCGGCGAACCAAAACTTTGTTTGTACGAGGATCAAATAATCGATAAGCTTTGGCTTCTGCCGAGTAGCCAACTAGAAGAAAAAGTTCAGCACGAGGTTCGAGTTTACCGCGAGTATCATTGGGAGTATGAGTGTACGCGCGGCAGCCAAAGATACGAAGATGAGAAATAGAAGGACGATAGCCATAGAAGGCCTCAAAAGGCATCATGTTCAGGATGGGTTGAGTAGGACAGCGATTAAGGATATAGACAGAAGTATTGACGGCTTCGGGCCAGAGACGTTCAGGCAACTCGGCTGCAAAAAGCATGGAACGGGCCATGTTCGAGATGGAGTGAAGTGATTAGTGACATGGCCCTGGGGTCTCCAGAGACCAGTGTTCGAAGGAGGAGGAGGAGGACCACCCCTAGGACGCCAACGAGGTGGCTGAGGAGTCGTGATAGGGGGCTGTGGAGTCCAACGGGGTGGTTGAGGAGTCGTGGTAGGGAGCTGAGGAGTCCAACGGGGTGGTTGAGGAGTCATGGTGGGAGGCTGAGGAAGAAGGCCTTTGGCTTTGGAGCGACATTCATCGTCAATATGCCCAACTCTCTGGCAATGCTGACAAAACCTATTCTTTTTGGGAAGGGAGTGCTAGGCGGGTTTACTACTAGAGGGGTTAGGAGTAGGAGAGGGCTTTCCGGAGCTAGGTTGATCTTTTGGAATCCCGAAGAGGAGCCCCCTCTGAAGCAGGAATGCTATGTTTTTTGTGGACCTGAGAGTAAAGACGAGCATAACGCAAAAGTTGACATTCAAACTCATAAAAAGTAGGAAGAGAAGATTGAGAAATGATTTGTTGCATAAAACTGAAATACTTGGGCGGAAGTTTATTTAAAAAGAAAGTAACTTGGTCATCCTCGGATTTGGGAGGACCAGTTGTGGCAAATGCAGCAACTAACCGCCGGTAATCGGCTAGTTTAACCTTGAGATCATCGTCAGCAAGAATCTGGAATTGTTGGAGATCATGGTCAAAATTGATGCGACGAGTACGATCTCGAGCTGCATAGCGGTCAGTGAGATGTGCCCATCGCTGCTCAGAGGCAAGATCAAAATGCTGTAATTGAGAGTGAAATTCAGATAAAAGACCTTGCATAATTTCAACAATGGCAGTGGCATTACGATGTCGCCACGAACGAACTACCTGAGGAGGATAAACATGAGGATCAGGTGGCGATTCGGTACCTTGAACGAGTTTCCATAGGTCTTGAGAATCAAGCACATGGCGCATAAGATTTGACCATGTGGTATAATTAGACCCGTTAAAACGAGTCATATCAGTGAAAGCATGTTTGGCTGTTGCAGAGACAGGGTGAGGGGAAGAAATAGAATGATAGGGAGAAGCAACCGGTGGAGGCAGAAGAGAATTTGGAATAGTAGCAGAGTGAGAAGAAGGGAGAGGTGGCATCACCGGAGGAATAAAAGAATTTGGAAAAGGTCCTGAGGGGGAGGGATGAATATGAGAGGCGGGATAAGACATGAGAGGTGAAAAAGAGGCAGCGGGAGAGATAGAGGGAAATAAACTATAGGAATCCAGTGGCATGGGAGAAGGAGGAGGATGAGAAACCACTGGAGGAAAGATGGCAGCGGAAGAGATGAGAGGGATGGGAGGGAAGGAGGGAGGGATGTGAACCGAAAGCAAACTCATTGTCAGACGCATTTCTCCTTTCTCGTCTGCGAGTGTTCACATGCATGTATGGATCTGTGTCCTCGTGATTACTTGTTCCTATGCCTTGCATAACAGAAGGAGTTGCACTAAGGGAATAGGGCATCATACCTTGCACTGATTCTTGTGAAATAGGCACTGTCGAATAATCCAATGTTCTCATGCCGGCCTGTCCTCTTTCGTCAGGGGATACTTGTTCTTCGTTGGCACCGAACTTGAGATGTTGCTCAGCTTCTTCTGAGTTGAATAGAGGTCCTTGTTGACGTATTGGAGAGAACCGTGGAGAGGTAGAGGCACGAGGTGTGCGGGTACCTGCTTCAAGTTCCTTCCATTTCTAGAATTCAGTAAATTCTTTAAAGAGTTTGGAGAGGTATTCATCACCTTCAATCCTAGCAGACTCTCTCTCGACATATGTCGAAGGTGATGGTTGAATAGAGGTTGATTCAGGCTGAGATCGCTTCGGAGAAGAGTCTGAGAAGACATCTTCAGGTGATGATTTATCTTCCAAGCTTTCCAGATCAAGGCTCAGGTGTCGATTGGCACACCTGGCTCTGATACCATATAAAGAAAATACTTGGAGAAAAATAAAACAATACTGAAGACAATCAATGGCTGAAGAAGATATATATATCACAAACGGAACTCAGTACAAGTGAAGATATGAGAGAAGCTCTGGAGGAAACAAACGTCAGTCCTGACAACTGTAGTGGACTTCTGCACTAGCTCCACAAGTTGGAACTGAACCAAATCTGAGACAGCAAACTGATGCAGGGGTTGCTGCAGATTTGGAATAGAAAGAACAGAATCTGGAGCGGAAGTTGGAGGTAGATCTGGAGCAGAAGTTGAGGGCAGATCTTGGAGCAGAAGTTGGGACAGATCTGAAGCTAAAAGAAGGCAGATCTAGAGCAGAAATTGGAGCTGATCTGATGCAGAAAGGAGGGCAGAACTGAAGCAGAAAGGAAGGCTGTTCTGAAGCAGAAAAGAGGGCAGAACTGGAGCTGAAAAAGGGGACAGATCTGGAGCAGAAATGAGGACAGATCTGAGCAGAAAGGAGGGGCAGATCTGGGGCAGAAAAGAGGGCAAATCTGGAGCAGAAAGGAGGACAGATCTGAGCAGGAGGGGCAGATCTGGGGCAGAAAAAGAGGGCAAATCTGGAGCAGAAAAGAGGACAGCAGAGGAGGCAGCCAGGAGGCAGAAGTTGAGGCAGCAGAGGAGGCAGCCAGGAGGCAGAAGTGGCTCAGGGTGCGCAGGAACCTCTGGAGCTGGAAGAGAGATTGTGTTTGAATACCTAGCCCCCCCCCCCCCTTTAAATAGGAAGGGGCTTTAAGTCGGTCAACCAACAGGTTGACCGACCTGGTCAGATTTGACCGACCAGGTCAATCTGGTCGGCCAGATCTGGTCAGGCCAGAAAAAAAAATATTTTTTTTTAAATAAATTTTTATTTTGTTTATCCTCTGAACCAAGGCTTTTGACATTTCTTTGGTTGTGGTTTTTGCCTCCGATTCGGGGTTTCTTTGACAAGATTTGGAGAGGCGGCACCAGTGGTGTTTGTACCTGTTTATCTGGTCCTGGAGAATTGGAGATTGCCCGATTTGTCTGCATCATAGACATTTCCCGAGATCTTGACTTGTTGAAACTCTCTACTGTTGAAAGCCTCAACCTCTGGTAGGGCCTCCAAGAACTCGAATATCACCCTGAGGTGAGGAACTCCATCATCTGCTACCACTGACGCTGTTGGCTGAGGCGGAGACTAAAGCCCCCTGCCAAATGCTCTCCCAATGGAGTGGATGATAGGACAGTACTCCCTTGGGAGCCTTGGAAGGCGGAGCATCAACAGAAAGTGTGCCACATGATGAGTTGAATCCATGTCGTCTGCACTGAAACCATGATACCAAGATAGCAAATAAACAAGATGAGGACCAAGGTTAGAGCAGTGCTGGGGAGTTAAGCTCGGAGGAGGACTCCCCTCCTGTACATGGTGACCTCCTGAATGTGGTCATCCGCTCATATGGAGCCAATCCCGCACCTGCTTCCTTGAGGGTGTGAGACCCACAATCCTGCCCACTATGGCTCTGCCTGGTGACTGAACTGCAATTTCAACCTGTTGCTTGTCCTGTGGAGGAGACAACAATGGGAGTCGAGGATGCTGCCATCAAAAACCAGGGCTGCACGACCTCTGTGAATGCTCCAAGGAGGCCATGTGAACAGTAGAAGAGCTTCCCTAAGAAGAAGATAGCCACCTGCAACCTGTCCAGGGCCTCAAACCTGCAGAAACGGCCAGTAGCCAGCTCCTAGACCCAGCGGGAATTAGTGAAACAGCTCGCAGGCCAGGAACAAACCAACCAAAGCAGCCAAGAAGCTGCAGAAAGGCGAGGGAGAAAGGGGAAAGAAGAAACTAGGCGCGGGGGAAGAGCACAACACGAAGGGGAGCAGGGGAGCAGCTTGTCACTTCTTGCTAATCTTGAAACAGACTGATCAATTCTTTGTATGCAACTCCTCCATTTCCATTGTAAAGGAGTCCACGCTCCCAAATGTGAACAACCAATACCGAGTGGTCACCTACTGTGACTCCTGCTTGTTGGTCATGTGCCTGGTGGCACTATATCAATGTACCAAACATCGTTTGTTTCCAATACCACACTGGTTTTACAGGGTATCTCCTCAATGAAGGAAAAAAACACATGGATTATGGAATTGCTACTGCTCTTGGTCTCCTCCTTAGGCTGCTCATTGCTGTCCTCCTTTCTTCCTGCACTCCTTGGCATAATGCCCCATCTTCTTGCAATAGAAGCACTTGACCTTCTAGTTCTCCTTCTTTAAGTCTAAAGATCCCTCTTCTTGCCCATCTTTCTTCTCTAGAGAGCCTTGCTTCGCCTCTCGAAGTTCTTGGTATCCAAGTCCTTACCAACTGGGGTTAACTGGTCCTGAACCACCTTGATTTTGTTGAGGAACTCGTCAGCCTCTTCACCTTCTCCTAGCTTTAGTGCATAGAGCTGGTTCTAGAGGTTCGATATCCTTGTTGAGTTGTCAATGTAAAATTAATCCTTCTAAATGACCCACACAATATGGGCACTGGTAGCCAGATGAAAATTGGGAGGAAGCCATTGATGGTTGAGATAGAATTGATACTCCACATACTTGGGATATTGTGGCTAGTCCAACAAAGAGGAAGTTCATTGGAACCAAATGAGTTTTCAAAGTGAAGTACAAGTTCGATGGCTAACTGCACATCACAGATGGTTAGTGCTTCAGATGGACATGAAGTCATCCTTTCTAAATGGAGACCTTGAGGAAGAAGTATATGTGGAACAGCCGCCAAACTTTCAAATCCCTAGAAATAGGGTGCGTAAACTCTAGAAATGCACTCTACGTGCTGAAACTGACCCCAAAGGATAGCATATTTACATATCTGACATTTTTCCGATATTCCTTTATTTTGGTTATTGCATCTATTTTTACGTAGTGGAATGCTACTGAGTTGTGTGGAGGTTTTCTTTGCGCAGGACTCTAAACGACCAGGGTCATCAATTTCAAATTGAAAGAATCAAATCATCTTTTTTTTTGGGCATTCCAGGAGTCCATTGGCAGGCCCACCGGGTCACCCAAGGTCAGCCCTCATGGCTGACCAAGTCGGGTCAACTGACCCGACCTAGCAGGTCGATCAATCCCTGGTCAGGTTCGTCAAAACTGCCTGCCAGGTCCGTCAAAACCGCCTGCCAGGTCGGCCTGTTTTCCAGCCTGGCTATTTGCCTCTCAGTTTGCATTCACTCCCCAGCCTCCAGCAGCAGTTCTGCAATCCTCAGCCCACCCCCAAGCGTGCCGTACAGCAGCAGTCCATCAGCCGTACCAAATCGTGATCCAAAGGGGAGGCCGTCTACAGCACTTCAGCCAGGGTTTGGCCAGCACAAGCAGTGAGGTTTGGGGTTCTGTTTCAGGAGTGTAGCTCCATCTCCCACAGTTGCAGTTAGGGGAATTTTCTCAGCTCAGTTATGTATGCTGATTCGGCACTCATGTACAACAGTAGTCAGGGCATTAGGAAGATCTCTGGTGTCTCTCATGCTTAAGTTCTGAGCATTCATCTATTTCCGCACAGCAAGTTCCTGCATGTTACAGTAGGCGGCAGATTATAGTAGCTAGTAGGACATGACATCGGTGGCTGTAGCAGCAGCTCATGGTGCAGCCTAAAGAGGTGCCTGCAAGCAGCAAGAGCTGCTTAAGGCAATAGCTGGCATCACAGTATTGGCAAATTGGGACCGAGATATCTTTGCAAGGAGCCATAAGGACCAACTTGAGGGGAAGTTGCCAGGCTGTTCCCTGCTGCCAGCTTATAATGCTAGAAGGGCATTGTATAGCATTAACGGGCAGGCTGTTACTGCTTGTAATCGGCAGTATAGGCAGCAGGGCACCGATATCAGATGGCTTAGAGCAGTTGCCTCTATATATATATATACCTTTGTAAGACTAGAATAAGTCCAATCATACAAATTTAGAATTTTTTGTTGTTCTAAAGATCAAAAATCTACAAAGAAAATAAAAGAGAAAAAATGAAAGAGAAGAAAAAAGAGGTAAACAAAAACTTTTATGAAAAGCAAAAGGAAGACATACTTAGCAAGCAAAGCAACACTTATGTCGTCATCAGTGCCCAAGCATAAGCAGCTATACTGGGTTTCTAAAGACCCGCGGAGTCTCTTGGGCAAACCCAGTGCTTGCTAAAATACGTCAAATAAACAAAAGAGAATGAAAACAAGAAATAAAGAAGAAACGAAGCAGGTGACTTAAGCAAAAATAAACAAGCAAGTCAAGAAACAAAAACTTCCAAAAAACTAGAATCTCTCTCTCTCTCTCTCTCTCTCTCTCTTATTTAAAACATAAAAGGTTAAAAGGCACTTTACACTTATGTCTCGTTTCTGCAAAGAGGCAAAAATACATTTCTAACTTAGAAAGCACAAGTATACTCAAACAAACTCTCTTTTGAAACTAAAAGAAAAACGGGCTATTCAGCTCCCCGCTTTTTGTTTTCAGCTTAAGTTCAATCATTCTAAACAAACCTAAGGCCGAAACACCATAGATAAAAGACTTCATATCTAAGAATGTGCGAACTTTTTTCATTATTTTCCTTGGATTATACCTCTTGTGTAATAGTAAAGTGATCAAATTACTACAATGAGTGATAAAAGACTCCTTAGTTGTACAAAGGCGGGAAAATCTATGGAATTGGGAAGAAATGACTCCATATTTTGCCAAATCAGAAATGTTTGAGTCAATGTGAGGCATTTTTATAATGTGTAAACCACTATATTCAGGTTGTTCACGTTTATCGTATATATCAACCTCTAATCCTATGGTAGATTGAGAAAGTCTAAGATCTAAGAAAACACAAGAATCGCCTTTTGAAGTGCAGTTCAGTTCACAAGAGTCACGAGGATAGATTCCTTCTCCAAAAGCTCTAGCGTCTTTGTACATAAAGTCTTGAAAGTTAGGAACATCTGGTACAAATAAATCATCTATAAAACGCCTAACTTGACTAAGCTTATGTAAAATGATAGGGCAGGTATTGATAGAAATAAGACGTTGCATAAACTCAAATTCATAAGTGAAAAGATAAAAGTTTGCTAAAAAGACGGCACAATTAGTGCCCATGGGGATTCCTATAACTTGTTGAAACAAAGAATCACCTATTGTGATGTAAAGATTATCTGAAAGAAAATCTATCCAAGAGCAAACATCTTCTACACTTACTACCTTTGTGTATCTTTTCTTTTTAGAACCTATGTCATGATCTTTATTTTTTAGCCACAAAAAGTCAAAGCATAAGGCTGTTTTCTCAACTTTTAGCACTTTGCATCTATCTTTGTCAAATCTCAGCTTGAAAACTTCAGCCACTAGCTTTTTAATTCTAAACTTCAGGTCTTCCAGCTCAATCTTTGTGTAAAGCGTCGTAAAATCATAGGTTTGAAGGAGAATAGGAGACTCTTTTTCCTGAATGCTTCGAGAGGAATTAAAAAATTTTACAACAGGAATCACTCCTACAGAGTCATTTAAAATCCAGCTTGAGTTCGAGGGGACATCTGCCTCTTTTAATAAGTCCCTCCAAAGTTCATGGACACTAGGCAACATGGCTTTGAAGCAGTAGCTTAGCCATTTAGAGATATTCGTCAAAGTAGTCTCACAAGCAGCTACAATAAATCTTGGCTTTTTTGGAGTTTTGTGAAACTTCCAAGCAGCACAAAGAAAAGGTATGCTTGGATTGCAAACAAACCCAGAAGACTTGCAAAAACTCTGATGTTTTGAGATCAAATCCTTTTGAGAAACTAAGGGGGGGGCATAAGTTTTGGCAGACGAGTTCACTTCTCTCAAAAGACATTCTAAGTAAAACTTTTTGCAAATAAAAACAAAGTTATTGGAACATTTGTCCACATAAGAAATGACAAAATTCCTATGGAATTTTCGAAGAAGAGTTTCATCTTCTTTCGAAAGATGGTTACTTTTCTTTGAGCAAATAACCGAAGGGACTTCTTCTAGTTTCAAAGCAACTTTCTTCAAAATCTTCCCTTTCCATTATGATAAGATATTTTTAACTCCTAAACATTCTTCTAATTGCAAAACAAACTTTGAGATTCCCTTATCGATAGCTTTTAAAAGGCAAGACTCTTTAAAAGAGTACAATCGAAATTTTGTGCCTTTCATGAAAAGGTCTCTTAGGTTACTAGAAAGCAAAATTGAGTTATCAGTTGTGACTACATGTCCTAAATCAGCATCAATAAAGCTTTGGAAACTCTTACTTTTACAACAACAAGGTTCTTTAAGGATAGAAGATTTTGAATGCTCTGAAAGGTGGAAGAGTGCACAAATGAGTTCTTATGATCTCTTACAACGTTCTTGGTTTGGCGTTTCCAATTTAGGGTTTGTGTTTCTTTGGCTAAGGCTCATCCAAAATTGGGCTTTCAGCCTTGACTAGCGAACAATTAGCTGTATCCAAATTTGCAGAGGTTTGGGGCACTTTCCAAGGTGTATGCTTGGGTTAAACGCTAGGTTTTGTCTTTAAGGGTTGTCTTACCTATATAAAAGCACGACATCACTTCAATGCGCATATAAAATAACAAAGGCATTACATGTTCATCTTTGGATCCTGATAGACATACAGCACTGGCTAGGCCTAGGCTTAATAGCCAACGTCATAGGCTTGATAGCCAAACATCATAGATATTACGTAGACAGGCCCATTATAGCCTCGTGTGTCTGATTGGATTATGGCCACTATCTAATATCAGGTCCATCTGTTGTGGATGCTCTAGTATACCACTATCGCGCAGTCGCCAAACACATCTGGGTGATGGCAGGCTTCTACACCCACCCCCAGCCTAGTGGCGGTAGTATAAAACTTAGGACGCTAAGCTATTACTAACTAATTCGCCTAACTAGGCATAACTAGCCTTTAGGTCAATTAAGCCTACTTTTTGCTGGCGCCCACTGTATAGGCTCGTACCCAAAACAACTCTCTGAAGGACAACTACACATTACAAGCATCGCAGCAGATATTATGTCATCACAAAGGGAACAATCCTGAATGTACATTCCAAATGTAACTACATGATATCCTCAACTATGACATGTCATGTCTCACTTTCTTTCGACTTTTGCGTTGATCTTACCCAAGGTCAAATTGAAGTACACTAAAAGGAAAGAGCATTGTTGCTTGTGAGCAAAAATGAGACATACATGCAGGCAGCACAGTTCTTAAGAAAGATTTAAAGAAACAGGTAGTTTAGAGTGCTACAATTTCTCTGCATACAAGAAGTTAAGAGGCAAGGGTTTCTTTCCATGCATTAACTGGGGTCAAAATTCAATTTTGATGTTGTATGCACTGATCAATGTATCGAATGCGATTGATCCAACTACGCAAATCCGACAACCAACCAGACAACAACAAAGTTGAAATATGCGTAATCTGGACGTTTTGCGAGAGGAACCGAACCACGGTCCATTATGCTTGTTCGCCTGCGTGATAATACGTCCATTTTTAGGAACTCGAGTCAAAAGCAGACGAATCTCTGGTCAGGAAATTGACCAGAGCTGTAAGGCCTTCACTTTTCCAGCTCTTTCGTTACCTCTATGCCCATGGATCTCGCCGTGCCCATTATCATTTTGCAAATTGCTTCTAAAGTCAGGTACTGGCACAAAGGGTCGGTCTGCTTGATCTTGGCGATTTCATAAACATGCTTCATCGTGACTTGCCCCACGATCTGGTGGCCAGGCTTGCGACTGGCTAGCTGCAACCCGGCCGCCTTCTTCAAGAAATAAGAGACAGAAGGCGACTTCACAGTAAATTCAAAGCTGTTATCCTTGTAAGCGGTGACGATCACAGACATGGGAACATCGGGTTTCATGTGCTGCGTACGGGCATTGAAATCCTTACAAAAAGCCATGATATTGAGGCGATGCTGCCCGAGGGCAGGGCCGACCGGAGCGGCGGCCTTGGCCTGGCCTGCCAGGACGGTAAGCCGGATGAGAGCTGACACTTGCCTTGCGGCCATAATCCGAGTTTGGTCGTGCTGCTGCTTTTCCCACTGCACCCACACGGATTCTTCTATTTCTTGGGTGCCATCTTGGCTTCCACAAACGTAGTGTGCAATGACATATATATATATATTGCCTACTATACCCTTTCACCTCAACCGTTGGGGCTCTCTTGAGCTGAGTGATGTGCCAAAAGTTTACCTATCCACCCCATCCATCATACCAAAGCACTTTCCTAAGTCTCAAAAGCTTCCTAACTTGCTCATCACATCAACCTTTTAATTGCTCATGTGTCAATTCCCTGCCCCGGCCGAGGAGAAGCCATGGGTTGGCCTCTCCCTCATATGAAAGTGAATCGCGGCTTCACCGCTTGCCACTTTCATATGAGGGAAAGGCCTCCCGATGGCCTCTCCCTACCCATGCAAGCTCTCCAGGCAGTGCTCCATGCAAGCTCATTTGTCTTTTCGTGGTCTGTTTTGTTGTAATCATAACTCTTTCAAGATGTGCAGGTAAGTTTGGTGCTATATTCTCTTATGTCCCTACATCGATCGTTGCGGCTTTGTTCTATGTTCTATTTGCTAAAGTTGGTAAGCCGTCCCTCCATTGCATTCTGCTACTTAATGTGCATCGTTCCACTATTGAAATTTCTTTAAGGTTTCACTTTATTGAACTTTGATTATCACTACACTTGCATTGTAATGCTTTATTTTTACTCACGGTGGCATGTAGCATCTCATTTTTGCAATTTGTGTGGCATGTAGCATCTCATTTTTGCAATTTTTAAACGTAAATGATTCTCAGAGCAAGTTCATCCTTGGATTCAAATGTGCTCATGGGCATCTATGTTTGGGTTTTGCTGATCTTTGTAGCGAGAGATTTGGAGCATTTTTTCAATGAGGATGTTTCTCACGATTGTGTCTATGATATTTTGCAATTTAACGACTATCTTTTTGTGATCTTATTTTGGAGGACTCTTCAACGAAATGACATTGCAGGTGCAATCAACACGGGAGATATATTCGACTTCCTTATGGACGTCATTCCTCAGGAGGAGCCGAAGGTGAGCAATAGAAAATAAGGCATGTGGTCTTTCTTGCATTTGACTCGAAAAGCTTTGCTACCTTGATGAAACCGTTGTTGAATTTCAAATCCTTAAAACAAGAAGACGAATACAATGGGACTTGCCCCATGATTGGAGCTCCCAAGCCCACTTCGCTTGGAGGGGTGTTCTATGATCCCAACATGGTAGCACAACAACAGCCTACGCACCATCATTTTTCTCCACATGTATGTTGTCTGTCTTTCGCCCTTGCGATTCCACACTTTCAAACGATCACAAAGGCAAACACAACTGATATATGCAATGATGAAGTCTTGAAATCTGCAAGCGAAGGGAGATGCAATGCATTTGTTTTTTTCTCCAATTCAATGGATGTTTAAATGCCCTTCCATCTTCTTTGACTGAGATCTAACTTCTTCTAATATTTTCCCTCTTTACAAAACATGATGTTGGTTTCAGCTTTAGCTGCGCTCGATAAAAATGGACAGTAGATCTTATATCAATTACCCCAGATGAGCAACTTTGATGCTCTTGACCATGTACATCTCCACAAAATAGATTAAAAGCTGTCAACAGTCGACATCCACTAGAGTGCCTGTTATCCTTTCTTACCAATGCCTTCATTATATGAAGAGTCAGCATTCCTATTATCCCTCAGATTTAAAGTTTTGTAGATTAAAGAATAACGCTTGAGTAAATGGTTGCCATTTTCATGTTGGAACCAGAGGGGTAGTGCTATTAGGCACGGACTGTGCCCTCTTATTTTGCTTTATGCATAGGTTAATCTTTTAAGTGTATGTTTAAGAAAACAATCATTTAAGAAAGAGAATATTATTCATGTTTATTGTCTTCTACCGTGTTAAATAAAAATGAAAGTAATATTAATTGAGCAACTATGGGGTATGTCCTTCTTTATGATAATAATTCTCTGTCTATAAATGTTGGAGGTGTGTCACTCACTTCATCATAATCATCCAAGAAATGACATGATATCCAAAAATTGTAGAATGTGCCACTCGAACGATGCTCTCGTTTGAACAGTCGCTCGATGTTTTGACTTACTCTAGATTCTTTACTCAAGAAAGCTATTTCCAAGCTTGAAGCGTTGATTTGGATTTTTGTGAGAACTGTGTTAATGGAAAACATACGAGAGTCATATTTCTTAGAGTTGCAAAAGAAAATAAGAGAGAAAAGTTAGCTATGGGCATGATTTGTAGATCTATAGCCTATACTTGTCATGGATTGCTTGTGCCATGAGCCTCATTCGTAGCTTGTTTTATTTTTAGCACCTTGCGCTTGATGCTGGAAAGAGATATGTTGTGCGAAGGGTAGCTTTGTTGAATAGCATCTTTGATTTCCTTAAGTTTTGTTTGTCCTTTTTGTAGCACAAAATCAATCTTCCATGTCTACAAACCATCTTTTTCTTTTTTTGGAGTGTTCTACAAATTTGCATGGGTAAACATTCGTTTTTGGACATTGGATTACAATTTGTATGGATAAATTTTCTCCAATCGAATTTAATTTTTCATACATTTTGTCCCTCTTTTTGTTGTTCTCATAAAATAGCTTTAACCAAAATACATATGTGCCAACCGGTGTAGATAAGGAAAAAGAATCAAAAGGACTTAATAAGAAGTTTATATCTTCTAGATAGTGAAGGTAAGTTTCAAATTTCTAAATGTTTGGGTAGATACTTTCGAAGGTTGGATCCTTGAAACATTTCTTCCATTCGTTGAAGCCCATACTTGTTGATATTATTAAATCCTTCAATTTGTTGGATTTAATTTTATAAAAGAATGAGTGGATATTTGGAAGTTGAGAGAATATGATATGCAAAATAAAACACACCTATTATGTGGAAATTTTGCTAGGAAATCAGTGTCCATGTAAATAGAACCCTTTCTTATCATATGTTCCATAGGTTTTCCGAAATAAATATGATGAATAATTTGATTATTTAATGCAATGGGCAATGTAATGTAGCAATTTTGAAGCAATAGAACAAGGATTGAAGTTAAGTCTTTATTGCAAAGGCAAGAAGTTTACAAAGTGATTTTTCATAAGAACACTTTTTCATTACATCAAGGCAAGAAGTCACTTTGCTTCCCCAAGTGTGTGTTGCTAGGGAAAATAATCTACAAATGGTTGAGGCAGCTTCAAAACTTTGTCCACAACCACATCCTTCAGTTTCACCTCGATGGATGATCCCTTAGCTATGGTTATGAGATCCTTATCGTTTGGGATGTTAATCAAGTTAGATGGTTTGTCACAAGCCAAGCAATAGACCTTTTTTGAGTCCCTAGACATTTTGTTTCCTTTGCAAGTAGCACATGCACTTTCATAAAATGCTTTGACCCCCATGATGGTCAAAGTCCCCACTACCTGTAAACGATTAGAAGCTACTTAGCAATCTCTTTTTGATTAATTCCAATAATTTCCAACTTAACCCTTGTGTGTCACATAGAGAACTTGATTTCTATAGCCGATGTGCTGGATATGAGCACTAAACACTTGCAAAAGGTAGACTGCAAGTGTCTAGTATATTTAATGCAATGGATTGCATGTTTTTCTTGCAAGTGACATTGTATAATATGAATTGCACCTCACCAAAGGTCTAAAAATTTTCAACAATCTTAATGAAGACCAAATCTAGTTGCTCCTAAAGGTTAGCTATGTCAACACGTTTTCAATCGTGACAATGTAATCTAGATGTAACTCTCCAAAGAAATAGTTGCTCAAAGTGAAGTAAAACGCCCAATTTTACTATGATAAGATCTTAAGCGATCTCCCCAGCTCCATACAAATGACACAATTAATAAGTTCAGCAACAACTATATATGGATCCACTATATACCATATTTAGACAAATAGCAACATACAAAATATTATGTATGGAACAAACTTTGCCTACTAGTTAGATCACTCGATTGTTTACACAACACTTTAATAATTTTATTAAAGGCAAAAGGGCAGGCCTAGTGAATATAATTCACCTTGTTCTCTCTCAACTTCTAGGGTAGGCCTTTTGAATTTTGTTCAACTTGTTATGATTGGGTCAAGCTGCACTTGCTATTTGCATCCCATCTTTTTCTCCCTCTTTCTCTCTTTCTTCCTTCTTGCTATTTGCATCCCATCTTTTTCTCCCCCCCCCCCCTCTCTCTCTCTCTCTCTCTCTCTCTCTCTCTCTCTCTCTCTCGGCAAGCCACATGAATGAAATTCATCTTGTTTCAACCTTTAAGGACAGGACTAAAAATTATGCATAATCTTATTGTGTCATAGAAGAGAATTTTAAACGTCCCTTTGGAAGGGTGACAACGGGTCTAGGGTGATGCCTCCAACATATAGCTCCACAGTTTTCCTTACCACAATGGAGTAGCTCCCTGTAAGGTCAGCCCTAGGATCTCAAGGAGATTGAACAATAGAGGTGCAAGTCTTTGGATGAATCTGTGGGACTTAGGACATAAATGATGGTAGGATTTATAGGTTGTAGCCCACAGATTCCAACTTAACACCATAGAACTGTCATTCTTGGGCAAGCTCATGAACAAATTGCAGCCAGATTGGCCTTCCAGTCTGTTTTTTTGTTGTGTTACTGATTTGAGGGGACGGGATGACTGTAGTAAGGACTTGACGAAGGTGACCCTAAAGGATTTTCCTCTCAAGTCGCTAGTGCCAATTCCCTCACTTGTTCATGCTCCTTATGATTCAGTAGTAATATGGGCTCATTGATTATGTAGTGTGTCGAAGGCTACGCCCTCACATCGACTCAATTTCCTACTCATTCTGTGGGGTTAAAATAGAATCGCATTTTCACCTTTCTGGTAGTGTATTGAGGTTCACAGATGATGGAACTACATTCAGAGGTGGTTGAAAAGAGTGCATATTTTTATTGGTCTAAGATGAAACCAAGTCATTGTATACAAAGAAGCAAGAGGTCAATTGCTCTCCTTATAATTGCACTTATGCAACCTGCATGAATTCCTCACGCTGTGGTATTATCCCAATCAAGTGTTTATCCCTTGACACATGCAATCTGGAGCAGGATACCGAAATATTGAATATCTTTCCTTTCGAGGATATGTTGCACCAAAACGATCCTGGTGTCTAAACTTTACCGCCGAGGCAAAATCATCCCAATTCATGGAAGTATTTGAGAAAAGTGAAAATAGAGCTGCTTTGTCTGGATGCACGGATTTTCCTGCGCGGATAAAAGTTCTGTGTCCGGTCTGCAGACAAAGGATTTATCAGTGTTTGCAGAAGAGAGAGACTTCATACATCAATAAACATTTTTCCATTTTCCCAGTGTTGCAAGGTCTAAAATTCTGTGACATTACTTACAAGCACATTTGGAAAATTGCCAGCTGAATTGGACAAGAAAGCGTTACTGTTCAGCAAAACAACAAAGTCCAGAGCAGCCAGCCTATGGGAAAATGGAAGAAACCATTGCAATTCATCCTTTGAAGCTAATGAGAATTTGTTCTCCATGTGTGGAAACATTTCTTGTAAGGGCCTTATCCTTGGCGCCCCACCATATGAACCCTGCAAATATTGCACTAGCATGTGCTTGTTATTCTTGGCATGTGCTAATTATTCTGTACTGTAAATTCATTTCTTTATGATCGATTTCTAGTTCCAAATAGTCTCTACCAAGTTCTACTGCATTATGAGGCCAGTTAGATATAAAGACTGAATTCGTTATGCTTGCTACATCTTTTCCATTGCTGTTCACAGCAACAAATATTGTTCTAAAATAAACTCGCAACCCATGATATCTATATAATTGCATACAAGACCCTGAAAGGCACCAGCAATGCCACTAGTTTAAGGATATACCTTTCCCGCCACGTATATTAAGGTACTATTCCTGAAGCCCAGTCCAGAAAGCAATAAACCAACTTCTTCTGGTGTCAACGGACAGCTTCCATTTCTCCTCAAGTACTCAGAGGAAAATCGAGCCTTGGGCACGACATTTCTACAGTATAGATAGCAAAAGGATCTGAATGTTAGGTAATCAATCATCATTAAATGTGTGACACTTGTAAAATATGATTTCACATAATCACATGCAAGAGCTATTCACAATAATCATAAAGCCTAAAGAGTGCATCAAAGCTTTGGAGATTTATGGCCTCTTCCCAGTTCATCCGCTCAAGGGACATGGATATCCTTGTCACATGCGTGGGATAGATTTGGCATCCATTCCAAAGAATATATCTAAATGAAACCAGGAACATGCCCAAAATCATCCTCTAAAAACACAACATAGTGCAGTTTCAATCTCATGATAGTCACTCATAAGGTTGAAAACCATAAACTCCATCATGCATAGCAGGGACTAGCTACTATGACATCCCCACTGATGTCATCAACGCCCAACAGTGGGTGTAGACCATAGTATAAACATATGCTCTAGCCTCTCACACATACAAAATCACACACCCACTTATACTTGAGCATCCATTAATACAAAGTCTTCGTATTGAGTTTCTGTCAACACTCCACAGGAGAAGGGCAGACTCGGCCATGACAGGCTAGCACTAAAGGAGAAAGTAATCCAAAATCTCTTCATTCAAGCCACACCTGCTTGTGAAGACTAAACAGTTACATTTTAGTCTCTCCCAGACAAGCATCTAAATCTAGCTGATAGGGCAATGCACCTTAAGATAGAAAGAATTATTGCAATACCAGCAGGCTGCAACATGGACAAAAACTTAACTCATCTTGACCCAAGCAAGTGGCATGCACTTAACGGATTCAAACATCCTAACATAGGGGTCAGCATCTACATAAAAGTTCTACTTCAAGAAATCCAAAAGCCATACCAAAAATATGTGGATGCATGACAGGGCACAGAGAAAGTAGGCCATGCCTCCCTGCAAGCTGCATTTCATCGTTTATGAAAACAATTTTTAAGCCAAGGTCCCCCATTTCACCTTTCCGAGAAGACAAATTTCAGGGTAAGGTCCCTTATTCAGACAGAAACAATGATAACTCATGGGAAGTCCAAAATATGATCAAAAGATTCAGGATGCTGGAATACTATACTTGAAAGTTTTACGGCGATATGATGAAAGGGCTCGTTGCTCTGCTCTCCCTCCACCATAGTAACATGCTGAATGTGCAATCATATCCTTCTCAAACCTCAAATGAAGGCCAATAAAAGGTCCATACTCCTCTTTATCAAATGGTTTTGTTTTATTAGCATAGCTATCCTTCCCCAACAAAAGATTTTTGGATGATTTTTGCAGGAATCTTGCCTTTGCTTGCATGCGTGTGACCAGTTGGTGTCCAAAACCAACAATACGTCGTACAAACTTAAGTGCATGAAAGTTGGTCTTGCATCTCAATCTTGTGGCATCATCAGGCAGTCCTTCAAATGCTAGCCTGTGATGAAACCTATCCAGTGCAGCCACCCCATAACTGCAAAAGCATCAGAAAACAGAACCCAACATGACTATGCATGCCAACAGATTGTCGAGTAACAACTCAGATGATTTTGAACTTCCTACTCCATTTTGATGGAAAGATGAAGAACAAGCTTTCCAACGCTTCGATATCATTATACTGGAGCTTTTGAAAAGCCAACATAATCTTGCTAATCTATCACTCAAAAATAATAACGTAAGCCTTTCCGCTTAGTTCCTAATGCTCAGAATTATTATATTCAAGTAATGCATGATTTGAAATATAATTTTAAAGTCAAATAATAGACATGTGACTTCAATTACCCCTGCCTTCTAAGTTTGGCGCCCATCGCATTACAGGTACATATATGACAAGTTAATTAATGACAGTTTCTTAAAACACCAAGAATAAATAAGACTCATTCTTGCCCTACAATCAGCAACTTCCTCAAGATTGAATCACAAAATAACGAATTTATCATTTTTCAACTGTGAGTTCAAGTTGAATCAGACTTTCAACAAAAGCTTTCACTTGGTATGCCTCTAAAGTGCCTCTAATAACTAACCCTCATTCACATTCAGCTTTCCCTCTTTCTGGTCTAACCTTCTGCACAGTTAAGGAGTATCTTATGCTTTATACTGTCTTATAACTAGATTTCTTGGCCTCCAAATCTTATTCCATCAGCCACAATGCCTCTGGGGGAGGTAGGACTGCCTACAACACTCAAACTGAACAGGCTGATATTTGGGTAAGGGTGAAACTGGAAGTGTACTTGCCACTTGTGCAACCAAGTGTCAACCACCTCCTTGGTTCAGGATTTCTGATCTCTGGGATAAGGATCTCGAGTGATATTCAAACCTAACACTGAAGCCAAAGCATCCGCCTGCGTGAGCGCTTGTACAGTGCTAGTCAAAAGTGAGAGTGAAGTCTGAATCCCTTGGATTGTTGTGTCAACCCCGTTTGATTCACATTAACTCGCTCAAACGGTTCTGATACCAACTGACACGTCACGTCCCCAGCAATCCTGAAACCTTTGATCTACAAGCAAACACAAGAACACACCAAACGTGAGGAATCTGAGTAGGCTGCTCACCACCCAACCCTGACATCTACGGGATGCGATCCTGAATCAGGAGATGTCCCCTCTGAGCCACGAGCTGAGCTACTGGTACGAACTCCCAACCAGACCCTAACCAGCCTGGTGTCCCATACCACCAGGTGGCGCCTAAAGGCCTCAGATTTGCTGCTGGGCCTTGGGCTACACTAAGATGCAGGTGCACGTCTGCGACTCAATCCAGGATCAAACCTAGCACCTGGGAACAAAACTTGCCCCCATCGGCTCTCTGAGAACTGAACCTCTGGGCCCATTATATAGACTCGGGCCCAATGTGCCAAAAATAGCGAAGACCTAAATCTGGTTCGTACCCTTGCCACTCAACCCGAGAATCAAGCCTTCCTAGCCCTAAGCCTCCCCAGGCTACCTGAGCTAGTCTTGTGTACTGCAGTACACGTCTGATACCAATCTGTGCACATGACACCACTAAGGACCCCCTCCCCCAATTAGGGGAGAATTTGCTTTTTACTTGGAGAACTGAGAAATACAAATAACACTCTTTGACAGAGTACGGAAACCCACTTTTGAAGAGTACACTGTGCACACGTATTGCAGAACCAAAGACGTGAGACGTAGACACCTCCCAAGAGGGCTGAAATGAGGCAAGAGCTGAGGCTGGTCAGAGGCCAGGTCAGAGGCCAACTTCTAGAAGTGTCAGGCTGCTCAAGAGGGGTAGGAGGGGAGCTGTAGGAGTGCTGAAGGCAGGAGGAGCTGAGTGAGGAATAAGAGGGCAGCAAGGGCCCTATTTATAGGGGCTGGGGAGTCAGCCAACCAGCCTGGCTGAGCCGACTAAGCAGTCGCCTACAGCCGACTAATTGCTGCCCCTTAGCCTATAAAAGCCCTTCCCTGGCTCATTTGCCAGGGAGTTTTGTGGGCAGGCTGCCTTCCTTGCTTGCCTCAGGTCCATTTGGCCAGCCTTTGGCGGCCCCTCTGGGGCTCCTATCCTAGGCTATGACCTAGACCTAACCCAACCTCAGATGGAAACACTTACTACCTACTGTTCTCTAGTGGATACTAGTGAACAAGACTGATTGTCTAACTTGATCTAAGACTAAGAGACTTACCTATGTAGCTTGTGCCTGACTATTCCTAGACAAGGGCTCACAAAGGGTTCACAGCATACAACATCTCCTATTAGGGAACTATTACGCACTTGTCCATGTAGCCAGTATGTCACATTTCACCCAAGTGCAGGGGCGCACTTGGGTGCATGTGACATTCCCTCCTTAACTTGGCGGTAGGTTCATTGCTTCCAAGTAGTCCGCCAAAACTTGTGAGAACTACTAGAAAAATCCTTAGTCCAACAGCGATGTGGTGGCAATGAAAGCAACGATGTTCTTGGTGGTACCACTTCTGTCCGTCGGGCTGTAGATAGCCTCCCGTAATGCCCGCTTTAGCCTTCTCATCTGGAGTCATCTTTGGCTTAGACTCCTCTTTTTGACCACACGCTTGGCCGTGGTTCTTTTGGTACTCGTTGTCCTTCTGATGATCCTTACCCGTTGTGTTGTTTAACTGCTGCGGGGCTTTGGAATCCTTATTGCTTTATATCTAGCTACATGAAGACTTTCCTAGTTGAAGGGCAAGACGATGTGAGCATCACTTTTCTTGTTTAAATGGGGAAACCTATTCAAGGAGTCACCTTGTTAGCACAATACATTTTGAACAATGTAGGGTACTTTTTGGTCCAATTGAATTTGAATTGACCATTACCTAGAGTCCATTGTCTAATTCTGATACCTATAATTTAAGCTTGATTTAAGACAGTTAGGGACACCTCTTACTTCAGAGTACTGGTACTAATGCAACTTGTAATGACAAATGTAGACGTCTTTATAGATTTAGGTTTCAGTTGAAGAACAAAAGGTCATCCTTGGGGAAGGGCTGCCTTTATAGGCTACCCTGCACCCCTCCCTAGGCTGCATCAATGGGGCCTAGGGCTACCTTTATGGGGCCTAGGGCTGCCATTTATGGGGCCAGCCAACCAGCCCCAAAAGCCCTATAAATAGGGGCCCACCAAGCCCTCTTTCCTCATTCAGTTCCCCCCCTCCTTCAGCCTCCTACAGCTCCTGCTCAGCCCCCTCTGAACAGCCTGACACTCACCACCAGTGGCCCTCTTACCCGCCTCAGCCTTTGGCATCAGTTCAGCCCTCTCGGAAGGTGTTCACACAACGCATCAGACGGGAAGTCGGGACAACAAACGGAGTAAGGTTTGAGGTATGTTTCAGCATCTCTTTTCAGTTATCTCTTACAGTTTTACACAGCTCATTCTCAGCTCTTTATTTCAGTCCTCTCTCAGCTCTCTTGTAGGATCTATCACTCCTAGCTTTCACTCTCTCACTCAGGCAGTAACCCTGCGTTTCGGTGGACAGCACAAGCCTCTCCCTTGCCTTGCAGAAGCCTCCTACATCGTCAGTGTGGACAGCATCAAGGTATCGGTATTGGTCGGCGTTGCCTCTCACGTCTTTGGGTCTGCTATACCTGTGCATAGTGAGCTCTTTAGAAGCGCCTTTTTTGTGCTCTCTCGAAGGGTGTTCTTTGTATTTCCCAGTTCTCCAAGTATAAAAGCAAATTCTCCCCTGATTGGGGGAGGGGCCCTCAGTGGGTACAAGGACCCAATCGGTTGTCGACTCTACTCTCTCTCTACCCTCATCTCCTTCTCTCTCTATGGTGTAAACGCTAATTCCTCGCTAAAGGTTTAAAGGTCTTGCTGTGAATTACACGATCAGATTACCGTTGCATGTTACAGTTCGTATGCTTATTAGCCCAATGTTGCCACCAAGTAGCCGCCTCACGGTAAGATGAGGGGCTGCTAGGTGGACTTTGTATTGCTTATCTTGAATCTGCGCTAATGGAAAATGAGCTAGGAACTCATGAATGAACTGAAGAATAGCTGAATGGTCACACTTACCATCATACTTAGCAAAATTTGGAGTGGACCAGGTGAGTGTGTTACCTTTGTCGATGACGAAGCTATGACGGTAACTGCTGCCGCGCTCAAACTTGCCTGCATAGTGGCTAACATCTGTTTGTGTTGGAGAAGCATCACCTCTCGGTCTAGCTTTTGTTGCCTCTTGCTTGGGCGAGCTCTAGGCGTCGCAGTGCCTCCTCATTCTTGCGTTCCTCACGCATCACTAAGAGCATTTTTTCAAAATCTTTGGTTCCTCTTTCTTCCTCCAGACGTTGTTTTGTTTGGTTTAGCTGTCTTCTGATTTCTTCTAGCTGGGATGAATGTTCCTCGAGTTGCTGTAGGAGGACCCGATTCTGCTCCAGAAGATTCGCCATCATTTCTTGAGCATTTAGCGGAAGCATATCTTTTTGGTAGTCTTTCTCCTCTTGATAGTCTTCAAAGTTGACATCTTTTCCCGACCCTTCCATGGCGCTTAATTGTGTGGCCTTTTCGGATCTCAACACAACCATACACTTGCGGTAGTCAAGCTGGATACAGACCAAAGCTCTGATACCAATGTAACATGCAATGGTAATATGATCGTGTAATCACAACAAGACCTTCTTTAAACCTTTAGCGAGGAGTTAGCATTATGCACCATAGAGAGAGAGAACGGAGATAAGGGTAGAAAGAGAATGGAGTCGACAACCGATTGGGTCCCTGTAACCACTGAGGGCCCCCTCCCCCAATCATGGGAGAATTTGTTGTATACTTGGAGAAATACAAATAACACTCTTCGAGAGAGCACAGAAACACGCTTCTGGAGAGTACACTGTGCACACTTATTGCAGAACCAAAGACCTGAGAGGCAACGCCGACCAATACCGAGATCTTGATGTTGTCCACACTGACAATGTAGGGCACTTCTGCAAGGCAAGGAAGAGGCTTGTGCTATCCACCGGGATGCAAGGTTACTGCGTGAGAGAGTGAAAGCTAGGAGTAATAGATTCTAAAGAGAGCTGAGAGAACTGAAATTTAGAGCTGAGAAGTGAGCTGTGCAAAACTGTAAAGAGCTGCTGAAACAATACCCCAAACCTTACTCCGTTTGCTCCAAATCCCCGACTGATGTGCTGCATAGACACCTTCCAGGAGGGCTGAACTAAGGCCAAGAGCTGAGGCTGGTCAGAGGCCAACTTCTGAAAGTGTCAGGCTGCTCGAGGGGGGAGCTGTAGGAGTGCTGAAGGCAGGAGGAGCTGAGTGAGGAATGAGAGGCAGCAAGTGCCCTATTTATAGGGGCTGGGTAGCCAGCCAACCAGGCTCATTTGCCACGGAGTTTAAAGACAGCCTTTGTAGGACCTAACCTAACCTCAGATGGAAACACTAACTACCTACTATTCTCCATTGGGTACTAGTAGTGAACAAGACCGACTGTCTGACTTAACCTAAGGCTGAGAGACTGACCTATGTAGCTTGTGCCAAACTGTCCCTGGACTAAGGCTCAAAAAGGGGTCACATCACACGACAAAATCTCCTATTAGGGAACTATTACGCACTTGTCGATGTAGCCAGTGTGTCACATTGCACCAAAGTGCAGGGGTGCATGTGACACTCATCCAACACTCAACCCCTTCAAGTCCTCGCTGAGTCGAGCTCCATGGCTCAGCCATGGGCATTAGCCCAGCCATGGAGCAGCTCTCCATGAAGCCCGAAACACTAGCTGAAAAGCAAAACCCTAGCTTGAATCTTTGCTGCTCAGGTCAAGGGACTGAAATCAGCCGAGATCGTCCAACGCTCAGCCCGAAGGAGCTGTGGGGCGAAAGATGGAGCCACCCAGCTCGCTCAGCTCGAGGGACTGAAAACAGCCCAGATCGTCCAATGCTTAGCTTGTGAGGCAAAAAATGGAGCCGCCCACCTTGTCCAGCTGAAGGGACTCTTCAGTCGCTCACCCTGTGTAGCAGCTCATTACCATGTCGTTCACCAATGCTGCTCAATGACTATAGCTTGAAACGAGGGTCTGTTCAACTCAACTATACCAACACACTACCTTGAAAATGAGCCGCCCTTTTGGGGCTTAAGACGACTCCTCCAGGTCTAGCATTGGTGGCTGCATTGGATTTTTTCTTTGCAAGAAGGTCAAAGGACTTCGAGAGCGAGGTTCATCTTCATCTTCAACTGACGGAACCTAACACTGTCCTTTTGACGGACATATAGAACATTGACTATTCTCCTCAACATGACCAAAACAAAGGTCAAATCCTTTGCACAAGCTTTGAGTTCTTCCATAGGAGCCTCTCCGGTTGCAACCCGAACAAGGCAAGATGAACTAAAGCATGCTTTGAGTCTGCAAGAGTGAATCGATACTCGAATAAGAGAATCGTGAACTAAAAAATGCAAAATGGACTGGGTACTCGAGTGTCTAGCTGCACTCGAGGCCCAGCTCGAGAAACAATCTAGCATTCAAGCAGCTGTCCACCAATGTGTGAGTGAATCTCCTTCTGAGTGAATCTCCTTCACATGTCGTTTCCAAGCTTGATAATTTGATTTCGCATGAGGTCAAATCAAAGCTTAGCAAACATGTGGATTTAGTGCTTAAGGAGGAGAAAGCTAGGGAGAAAGTTGCACTTACTATGGGGATTGGGGGGTTACCAGAGCATTGGCGAAGTGAGGATTTTAAAGTTCTTTTACCATTTCAACAACGCCTACATAACATATTGAGCGCTATGCCCAGGATCACTTGGGATACTGCAGTAGTTGAGGCATTCAACGCACACCACAAAATCATGCCATCATCACATTCAAGATGCCCAAGGATAGGTTGGCAAACCAAAGCCTTGAAAGGCACCAAGATATGGATAGCGGAAGATCTCACTCCTCGACAACTTAAGATGAAGGCTTCTGAACTTCAAAAAGTACAGGAAGCTCTAAAGAATGACAAGTGGGCGGTATATCAGGAAGGTATTGCTCTGATTAAGGATTTCAAATCAGCTAAGATACCAACGCAGATGTGGAGACACTCAGTCTATACCTGATGTAATACACAAGTCTTCTAAGACAGTAGGATGGACTCTCAGTCCTTAACTGACACGCTGTTTTGATGGACTCTCAGCCCTTAACTGATTTTGGTTTCTTTAGTCTCATAGACCTTTTGGTCTTCCGTAGACTCTAATATACTCTCTCTCTCTCTCTCTCTCTCTCTCTCTCTCCATGCACCTTTGTACACTCCAATTGACTGTCATCATATTGAGTTCCCATTAGTACACCTTCTTTGAATTGGTAAAGTACCTCGCCTTCTTTGAATTGCCAACAGTAACGGATAAAGAATCTGACTTTTACCCCCAATTCTTTTTTTGTATCATGAAAGAAATATCAAGAGGCATGGAAAAAAACGCCCAAAAAAAAGCACAATAAATAGATAGTAAGCAAAGCAACAGTTGAGTTCCCATCAGCACAATCCGCTCTCTAAATTACGAGGCAAACTATATCTGCTCACATTCTTCCAAAATTTTAGATCATATTACGAAATTGACTTCAACGAAACTCCCACTCATTAATTAAGAATATGTCCTGCATAGAGCAGGCATGGTTGACCTCATTACTTATATCATCACTGACCATAATGCCCATAGCTGGGTGCAAGTCACATATCTAATTAGATATCAAGTTTGAAAGACCAACTTGTTTGATCTCTGTGGAATTTTTGAGATCTAGTCACATTTAAATCTACACCAAAATGTGGCCATGTACACACTCTTACTTGTTCCTTATTCAGCTGAAACTGATCAGATAACATTACCAGAAAGACTACCAAAGGTGAAAGCCAAAAGTTAATTCATTAATACATCATACCTTTGCAAAATTGGAAGAACATTTTCAAAGTACCACTCCTTCCTTGCATGTTTTGGCACAAAGAAAAAGCAGTTAGGTCGCTCTACGCACTTCTTGTCATAGTACTCAGGGGTACTCCATCCAAATTCAGGAGGAAGCTGGCGAACAATGTGCACTTCTTTCTTCAATGATGATAAAAAATGATCAATATCATATATGTCACGAAAATCACTGTTTACAATCCACCACATTCACAATCAGTCCCACGCTTGAAAATCTCTCTCTCTCTCTCTCTCTCTCTCTGTGCGTGCGCACACGCGTGTGTGTGTGAGGGGATGTGTATCTGAGCAAGGCCAAGGAGGTGATTTGCCTTTGTGGAGCGTCAACTTCAGAGTCAACACAAAGATAAAACTTCCCCCCTTACTGTTCTTTCTAATTTATCATTCATTTGGGAACGAAATTGCATCAGCATGACCTATATGCTAGTCATAAAATAAATGAGGTCATAAAATGTATGCACAAGGCCTTCAGGAAAATCAAAGAAATGAGGAACAATATAGGCACGCTAGACAAGTGCCACTGGAAAGGGGATTTCTGTTTTACGAAATGGTTTCAAGCTATGCATGGATAAATTTGAAGGCATCAAAAGCAGAGATTGCATTTTTAAAGAAAAGATAAGAAGAACAAATGGATGCGAATTGGAATGTGAACATTCTAAGGTGTTATGTAGACCTGAGCCAAAGAGGCTTCCTCCGGGGTGAAGAAATCGCAATACAAAGAAGCAAAAATACTGAGGTCAGGGGTGCAGTACCTGAACACGATTTTGAATCGGAACACCATATCAAACACTTTGGCATGACAAATTCATGACCGCATACCCAAACACCATAGCCCAAGTGCCCAAACACATAATTATAAGAGGATTAACAGGAGATTTTATTTTTTTGGGGGGAGGCAGAAATTATTGATTATATTCATATGTCAAAAGAGAGTATAAAGCTAGTCCTATCAAACCTTCTCACAAAAGAGAGCTCTCCTTCCATCAGTAAATTTGTTCAAGTAGTCAAGCCTTGAGTAGGGACTTCTCTGACACTAAATCGCACACCAATTTATATACAATTAGTAAATACTGGCATACAGGAATTGAGACAAGAGTGTGCGATGTTATGTAGAGCAGTGCACATTCTAGTGACCACCTATAAGTTTCATTCGGGTACTAGGCAGGCACTGATGCCACTTTTTCTTAAACTAGATATGATCAACTTGCACAAACCTCTCACAATAGTACTAAACATTAAAGTGATTTTTTATGGCCTTCTAATTTAAGCGTTGGTGGGTTGTAACCCTTCAATTATTAAAATTACACATGGTCAACAGCACAAACCTAAAACAACAATATTGAACGTGAAGAAAAATAAATTATAATTCCTTCTTATTTTAAGTGCTGCCTTGCGTTCTCTTTGCCACATTGGAGGAAGAGGGGTAAATGCAACAAGGCAAGAACATACGAATTGATCAGGCAACTCCCACTTTAGGAGACGTCAATTGATTTCGATTCAGTCAAGGCATTTCCCCATCTTGCCGTCCTTCACATTCTTCAATCTGAGGGCATTCTGCAAGTGGAGCTGAGAATTTGCAAGTTCTACCCACGAGCGTGTACCATACATGGTCACTAACACTTGATCCAAAATCAGCAAGGAACCCTTGCAGCAAAATCACAAGGGAGCGAGCCCTTGCAGCAAAATCTCACGCTTGCAGATATATTTGTTCATTCTCTCAGTTCACATGTTCATCAGATGTCTTTGCAGCATTCAAAACTGCACTCGCGCTCAGCCCTCACATTCATGAATCAACATAAAGGTGTAAAGATGCATCTACAGTAAAATATCATCTTTAAGTTATGAATGATAGTGATACTCCAGTAAGCCACACCTTGCATCCCTCCAAACGGAAGATTCTTGAAAATGAGGAACCACGAGAGAAGCATTCAACAGCCACGCTACAGTCACTGCATTACAAACCTACAACGAATAACGATGCAGTTGAGTTTCATTTCCATCTTTTTTCCTTTCAAAACAGGAAACCTTATAGAGAAACATAATCATCCAAGATACTATCAAAACCAAATATAATGAGTGCAATTTCTATCTCTCTTTTTTTCCTATTTCTTTTTACCCGTGGATTTTGTACTCACGCATATGTGGAGCTGAAATAAACCTCCTGTACAAAAGACTTGTAGGTATCTTGATCCAAAGCCATGAACCGCCTACAAGGCTTTAATCATTCGAATGAGTCATGGTATCATCCCATCAAACTTATCTTTAAAGATATGATAACCTCTTGTCATCTAATCAAATAACATGAGTTAGTAATGGTATAAAATGTCAAACGTCATGAACTATCCTATTATCTTTAAGAATTAAATATAAGCCCCATATCAAGCAATGCATCGTCCAAGAATGCTCGGTTGAAATTCAGAAGCTGGAACGAGTATCAAGACTCAAGAAGAGGAGGCCTATGAGCGCAGATCAAAGTCAGGGGCACCCCTTAGCGTGGAAACCAGACAAATGCAGGTAAACGATAGCCAGAGACTTTAGTCTGTGTAGCTAACAACACTGTATTCTGTAGTTACAACAATAAGCAAATCATCACGCACATTCTTGCTTGAAACTAAACAGAACTTTGCACCCACATTTCCAATCAAATTGACGTTGATCGAAAAAGAGATTTCGAATTCGTAACAACAATGACAAGAAGCCATGGCCCAACTAAATGGTGCTATTGAAGCTAGGAAATATGAAAACAACCTCATGCATTCTTGATCAGAAGCTAGGAACATTTCAGTTTCATTTAAGTTGACAACACTCTAAACATGGCCACCGTCACGTTAAGGATGTGTTAGAGCATTGCTTACAATTTTATTCTCTATTTCTCCAAGACATGGCGCCCACCCATTGGATTTTGGGGGATCCCATATGCCAGGAAGTTCTGACGTGTTCTGAGAAAAGAGCATGAAGAGTTAGGCACATTACAAGCATTAGCACCACCATGAGATTCCTATCTCCAAGCTCTGAACCTGAATTGGAAATCCTGTGCTGTCACTTATGAAAAAATACGAAAAAAGCATGCCTACGCGACAACGCTAAAATCTTAAAATAACGTTTCAGAGTGCAAGCAACAAGCACACCAAAATTTAACAAAATGTAAGATGACTTTCAAGAACGTGACTTAACGACTGATCCTTCAAAAGGTGAATAGCAAACCTCGACAAGGGAGCGACTTCTTTCACGGATCAAATGTGTGTGAACCGCTCCTGGAGGAATGTACTCCTGCACTTTCGATTAGACGTCAAAAGGATGCACTTGCCGTTAGGAGAGAGGAACAATTGGAAATGGCCAATGAAGCATACCGAGAACAATTCATGGATCCACATACTGGCATCAGCAGGTGCCTGGCCCAAACGATAGCCAGAGAGTGCGACGGAGGCAAATACCAAGAGCCAGAGGAAGAAGGAAAACCAAAATTGAGATGGAGGGGGGGATAAGCTGTCGACGAAATGGGGACGTGGGGATAATTCATCGATACGGGAAGGGATTCCATCCTTGAATTTCAAGCTCTTGCTGCGTCCCATGAGTGCAGGGATCAGATGGAGATGGAGAAGAGCTCAGTTGGAGGAAGGAGCAAATGAGTGAGCTTTTATACTATCGCCGCCACATTTTTTTAAACATTTAGACTATCAAGACAAGATGGTCTATCATATGGACTCTCTATTTGTGTTGGTGAAGTATGTCCCCAAAACATTGATAAATGCAAGTTTTTAGCAAAAATATAACTCAAATCCTTTGAAGCCAGATATCAACACAAGCATAGATTTTAGCATAATCGAAGATCTTCCATCTGCGTTGATGAATTTACACACTTCTGGAAAAGAGAGCCTCACCTTAGCATAGCTTAGCTGGTTGGATTGTGAGTCAATCAAATTTGCCGATTTGATTTCCATTCAACAAAAACTAGTAGGTTGAGCCCTTTTTTTCCCGAAGGCTAGTATAGACCAATGTTAGCTTTGGCGCTTTAGCATTTGAGGTGGCTGCCCACGTTCAATTCCCTTAGGATGTTCCTCTGCTGCTTGTCAACGTAAGCCATCGGCAGTTGGCCCCTTGTAGTTGGCCATGGGTGTGAGTGGGGGTGAAAGGAAAAAAAAGATGGTCTATCATATGGGTAGGTCTCCTTAGTGCGTGTTTAGGGATAAGGATTCTCAAAGGGACTCAGCGCTTCTACCATGGCCTCAACATATTCTTAATCGAAAGAGCCCATTCTAGGCCCTTCTCATCCGTCAAAGTTTATGGCAAGAGGGAAGGGAGTAAAAACTATCATAAAAACAAACTATCAAACACAGAGACTCATAACATTTTGCAGTAATATTTGATTCAAGATCTAAGCAGTAAAGACATGCATCTTAAAGAGAGCTTCAAGAAGCGGCCAAAAAGTTATGGACAGTTTATTAGCACATCAATTCTTGAACACATGACAACAAGACCATCAAGGTCTATCCAGAGCCACCATATTGATTCTTGAACACTTGAAAAAAACAGAACTAACCATGAGCTACCACATCAATTCTTGAACCTGTGACAATGAGAGGATTGTGCAGTATATGTCTACTTCAAGAACAAGGGAGAGTCTTAGTGACTCAAAGATGGCAATTTCCCTTTTAAAATCCAAGCTACTTCCATGCATCAAGGGTGTGGGTCAACAATGGCTCTACATGAGGCAAATTGGCACACCTTCAAATTCCTACATTAAACTTGTTACATGTGATTTGGTTCTTCACCAACCATTCTGCTTTCCATGTACTGGAAGTGCTCGAGTGTGAGGTGAAAAAAGCTAAAAGTTCTCTCCCCTATTTATATTTAGGGGATTGGGCTATGCTATAGCTAGGCATTTTTCCACACAAAAAAACCATTTGTTGTAATAATAATGATAAACCCCATACTAAATCCAATTCGGGAATAGAATGGAATAGACCACAGTTTTTCACATCATGAAGAAAGTAGAGTGTGTGATAATGACATATGGGTAAAAAAGTGCAAGGAGATTTCATCATTAGAAATATGATGGATCCACCATTCCTAGCCTACCTCCCCTCATGTGCTAAGACATGTTCATATTATGATCTATTCCCATCTTATCTCCCCATGTGTGTCTTAGCACTTGAGAGAAGAAAAGATGGGAATTGATTGATCAGATTTCTAATGACAAAAGCTCAATTCCCATCTTAAACCCCGTTGAAAAGACGTGCTAAGGGGCAAGAAGCTTGGGATCCCTTTCTATCCCCATTCTAAACTAAGAGGTCAACAATAGTGAGATTACAAACCCATGGTATTCTCATCTTAAACGAATTCATGTGCTAAGGCCTGAAGACTCCAATAACACACAGATTCTTCTTAGCACTACTATGCATATTACTGGATTTGGAATGTATTTCTCTTTGATCAAGATCACTTAGTATCAAGTAGTGATGAATTACAATTAGTTCTATGTCCCTATAGGTTAGAATTAATACATGAAGTTAAACTGTTCTCATACAAGCCTTCTTCCTCCTTTCTTGCTCTTCATCAATGTTCTCCTCTTGGCTCTATAATTCTTCCTCCTTATGGTGCACGGCTATGTTCTACCATGGCAACCTTTTGATCCCTCCTCTCCTCTCTTCTTTGGTTCTTTGGTTATCTAGGCCCTCCCCCCTAAAACATATTCATTCACAATTCTATACCATGGTGGCCTTATATGCTCTCTTCCTCACCTTTCAAGCTCAAGTTTTGCTCCTCCTTTGTTAATTTAGGCACTCTCATTGAAATCCTTTTAGTCCTTCTCTTGAGATCATTTAAGGATCAGATTCATAGATTTTATATTTTTAACATGAGAAAAGAACCTTCTATTAAAACTTGAGAATCAACCATACAAATGAGCAATCCACCCACCTCACTGCTTAGGGAATCTCTAGACCAAGGGCTAATAGAGGTGAATACAACTAGCAAGCACCTCTCACGATGATGATATAGAAGATACCTGCAGGCTAAGCCATGCAAAAATGCTTCTACCTTTCAGCTATCGCTGTAAATGTAAGAGTCCCATGCTCCCATATGAGAGCAGCATGTAGTTGATATCCCACCAAATGATGACCAGGGTGGCCTGATGCTCTCCCATCACAAAATTGCAACGGGCAACCCAGATTTTCCAAGTAGTGATGCTGGACACCATTTCAAACACTGTCCTCTGGCAAAGGCAAAGGGCATAGGTGAGCGGGAGGAGTTGCCTCGTAGCCTCCATCATGAGAATTCACTGCCCCTATATCAAGTACGCTAGAGAGGTTGGGTCGATGGAGAAGGTGCATCCTCCCTCTACCAACCATGCAACCATCCCTGACACCTTGTTGCAACACTATTCATAAGTGTCATCAAAGTTGTTGGAGCATTTGTTAATCCAAATGGCATTACTTTAAATTGATAATGCCCATACCTAGTACGAAATGATGTCTTAGGGACATCCTCTTTCCTAATTCATACTTGGTGATATCTTGATCTTAAATCAATTTTAGTAAAGTATTTTGCCCCTTGCAATTGATCAAAGAGCTCATCAATGTGAGGCATAAGATACTTATTTTTTATGGTGATTTTATTTAGTGCTCGATAATCTATGCATAAACACATAGTACCAACCTTTTTCTTTACCCGTAAAACTTGTGCAAACCAAGGTGAGCTACTTGGTTGAATTTGGCCCTTCTTAAGATATTCTGATAACTGTCTTTTGATGTCACATTCCTCTGTTTGACTAAGCCTACATGGGGGTTTACAAACAGGAGTAGATCCAGGAATTAAATCTATCTTATGATCTACTTCTCTCTCAGGAGGTAAACCATCAGGTAAATCAGACGGAAAAACATCTTTAAATTCAAACATTCAATCATTGAAAAAATATTTTACACTTTTTAACATTATCAAAAACAATATTACTTCTTTCCAATGTAGAAGACATAAAATCACCAATAAAAGTAAGTTCACTGAGATATACCTCGCATTCTTCTTGGTGTAGTAGTCGTTTCAATTCTATCGAACAAATAAGAGGAGAGTTAGGCACATCATGTTCTCCTTGAATCTGAAAGACTCTACCCTCTTTTTCAAACATAATGGAGTTATGAAGATAACTCTGCTGTAAGCTATGCCCAAGACTATATAGCCATTCTTGACCAAGCACTACATCTATTCGGTCGAGATGCATGATTTGGAAATCCAAGGCATCTTGTTAACCTTGAATATCCACCTCTACACCATGAATCATGGTGTCCCAAACTTTTTTATCACTGCCCTTTGCCAAAGAGACCACATATTTATGGGCACTGGGACTCTTAGGCAATTTTAATTTCTTAACTAAGGAGTAGTTCAAGAAATTATGTGTTGCACTATCATCGACCATCACTTTAACTCTTTGCCCCTTAAATTTTCCATGCATCCTCATTAAATCATGAGGACCAAAGGTGGGCTGCCACATTGCCAATGATAGACAGCACATGTGGGTGCTATCCTCATGATAGACCTCTACCTCAGCGTACTTTTCAGTACCGTTAAGCGGCAACACTTGCACCGCATGTACTTGTTTTTGTGGAGGTCTATTTGCGGCTTTAGCTTTTGCATCACCATAAAGAGGGCTCAACTCTGATTCTCCACCCAACCATGATTCCAGAGTACTCCTTCAGGCATCTTGCATCCATCCATGTACTCCCCCAAGAGTTCCCTCCACTTTCTTCCTTTTGTGGAGCCTCTCTCTAGAATCTCCCCTGAACCCAGTGCACGCCATGTGGACCCGTCCTTTCAAAGGACCTTACTCTTTTTACCCCTCTTGGCATCCTTCTATAATGGTAGGTCTATTTTGCCTAGGCATTAATTTGTGTGTCCACCATTGCACTGTCAAGCCCTCTGGTTTCCTGCTTTACCATAACCACACCAGACTATTCCGGGATTATGGCTGACGTAACATTCCCTTCCCCTTAAGAATGGTTTGCGTCCTCAACAACAAAATTGGGAAACCTCCTCTAGAGACTGGTTACCCTTTCCCATGTTGAACTCTCTTTAGATCTATCTTTCCACTTAACCAAACACTCTTGCCATATAATATGTTTTCTTTTTTCTTGTTTATCTAAAGTTCTTTCTTGTTCGTGTGGTAAAGATGCAGGTTTAATGAGTTCAACTAGGACTTCATTTCCAATGAGATTATCATCATCTCCTAATTTTCTTTTTAGCCTATTGACATGAAAACTTGAATGTACTCTACATCCCTCAGGTAAGGCTAATTTGTAAGCAAGTTCTTCAATCCTCTTAAGTATTGTGAATGCTCCACAAAACCTAGGAGACAACTTCAGACATTTACCTGTCTTTAGAGATTTTGAAGATTCAGGTACCTTAAGGTAGACTTTCTCATTTTGAATGGACTAAAACCCGTAGCTGAATGTTTGGCACTGTTATATGCAAATTCTAATGCTAGGTGGAACAGGCTGACTTCAAGGCAAGGTGAGAAAGCAGGCTGCATCAGCGGCGAAAAATACCCAAAGCAGGCTATTCCCGGCTTCAAGGCAAGGTGAGAAAGCAGGTCGCAGCAGTGTCAAAAAATACCAAAGCAGGCTATTCCAGAGCAGGGCCTGCAAGGTGGATGGACAGTTGAAAAGGAAGAAGGGTGCTGGTGGTGAGGTGCAACCTGCAAGGGGGGGCAAGGTGAGAAAGCAGGCTGCATCAGCGGCGAAAAATACCCAAAGCAGGCTATTCCCGGCTTCAAGGCAAGGTGAGAAAGCAGGTCGCAGCAGTGTCAAAAAATACCAAAGCAGGCTATTCCAGAGCAGGGCCTGCAAGGTGGATGGACAGTTGAAAAGGAAGAAGGGTGCTGGTGGTGAGGTGCAACCTGCAAGGGGGCAGGCAGGCATCTACAATGGGCGCTAGTGTCTTGTGCAGCTCTGGACAGCCCAAAAACGGGCTGTTCAGAGAATTTCGAGATCGAGGCTGAAGCAGAGGGTGCTGGTGACGAGACGCTCAGTTGACAAGCAGAGGGTGGAGGGAAGGGGAGGTCAATGTGTGGCCAGATACCGTTCCCAATTAGTTTGCCGTTTACTTACATATGCTCGAAGCATATCCTCAATGATTCGATTGACACTTTCAGTTTGACCATCACTCTGTGGATGATCCGTGATGCTCATATTCAATGAAGTTTCTAACCTCTTAAACACAGCCCTCCAAAAACGGCTATTAAATTCGCTATCTCGGTCACTAACAATACCGGATGGTAGCGCATAGAGTCTATAGATATGCTCCACAGATAGCCTAGCTAATTCTAGAGTTTTAACATCTTCATTGACAGGAATAAAATGAGCCATCTTGGTCAACCAATCCACAACTGAGTTGTGTCCCCTCTATGTCCTAGGTAATCCCACAATGAAATCCATGGAGATGCTTTCCCATTTGCAAGATGGAATCTCCAATGGGTGTAGGAGACCTCCTACCTTAAGGCGTTCAGCCTTATTGACCTAGCATTTTTGGCACTTCAATACATAATCTTGGACATCCTTACCTATTCCAAGCCAAAAGATTTGTCTTTTCAGAAGCACATATGTCTTTTGAATTCCTGGGTGTCCAACACTCGGACTATCATGACATTTAAAAAGAATTTGGTGCCTAATGTCATTATTATTTGGGACACATACTCTACCCTTGTAGAGCAGGTAGCCATCTTCAATAGTATATTTTTTCCACTTGAGTCGTTTATCACCAACCTATGGCATGTCGCCATTTCCATGAGAATCCTCAGTGAAAGCCTCTCGATTACTTGGATCCCACAAAAGACATTATAGTCGAGATCTATAGGCTCATTAGAGCATTGTACATTGTCATTACGCAAGTTTCTGACAAAGTTCCTCAACATACGAATGTGCAACTAGGTAATTCTTGCTACCCTCAAGATTATAAGAAGGATTCGATTAACAGGAAGCTCAATGTGTGAATTCATACCAACACTTAGGTGGTTCTTGCTACCCTTAAGATGGCAAGAAGGATTTGATCAAGGGTTCTAGGATGGTGTGCTTGTGGGGCACAACATTCTTATATTGTTGGGAGGCTATTTGGTAGGGTGTGTATGGTGTAATTTTTTATGGGGTGTGTGAATGGATGGCACATAGGTTTTTCTAGGATGACTTTGAGGGGATGGCTTATAGTATTTGCTAGAGAACTATGAAGAGATGGCCCATGGCTCAATTCTTTCATCAAAACATTCAAAATGAGGCCAACGACACTACTTTCACTGCAATATTCAACTAACATAGAGATGCAATGGCTCCAAGTGGATTTCTTGGTCTTTGGCCATTTGTTGAATATTATGGTGAAAGTTGTAGCATTTGCCCCATTTCGAATGTTCCAATGAGAGAATCAAACAAGCCAATCTTCCTATAGACAATAGTTGAAATCCATAAAAACCCTAGTAATAATTGAAGGCCTAGCAAAAAAGATCAATGCACAGTCGGTTATAACCAATCACAAAACTATTTTAAGGGCAGTTTTGGGGCTGCAATGCGATGCACTAATGGGTGAGATTTTGAATTCGGGGCATCTTACGCTCTTGCCAAAGTTTTTCTAGCATAGTGATTGCCACAATTGTGTAATGATGAGATTCAATCTGTCAAAACTTATTGTTTTGAGCACTTCAAAGCTCGAGACACATTCATTAGTAAAAGGCGGAGCTCATTTTGGGGCCTTTTTAGGTCAGATAAAAATAGAGATCCTCCAATGAGAGAGAGGCCAACCTTACATTGGAAATGCTTTTATTTATTAAAAAGAATAGACTTTCTCACTCTAGAGATGCTTGACTCACTGACATTTTGAAGTTTTCGCTCTGTGTCATGAATGTTACGCCAAATCGCAAAATGGATAAACTAGCATTTTGAAGTTCTCGCTTAAGATTTCTAGTATGTCATAAATGCTATGCAGAGGGGTCAGAATGAAAAAAACAAGTGCTAGACAGGAATGTGCTTAAGAATGGGATTTGGGCACTTGGCCCCAAATCGCTTTCTTAAGCACATTCCTGTCTAGCACCTATTTCGATCATCTTGACCCCTCCGAGAGGCCAAATTTAGTGATTCAAAAGTCTTTTTGGGGGGTTTTACTTACTCCAGACACAATATTGATGTAAAAACCACCAAATTCAATACCAAAATAGTAGAAATTGGGCCCTTGACATAGCATTCATGACAGTGAAAACAGCTCAAGCGGGAACTTCAAAATATTAGTTTGTTTGTTTCATGATTTATATCTCCAATAGAATGCTTGACCGTAGAAAGTTGTGCTTCTCACTCTAGAACTTTATAATTTTGAGCTAAGGAAATAAGAAAATCATGAATTTCTTACAGGACCCCAAAATGAGCTCCATTTTTCTCCTAATGACTACATGAGCAGTTTTGCCCTCCTTTACGTAGTCTCTGTGATGTATCTTTGTGCATTAGACTATTCACAGCCTACGATATGACCCTTGAGCGGGACCCTTTAGGGGCAAGGGTCATATAGACATGCCACATATGTCCAATGGCATGTCGATATGGCCTTACCCCTAAAGGGGACCCCTCAAGGGCCATGTCAACAATTGCATTTTTAAATAGCTTAATTTATGTTCTTAGCGTGCCATAGAGTAGGTTTAAAATTAGCTTGGTGGTGGCTGGTTGAAACAGCATGCTATTATAGTGTAATGAGACTGCAATTAATAGTTTAAAACAAGTGGTTAAAAGTTAATCCTAAACCAAGGAAAATGTATTTCCTTGTGCAACCACCAGACTCATTTTTGGATTCTTTTAGTGCAGGTTGGAGTTAATCCTAAATTAAGGAAAATGTATTTCCTTGCAACCACCACACTTGCTCTTGGAGCTATTTTACTACTGCTTGTAGAGTTAATCCTAAAACCAAGGAAAATGTATTTCCTTATACACTAATTGTTTGTGCAACGACTCCACCAACAGCAGCGGTCGCAACCAACCGTGATTGCTACTAGCAATGATTGCGATAATAGAATTATTTATATTAAGTTGAAATAGATCAAATTTTTGAGGAGCCGACGATGGTGATGTCGAGATTTTTGGTGAGATGATGGAGAGCTGAAAGACCGTGCACAATTGCAGGTATCACAATACGGGGCCAATAACAATGCAAGAAAACTCTTCCATAAAAATCCTTAGCTCTTCATCAATGTCTCTAGGGTATCCATAGAACATAGCCAAAAAGAGGTAAGCAATGTGCATGCCATCCAAGATGATGACATGGAGACGTTCGGGTAGCCGATGGAGAATACGAAGACTATACACAAGTGCAGGCATTTTAATGTCGAGTGCAACAGTGTGACCTTGTACGAGAAAGCAAACAAGATGGAGATCATATTGATATGAGGGGAGATAAAATTGGGTTTGATAGGTGGCATGGCATTGATGAAGAATGAAAAGAGATGAGAGTGTTGGGTTAGCAGTGGAGCAGATGAGCAAGTGAGCGGATGAGCGGATGAAAGCTGGAAGGGGGGAGCGTGGAGCAAAGTAGCCAAATAGCAGAGAAAGGAAGCGGATGAGCAGATGAGAGGCAAAAGTAAGGAGCATGGAGCCAAGTAACCAAATAGCATTCTCCATGTTTGTGGCCACGGTTAAATGGTATCAATGACACACCTTCCTCTCTAGTAAGATTCTAGAGCATTAGAGTAAAGTTTGTTTTACTATTGTTCTCATGTTGTTGTCATTGCAAAGAGAGAAAGAGAAAGAGAGTTATTGAAGTGTTGTTTGCTATGTGGACAATTGAAGTGTGACCAAATACTCAAATGTAAAGCTTTTTACTCTATTGATTTTTCTTACAATTGCAAAGATTGCCAAATTTATGTACATGCTATGTGCTAAATGCTATATACAAAGTGCTATGTTCCCAAAGAAGGCCATGATCCATGGTCTTACAATCCATTGTACATCTTCCTTAGCACTATCCTTGGCCAACTCTCCCCCCCACACAACTGTGTGGTTATGTGTTGTTTACAACGCATAGTACTATGTGTTGTTAAATTCAAAGTTCTATCCAATTACCATATACAACACATTCTCTCCATTTCAGCATTGGGTTTCAAGCTCATTTTCTTGCAAATGCAATGTGAAATAGCTTCTCACATTTACTTTGTAGCTCGATTGAATAATTTAAGTACAACTGGTTGACATCACTTGGGACCTATGAGGGCATAATACATCAAGTATTTACTTTAATATGAATTCATGAAATTGAAGAGAGCAATTATTAAAATGGGAACCTCACTTCTCAAAATTTAACCCAGAAAAAGAAAAGATGATTAAAATTGGTTTCTCTTCATCACCACATTTCTAGAAGGGTGTAACACATGGTGCTCTTCGTATATTATGAAAATGCAAAGTTGTATATGGTGTGGAGGAAAGATGTTTTCTTAACTAATCCAAACTAGAATGCAAGGTCCTACCACATGTGTTTCACAATCTATGTGTGGAAACAAACAAAGAGAATATAAATGAATATGGATGACCAAGAAAGCATAGACAAATTGCCCATCTCATAATTTTTACTTCGTCTTAATGATTGAGATCAACAATACATATTCTACAGAAACCTAACAAAGCTATTGCCAACAAAAAAGCACATATTGCCTACCCAAATCAAATCAAGTTGAAATTTTTTCTTTAGTAGAAAGCAAATTTCCCAATTTCTTGGCATGTAAATGAATGCTCCTAGCAAAGCTACTCTCAACAACTGAACATATACTGGCCTTAAAACTCTTTCAAAAATATAGCTCGTGCCCGAAATCTAGTTGAAAAAAGTTCTTTAGAAACAACAATATCTAACAAGGGTATGAATACTCCTCACCCTTAAAACGAATGTGTTGGAAGAGAGAGAGAGAGAGAGTTGATAACGCTCTAATTCCACTATCCTTTTGCTATGATAATGCTAATTCTCCTCACAAATAATAGCAGAAAAAGGGGCTCTACGCAGGATACCACGCACTCTATCCAATATATTTAGTGTCAGCACAAAGTGAGGGAGTGCATCTTAATTGCAGGGATGGAGACAACACCGAATTATCGAGGGTATTGCCTATGAGATTGAAGGGGGTATGAAGAGCAAATTGTTACATAATCACGCACAGAACTTAAGTCAACCCTGGCTCGTCCAATGCCAGAAGTTCACATGCATGTATAGTCGAATAAAGCAACACTTAAGAGAAACAGATCAGTAACATGCTGAACTTGTTTTCTTACCAGATGTGCACATACATGTTAAAATTATGGCTCTCTGGATCTCTCTGTCCAGGGCGAGAATCTACCCTGTGACAAATCTGTTTCAACTCCGCAGATGAGATGAGTTAGCAATCTTGAAAGCTTTTCGTTCGATATCATCAGAATAAGAAAGGTCGAGGACACACATCAACAAGTCACTACGTAGCTGCAGAACGAGTAGTCGATATGGAAAACTCTTGAGTGTAAGGCAGTGAAGAACAATATCTAGCTTGCAATGAAGACATCAATGGCCACCTCCTCCTCCTCCTCCTCCACCTCCAAATCCGCCTCCTCCTCCGAATCCACCTCCTCCCGGTCCTCCAAACCCTCCTCCTGGCCCCCCAAACCCTCCGCCTGGACCTCCCGGTCCTCCAAAACCGAAAGGTCCTCCTCCCGGTCCTCCGAAACCCGGATGTCCTCCAAACCCTCCGCCTGGACCTCCCGGTCCTCCAAAACCGAAAGGCCTTCCAGGTCCTCCTGGACCTCCGAACCTATGCCAGAAACCCGGTCCGCCCCAGAAACCTCCTCCCCCGTAGCCAAACGGAGCGAATAAGCACCCTAGAAGGCCCCCGATCAACGACGAGACGAACATACAAGGGCAGCACAAACAGTTCAGTAATGGGTCACCTCCAGGACCGCCAGGGCCAGGGCCGAACCCAGGGCCTGGGCCAAATCCAGGGCCTGACATCGTCAGAAAGACGAGCGAAGGTCCTTCAGAACAAGATCGAGACCAAAATCCTTGTAGCTACGAGGCCTTGACTGGCGTTGCTGATCCGCTCACAGAGATATGCTCGATGGGTTTGAGAGGTCAGCGTTCAGCTCGGCCCTGGGTTTCCTGCTGTGTTGCCGATCCGCTAATGCTAAAGCCAAATTGATGATCTTGATTACGGTCGACACAGGCCAGAGCACTGAAAGATCCGGGTAATAAGGTCTCAAGATAACTATGCTATCCCACAGGCACAGATCCGAGACGTGGGGATAAAGCAATATTGCGCACAAGACGCGGTATTTTGGAGGCGACGTGCAAGGCGAAAATCTGGACGGCACACGGGAACCCCCTGCAGCGTACACGAGAATTCCCTGATGGTGTTCTTCGCTTCCCGCGAGCTCCTCGTGTCGGCCAACCTGGTTGCACGTTTTGACATACGAGATAAGTTTTCCCACTGGGTGGAGGCATGATAATGGATTTCGTATATTCGGATTCATTACCTTGCTCGGACGAAATTGCAAGTGCAATAATTCCCCCCCCCCTTCCCTTCCGCACAGGCTCTCCGTCCCCCTAAAGGAGGGCCACCTCACCATGGGTGAGGCAGGCCCTTCCACAGAGATGGTGGAAGACTCCCCTGCTTCACGCCGTCCAGCAGTTTTTCCCCCTCGCCTCGACTTGGAGCACGAAGCCTTCCAAGGTCAGGAACTGCAAGGAAATGACCATCTCCTTCAAAGCCATACAGGCCGACTATCCCAGCTCGAGACTCTAGTCCCATCCAATACGACGGTAGCCATGGATATTCAGCCTAATAGGATGTTTGGAACCTCCCTCGGGATTCCTCGCATGCCTGGGGAACCTTCCTTTCCTCCGCTAACGGGGAACCCTGTGTTCCAACCCTTTTCAGCCCCTTTGAGACCCTTCTTTAATTCCCAGCCCCCGCACAATGATAGCTTCCTCTTCAACAGCCTAGCATTTGGGAGCTTCAGGACTCCATTCCCACCCCAGGCCCCCTTCTTGCGTGAAAGCCCTCCAATTCTTTCCACGAGAGATGGCTTTTCTGCTGGGAATCTCCAAGCGAACATGTACTCTGCAGCAGAAATCTCCCAAGCTCAAGGCAAATATACAACCAGCAATCAAGCCTCAGGTGAGAACAGCGAACTTGCAGCATCGAAGGGAGGTATGGCTTCTGTTCAAATCCCTTCCAACCTTCTTTTCAGCTGGTCCAAAATGTATCAGGAACGTGCGTTGGTTGGTCTATGCCATGGCCCTCGCCCTCCTGCGGAAGTCCTTCGTCAGTGGACTCGACAAAATTGGATTCTTAGAGGAAACAAGGTATTATCTACACAGTATCTGCCTAATAACTTTTTCCTTTTTCTATTTGAGAACCAAGAAGCAGCGTTGAATGTGTTGGGGGGGGGACAGTGGATGGTTCGCAATTCCCCGTTGTCTTTGTTCAAATGGAACAAAGATTTTGACCCTATGGGCCCAAAACCCACCCGAATGCCGGTTTGGGTAGAATTCCCTAATTTGTCTGCTCATCTCGTTCCTATATTGAAATTAATCGTTGAACCTCTAGGGAAATTACTTGGCCAACGCCCTTTCACAGACATCAACCCGAGATGGCACCCGCAGGTGCTCATTGAGATGGAAGTGTTGGGTCTAATGCCCGAATTCATATTGATTAAGGATTCAGAAGGAAACATAGTCAGAAAACAGGAAATCTCTTACAAAAATCTTCCTAATGCTTGCTTTAAGTGTATGCGTACTGGTCATTTTGTAAGAGACTGCCCAGAGACAATAAAAAAGTCTGTTGCAGACTCTCAGCTAGCCCCCTCCCAAGGGCAGAAGAATGAGCCTGATAGTGATGGTTTCCAGACCGCTTCTAAGAAAAATAAACTCTCAAAAACTGTTGTCCACAATAAGGTGAAGAGTAGGAACTTTAATAAGTTCTCTCCTCTCCTCGTTGACCTGACTGAACCAGCTCTAATTGTTTCCCAGCCACATGAGAAGGAATCTAAAGATGCTGGGAAAAATAATGTAGAACTGACAGGGGAAGAAGACATAAAATCCTCCACAGATGACATGGGAGAAGACGATTTTGTTGATGACACTCAGTTCAACGTAGACCAACAATTATCTCGGGAGCTAAATGAATATGATCTGAATCAGCCAATCATGGAGGAAGACAACTCTCTCTCGCAGGCTGAAGAAGAAACTCTGCCAGGTAGGAACCTCCAACCTCCTCTAGAAAAGTCACCCAAGGTTCAAGGTAAGCCCCAACACCTCAATGCTAAACGCAGGCTCTCCAAAGTGGGTACTAGCCAGGAAATCCCCGGATAATTCATGACGCTCCCCACAACAAAATGTAAAAGAGGCACTCCCTGCTTCACGAATTCATAGTCTTTGCTCCTCGTGCACTCCCTACACTGCCTGAGAACACCTTTATCATCTTCTTGAATCTATTCCCTATCCTTCCAATGGCTTTTGATTCACTTGCGGAATCTATGGAGAGTGACAGCCTAAAATTCGAACAAGGCATTCCTTCTACTTCATCTTCTGCTTCCTTCCTTCCTTCACATATATCTCTGCGTCTCTAGTTTGATAAACATTTCCGTTTGTTGGTTGCAGAGTCTGGAGTGTAGTAACGTAGCACTTGGTGAAGAAAAAGCCGAATAGACTATCGGTATTACTCGCTATAATTGTATTATTGCAAAAAGCTCAGTTTATGAAATTTTACTCAATGTTGTTGCTCACACTTGATTCAAAAACGCATTTGTGATTGTGCAGGTGCAAAAAGTTTGGTTGAAGTAAAGGAGGAAGTAGATGATTCCGACTTTCGTATGATAGAATTGCCAGACGAAGCAAGCTTGCTCGCAGTCACAGGAGGAAGTTGATGAAAGTTTGTTGGAAGTGAAGGAGGAAGTTGAGAGTTCGGACTTCGGGATCCTTAACTGTGAAGACTCGAATAAGAACAAAGTAAAGGATATGATGCAGCAGACGTATGATAATGGTGCGTAATTTTTTAGCCCCTCACCATCTCCCTCAGTTAATCCTTTTTCTTTGAATTGAAAACATGACTTAGCTTGATTTGATGCAGCACCGTTTTGCGATGCTGTTCGAACGGCCAAGCGGATTTACGTTTGGTTGGGAAAACATCCCATGAAGGAGAAGGGTCCCCCGCTCTGTGGCAAGCACACTATTGAAGGTCTGTATTTCTGCTACGCACTGTTTATCTCTGTCACTTCTATCGCCTGCTCATATTTTGGTTGCTTGTCATCTTTAATCCACTTTGCTGCGCCACCTGTCCCCTGCACTCTGTGAACATGATCGGAGGTCGCGAAGGTGGAGTTGGTTCTTCTAGACATGTGAAAGCAGACCACGAAAAACTTGTGGAAAAGAAGAAAGGCAGGAAGACACTGAAGAGGTCGTTTCAGAGTTCTGTGAAGTTCGCCTACGAAGAAGGTATTTCCTTTTTCTTGCATCTTCTCTCATTTTATGTGCTTTGAAAAATTCTCTCCTTCTAGTTTCGTCAATATTTGTTTCGTTTTCTGAAACTGCATATAGAGTGTCACTCTTGCTCTTGGACTTGTAGGATATTTCTTCAAAAATCCTCGCCTATCTGGCTATTGTAGCAAGTACAATGGGTGTTCTCATGTACTGACAATATCGTAGTTCGTTGTTGATGCGCATGCTCTTCATCAGAATTTAGTATATAGTGTGTCGTAGAAGCTAGTGCAGTGACAGTTTCTTGCTTTTGTCATATCTTGTAGTCATAATTCCAATCAATGAGAAATAACAGAAGGATTTCGAGCAATTCAAATATTTTTCATTGTACTCGCTTCTTTAATACATGACTTAGACAATTTTGTTACATTACAAAAATTTTAGACTTAAAAGGGGCCCTTTGGAGAATTACTAAAATATTAGAGGCTTGGATAAGGAAAAATGGTATCCATGAAGGAGATTATGCCATGTGAACTTCTCTGTAAGAGAGGCTCCCTAAATCTAGGGAAAATTTCAGTTTTTTTCCAAAATACCCAAAAAAATATCATTGGTGGTTCACAATAAAAAATTATCTTTGGCAGGCCTGCCCTGACCATGTCAGGCCTCCTTGTTTTCCTCCAAGGATAAACTATCCCCTAGCTAGAACTATGCTCACATTTTCCATTTGGTTCAACCATTTGGCCCAAACTTTGACTTCCTAACCAGCTCTGCCCCTATCCTCTCTCTTCCAAAACGTTTCAAACATTCATTCCCGCCACTTTTTAGCAGCGAGGGGCAACCACTTGTGGCCTATGCCTTGAAGGAAGTAATTTTGTTGGCACGGATCAAGTAAGATCCACTGGTTTCAAAATATCTTCTTTCCACTCTTGCTTAGTCATTCTCTCTCCTCTTTGCTCACATTTTTCTTCCACATTCGAAAATCTCTCAGAGAAACTTCTATCCAAGCTCTGTTCATCCCTCTTCTCTTTCATTCATTCTTTACTTATTTCACTCTCTCTTAGAAACCAAAGCTGCTACCTAAATCTGCTTGGAAGGAGTGAGAAAAACGGGTGTTCTCTCATTTTCAGTTCTTCCCTCACCTTTTTGGAGTATAGAGAGTCACCTCCTGAAGTTGCAACCTAAATCTACTTGGAAGGAGTGAGAAAAGTGGGTGTTCTATCATTTTCGGCTTTTTCTCTACCTTTTTGGAGTATATAGAGTCAACTCCAGAAGAAGGAACACATACTTTTTAGGTAATGAAGTGATTTCACCTTGAAAGTTTTGTTTGTATTAAGTAGATAAGTTTTTGTATCACACTTTGTCTATATGTTTGTTACAACATCAGGGGAGAATTGGGGTCTCAAAAGGGCCTCATAAGAAATTGATTAAGCAATGGATTAAGTTAATTACAATTGAACCACTATGGTAACCCATGGGCTAAGGGCCCCTTAGCATTTACTCAACTGACATGGTTTGAAATTGATCAACCTTGGCCTTTGGATGGAGATGGTGGATCAAAGGCCTAGGATGGCTTTGGTGGGCTCCAAGTGGTAAGATCTGACAAAGGGAGAGCAAGGTTTGACTTTGTGGAGGCCTCATTAAGAGGGAAAAGGTGCCTTTTCATGTGCACCCCTGATCTAGATCCAAGATCAATGGCCAAGATTGAGGCGCCTGTTTGGAGGGCTAGGCTGAAGGCGCATTTTGGATGGTGGAGATGAAGATCTGAGATCAAGGGGTCGGATTGAAGCACGTGTTTGGATGGCCTAGATTGAAGCGCCATTTGCTCTCACCTCCTCCCTTGGATCTAACCTAGATCTATGGCCCAGATTGGAGTGCATTTTGCACTCATCCCCTCCCTTGGATCCACACCTTGATCTATGGCCCAGATTGGAGCGCATTTTACTCTCATATCCTCCCTTGGATCCACCCCTTGATCCATGGACCAAATTGAAGCACACTTTCCCCTCATCCCCTCCCTTGGATCTACCCATTGATCTAATGGCTGGGAGTGCTCTACCATAAATTTGAATGTGACCCTTGGATTGGAGATCAGATCAATGGTTAGGAGTGATGACCATGGGTCCAAACCATGGGTGAGAGGTCTCCCCAACCATAAATGCTCAATATCTCCTTTTGTACAACACAACATACAAATGCCCCACACAAAGAAGCACTCTCATTGGTACACCTCAAATCCATCTCTAATCCCTTGAAATTAGGAAACACTAATTGGAGGCCCTTTTGAGACCCCATTTCTCCCCTAGTGGAGACAGGGAAGAGGGAGAGATTAAGGTAGATCACGATTTTTGATATTTTTTTCTTCACTCATATAGGAGGGATAGATGTAGGAAGGGAAAGAGAGAGAGAGATAAAGAGAGAGAGAGAGAGAGAGAGAGAGAGAGAGAGAGAGAGAGAGAGAGAGAGAGAGAGAGATTATTTCAAACTGCTACGTTATTTTCTATATGAGGGGATGAGTGAGGGAGAGAGAGACATAAAATAGTCACTTTTTTCTTCATTAGTATAAGAGGGATAGATATAGGAAGGGAAAGAGAGAGAGAGAGAGAGAGAGAGAGAGAGAGAGAGAGAGAGAGAGAGAGAGAGATTATATTTGAAATTGCTATGTTTTTTTATCTGTTTGAGGGGATGAGTGAGGGAGAGAGATAGAAAATAGTTGTTTTTTTATTTGCTAGTATAGGAGGGGTAGATAGAGGAAGGGAAGAGAAAGAGAGAGATTATATTTCGAACTGCTATGTTTTGTTATGTTAAGAAGATGATTGAGGGAGAGAGACAGAGATTGTATTTCAAACTGCTAGGTTTTAGAAGTATTTGAGAAAGAAGAAAGAAGACGAGATCGTAATCAAAGAGTTTTTGGAGGGAGAGAGAGAGTGATATGATATTGATAATGTTTGCTTTGTTTAAGGAGAAACAGACCAGAAAGAGAGCATATCGTAAACTAAGTATTTTAAAAAATTTGATGTTTGTTTGTGTGACGGGTACCTTGGAAGACTGATTGAGAGAGAGAAGTATTCTATGTTTTTTGTAATAATATTTTGTTTGTTTTTGTGAGAGGTTTAGTTAAAGAAGAGAGGAAAGAAGAGAGAGAGAGAGAGAGAGAGAGAGAGCGAGACTTGCAAAGAAAGAGAAAGAGAGGGATAGAGAAAGAGAGAATAGAAGACATAAATTTTGAGGGTCTTCGGAAGTAGAAAGAGCTACTTTTAATCATATGGTACAGGGGCAAAAACTATGAAAGTAGAAAATGATAGTTACAGAAGTAGTTTACAATCTGTTGTATTGAAGAATGTTAAGGATGAGAATGGGGAAGGGATTCCTTAGCTCTACAGAAAATATTCTTGGATCACAATGCAACCCACTAATCGTGGGTGCTACAAAGTGGGTCGGGAGGATGCAATGGACATCTCCAAACATTGGAAGGGAAGGATCTTAGATTTTGAAATTTATCCTAGAAGTAACACAGTGACACATGTATATATTCAACATGTCTTTACCCATACAAACATATATGTGCATCTGAATGCAAGACTTCTATATCGTAGGCCCAATTGTAAGCTTTTCAAAGTGTACTAGTATATAATACAACGTCTGTGCTCAATAGATAACAGGATCTCGTACGCAAGAGAGAAAACAAGATAGTATGCAGAATCAAAAATTTGATTACTGTAGAACTGATACAATAGATGGCGCTGCCTCCCAACCGTATGCTCCTGTGAAAGAAGCTTCGATGGCGTGCTGGAAACAATAGAAGACGGAGGCTGAATGCTAAGGAATCAAGGTTGCTGTAGCCAGTGATGAAATGGGCTTCACGGGCTTGCTCTTATATAGCCACCAGTCGTAGTCGGTTAGGCTCAATTGGGTGGCCGACCCGGTCCGCCCAAAACGGTCGACTAGGGGTTGGTCCCGAAATAGGCCACCGACCATACGATAGAACCAGTGCGCAAAACAGAGCAACTAACCTACAGACCTCGTTCGGTCCACAGCCATCCGGGATCATCTGAGGCTCCAAACGGGCCCCGCAACCCGAGAGTTGGCTGCCCCGGGAAATGCTCCGTCTATCCTCAGTGCGATCAATCAAGGGATGCCTTCCCGCACTTGCATGTAGCCTAGTTGGCAGTGTGCCAACTCTATCTGAAGCCGTCCAGCCATCAAGCCACACATGGCCCCCATCTGGTGCCTAAACCAGGACCTACCGGATAACCGAGCTACTCAAATGCCTTCTCCTCATATGGGGGGGCTTACAAGTAGAGTTAGCTGGTTCCCGCATAGTTACATGAGAGTGGAGCATTGATATCTAACACCCCCCCTCAATGTCCACCCGCAAGTGAACTTACTTTTTCGGCCCAATGCTAAGTCGATGAAGATGCCTCTGCAGCAAGTCTCTTCCAACAGCCTTCGTGAAGATGTCCGCAGCATTCTTTGTAGTCGGACAGTACACCAAGTCGACCTCTCCATCCATGATGAGCTCGCGTACAAAGTGATATTGAATCTCAATGTGTTTTGTGCGAGCGTGGAACACTGGGTTCTTTTCAATCGCCATGCAACTCTGATTGTCACATGATAACTGCGTAGGCTTGTTCTGCATTGCACCCATGTCCCCCAAAATCCTCCTCAACCACACTACTTCGGAAGAAGCAAAGCATGCAGATTTGTACTCGGCCTCGGTAGAAGAAAGAGCAACTATGGGTTGCTTCTTGCTGACCCATGACACAACTCCAGATCCAAGTGAGAAATAGTACCATGTCACTTATCTCCTGCTGTCCACGTCTCCTGCCCAATCCGAGTCACAGAATCCGGTCAAGATGTTGCCCTTGGTATAGGTGATGCCATAATCAAGTGTGCCTTTGATGTATTTCAGCACCCACATCCCTGCCCTCCAATGGTTCTCCCGGGGCTTATTGGAAAACCTGCTTAGTACACCAGTCGCAAAGCTGATGTCCGGCCGTGTGTTGCACAAGTAGATCAAGCTGCCCACAAGTCTTCTGTACTTCGCTTCGTCCACCAGTGGTGATGAATCCTCGCTTGAGAGCTTCACGTCAACCTCCATAGGGGTACTATGCCAAATGCCTTCAGTATCTCTCCAGCATATTTCAGCTATGAAATGAAGATCTGTTTCGGCTCCTGCCAAACTTCAATCCCCAAACAAAAATGCATCAGTACGAGGTCTGTCATTTCAAACTCTCTACCTAGCAAATTCTTCGTCTGTGAGATCTTCTCTTCATGGTTCCCTGTTATGACAAGGTCATCCACATAAAGGACTACAATCATACACCTGCCTCCTTCTCTGAAGACATACAAATTTGCATCAAATGGGCTCCTCCTGAACCCGTTTTGCAGAAACTAGGCATCAATTCACCGGTACTACGCTCGTGGGCCTGTTTCAGCCTGTAAAGTGCCTTCTTCAGTTTGCAGACTTACCTTCTGAATCGGGGATCTCAAAACCTGGTGGTTGTTCCACGTATACCTCCTCCTTGAGATCTCCATTCAGAAAGGCGAATTTCACATCCATCTGAAACACGGGCCAACTTCCCTGGGCAGCTAAAGCCAAAACACTGCGAATTGTGGTTAGTCGAGTTATGGGAGCAAAAGTATCTTGATAATCAAAACCATGTACCTGTGCAAACCCTTTTGCCATGAGCGGAGCCTTGTACTTATCCAACATGCCGTCGGACTTGTACTTGGTCTTGTACACCCACTTGGTTCCGATTACCTTGCGTTTTGGTGGTCGATCCACAAGGTCCCAAGTATTGTTCTTCACTATGGAGCCATTACTCCGACTGCATAGCCTCCATCCACCTATCATCGCCCTTGCCTCTTCAAGACACGGGTTCATCAGCACAGATCACTTCTGTCATCAAAGCATAGTTGACCAAGTGTTCCTGCGCCCTTCTTTGCTCCTCTAATCTCTTGGACCGGCGGTGTTCGGATGGTTCCTCCTCAATGGTTGGAGGTTCTCTGCCATCCAAAAGCTACTTTATCCACTTCGGGAATGGCCGTTGTCGTTGTGGTTCTACAGGCTCTTCTTCATCTTCTTTGTCTTGAATCCTCCCAAGCACCGTTGGGGGAGTTCGGTCTGCTGTTGGTGGCGGTACTGGATGGATATCCTAGTCCTGGTTGTCTGGGAAGGAAGCATCCTCCTCCAATTGATGCGGCTATTCTGAGAAGACCACATCGCGACTTACAATTACCTTCTTGGTAATAGGGTTATGGAGATGGTAACCCTTCGCCTCTTCACTGTAGCCCAAGAAAATACACCTCCAGCTCTTCGGTTCCCATTTGATCCTAGTAGCATCAGGGACATGTACAAAACAGTCACATCCAAAAACTCTGAAATGTGCAGCTGAAGGTTTCTTACCAGAAAAGGCTTGCAGTGGAGTCATCCCGTTCACAGCCTTCGTGTAGCTACGATTGAGAATGTAAAGTGCAGTGTTACATGCTTCATCCCAGAAAGTTTTTGGCAAGTCTTTCCCTTTCATCATACTCTGGCCCATTTCGCAGATGACGTGCATGTTGCGTTCTGCTACTCCATTTTGCTGTGATGTATGTGGCGGGGGTTTCTGCCTCTTGATTCCGTGACTTTTACAGTAACTTTCGAATTCAGTCGATGTGAACTCTCCACCTCTGTCTGATCTGAGCTTCTCCACTTTCCTTCCCGATTCTTTCTCGACCATTACATGCCATTCCTTGAACCTACTGAAAGCCTCGTCTTTCGTCTTCAGGAAGTATATCCATATCCTTCTACTGTAGTCGTCGATCAGCATCATGAAGTGGAAGGAACCACCCAAAGCTTCCATTTCCATTTTTTCGCGGAGGTCCATGTGAACGAGCTCTAGAGGAGCCTTTGCCTTGCTGGCCTCTTTAGGAAAGGGCTGCTGATGCTGCTTGCCCATCATGCAAGCTTCACATACATCGGGTAGATCTGAAATTTTTGGTAGGTCTGCAATCATTCCACTTTTATGCATCTCCTTCAAAGAAGTAAGGTTTAGATGACCAAACCTCTCATGCCACAGCTTAGTGTTCTTCACATCCGCTCGAGCACTAAAAGCTGAGAGTTCGTAAATGTTGTTGCACCGTGTATCTTTACCAATGACCTTTCCTTGAAGATCCAGCATCTGTGCACCATTCTTATCGAATTGAACTTTGAGGTCCCGATCTGTGATCGCAGAAACGAACAACAAATTCCTCTTGATATCTGGCACATAAAGAACATCGGACAACTGTTTTACAATTCCATCTGACTTGAGAGCAATCGTACCTTTTCCTTTTGCTGGACATTTTGCATCATTACCGACTGCTACCATGATGTCATTCCCTACCGGTTGTAGAGAGATATACCAATCCTTCCGACTGGTCACATGTGGTGCGATGGACCACTGTCAATGATCTAAGGTGCATCCGTAGGTACATGAACTCCCTCCGTGCAAATCTCCTCATTGGTACTACCTATTGGTACTGCATGCGTGCTGTTGCTAGACTCTTTCTTTACTCCGTTCTTCTCATCTGCAATCTTCTTTTGGCACTCATTTTGCTTATGCCCTGCCTTGTTGCAATAGAAGCACTTGATCTTCTTCTTTCTCTTTTTATCATCAGAAGAAGATGGGTTACCAGAGTCCTTACCCTTACCTTTCTTTGATCCGGTCCAAAAAGCCGAATCTTCTCTAGTCCTCATCTTTTGACGCATCTCCTCCTCTAGAAGCATCGCGCTAAAATCCTCAAAGTTGAGGGGCAGATTTCTGTTCTGTGTATTCAGCGCCGTAACAAGACCGTCGTACTTTGGTGGGAGAATTGGTATGTACCTTCGTGCTAGATTCTCGCTGATGATGGTGATGTTAATCGTAGTCATCTGATCGTGCAGATTCTTCACCCTGGTGATGAACTTCTCTGTCGCTTCGGACTCAGACTTCTCGTTCGCGAGTTGAGTCTCCAGATTCTAAATCCGCGTCTGATTCGTGGTCTCGTACTGATTTTTCAAGACCGTCCATGCCTCCTCCGCTGTGGTGACATGTTGAATTAACGCCATGACGAAATCACTAACACTACAGACAATAGAACACAGCGCATCTGCATTTCTTCTTGTCCACGCGAGAATCTCATCCACAATTGGTACTATCTGTTGTCCTGCATTGGCTGTATCCGATCTCGGAATCGGCCTCACGTCCACCCCAGTAGCAGTGTCCCAAAGCTCATATGCGCTTAGGATGGTCTTCATCTTGAACTTCCAGAGAGGATAGTTAGAGCCGTCCAACTTTCTGCTTTCGCCGAACGGTGGGATTCGCAGTCTTGCGGGCGGGGCCATCTCTCACAATCTACTCGCAAACAGAAACACACTACCAAATCTTCTTGCTAGAGTCTAGGCTTTGATACCATGTAAGAAAAGAATACAACGTCTGTGCTCAACAGATAACAGGATCTCGTACACAAGAGAGAAAACAAGATAGTATGGAGAATGAAAAATTTGATTACTGTAGAACTAATACAATAGATGGCGCTGCCTCCTAACCGTGCACTCCTGTGAAAGAAGCTTCGATGGCGTGCTGGAAACAGTAGAAGACGGAGGCTGAATGCTAAGGAATCAAGGTTGCTATAGCCAGTGATGAAATGGGCTTCACGGGCTTGCTCTTATATAGCCACCAGTCGTCGTCAGTTAGGCTCAATTGGGTGGTCGACCCAGTCCGCCCAAAATGGTCAACTGGGAGTCGGTCCCGAAATAGGCCACTGACCATATGATAGAACCGGTGTTCAAAACAGAGCAACTAACCTACGAGCCCCGTTCGGCCCATAGCCATCCGAGATCATCTGAGGCTCCAAATGGGCCTCGCAACCTGAGAGTGGGCTACCCTGGGAAATGCTCTGTCTACCCTCAGTGCGGTCAGTTAAGGGATGCCTTCTCGCACTTGCATGTAGCCTAGTTGGCGGTGTGCCAACTCTATCTGAAGCCATCCAGCCATCAGGCCACACATAGCCCCCATCTGGTGTCCAAACCAAGACCTACTGGATAACCGAGCTACTCAAATGCCTTCTCCTCATATGGGGGGGCTTACAAGTAGAGTTAGCTGGTTCCCACATAGTTACATGAGAGTGGAGCATTAATATCTAACAAGAATGAGCATGTCCCATCAAGGAATAGCCCAAGAGAGGGGGTCTCTCCCAATAAATGCATCCTCCCACATGCATGGTGTGTGTGGAAAAGTCTCCCATGTGGGTTAGGCGGTTACGCACTCTCAATTGTGTGCGACAACCCTTAGCCTCATTTTTCCACATATATCAACCCCCATATCCCAAGTCTAAGATACTCCCCTGGTCTCTTCCCCATTTTATAATACGTTCAATCGTCTAGGAGGACAAGTGGAGGGTTGGCACAAGGAATCTTGCCACCTCATCCTACTTTTCCCATTATTTAACTTGCATTCTAGGACTATCTACATCCCCTCCCACATGGGCCTATCCTTCATGGAGGGAATAATCCAATATAATATCCATCTCCACCTATTTTATATTACTTCTCCCATGGTCCTTGGTCCATGTCTCACTAAATGCAGGCATGGGACTGCCTAGGTGGAGGGGTGGCACATGGAGGAACCATGCCACCTTAACATTTTATAATATAACTACCATGGATTATGTACAACACTCCTTATGGGTCCTCTTACGTGGAAGGGTGGCACATGGTCATGCTCTGCCACCTCTTACGTGGAAGGGTGGCACATGGTCATGCTCTGCCACCTCAACCCTAGGCCCTATGCACATCGTATTTTATTATACTATTGCCACACATACAAGTACACACATATATTTATGCCTTTTACCTTGGTCAAATTTATCCATAACACTACTTACAAAGAGTGGGAGCCTGCAGCATGTGTAACTGGGGTGTTGCATGTCCTCCATGTTGAGATCAGGAGTCTTCAATATGAAGGTCGCACACCATCAGAATTAAAAAAGGACAGGATCTTCTTCTATGACTCAATGCTCATTGTGCCAGAGGAAGAAGGACAGTATGGTAGATTAGAATCTCTTCCCTTGCCCTCTTTTGATAGTCCAAAATGGCCGCTTCCAAGCATGGAGATAAGTGAATCATATAGAAATAGAATGTTTAATGATGTGAGAAATGCTATGAAGCCAACTGCTAGTGGAAGAAATGCTAGATTGAGCTAGTTTCTTCCATTTCCATGCTTTGTTGATTTCTTTGTAAGTTGTAGGTAATTAAGGAAAAAAAAGATTACTTACACTTGCAAGAGCTTAGAAATGGACTGCTATCTGAGCTATTTGACAATGGATGGACAACAAGAACATGTCATGCTAAAGATTTAGTACAATGTCGATTTAACACTCCAGATGTGACATTTCGGTGAGCAAATCTTACAATTCTTGTTTGTATAAAAAATGATCAGGATACTATGTATCAACAGATCCCAAATTTTGCAAGTATTTCATTGGAAGGCAAAATATTTGCATGACTTTCACATATAGAAGGTTTAGATGGAAGAACCTTCAATGGGAAGCAATGCTACTCCATGGGACTCACAGTCCTGTTGTCGAGGTATCAATTTATCGGCAAGGACATCCTGATCTAATGTTGGAATTGGAAGAGGAGTGGACCATGCGATTTATCAAGGGGAAGAATTGCAGTTGGCAACAGCAAGCCCTCCCCAAGACTATCATTTTAGACTTGATAATCACAAAGTTAGATATAGGGATGAGACAAGTATCCTTTGTAAGAATTGTTGCCCCCCCCATACTCTAGAGATAGTAGAGACATGATCGCAAGTATTTCATATGACATTCAGTTCCTTGGATCCTTAGTGCTTCAACAATGCACTTGGCAATGAGGCATTGTTACATGTATGAACAAAAATCATAAATAATACAAAGTGTTGTTTCATTTATTGTTAAGATTTTTTAAATTAAGTCTGCACCTCTAGATTGATGGCTCTCTATGGTCTATGAATGATAAAGTGATAAATATTTATAATTTTAAATTTATGTGGGTATTTGGATATCTGTATTGTGCATGAGAGAGAGTGTGTGAGAGAGATAGATAGTAATTAGAGCATGCAAGAGAGAGAGAGAGAGAGAGAGAGAAGTTGAGAGTACAATAAGCAACACAAATAATGCACCTGGCCATGAGACAGAGTTAGATGTATGAAAATAAAAAAAAAAATATATATATATATATATATATATATATATAGAGAGAGAGAGAGAGCAGTTTGGGACACAAAGGGAGGAAAAGAGACAGAGGGAGGGGGAGGGACACAAAGGGAGACAGAGAGAGTTAAGATTGCATTTATTCATTTACACCTCTACACCTCTAAGTTGAGAAAGAAAAAAATATAAAAATTAATTAAGATCTTTGAGAGACTAAGAGATTGAAAAAAACCCAGATACAACTAATCCAAAGGGTGGATCCGCCAACAAAATACAGCAGAAATAGGGCTTTGGTTGCATGATCTTGGATTTAGGGTTTTCAAGGGGGTTTTTGGCTTGAAAATGATGCACATGGTTGCTAGGGTGTCAATGGCCTCCCAAATTTGATTTAGGGACAAAAAATAAGGTTGAGGGTTTAGGGTACAAAACCCAACCAAATGTTATGATTTTAAACCCAGGACATCCTACCACTGTCACTTGCCCTGCCACTTGCCCCTGCCACTTGCCCAGGCCTGACACATGACCCTGCCATTTAAGAAATCTGATTTGGGAGGCCACTGGGACCCTAGCAACATGCCCGTCAATTTTATGCCAAAAAAACCCCAGCAAGCCCAAAATCTGATATCATGCAACCAGAGCCCAGTTTCTGCAGAAACTGGGCTTTAGTCACATGATGTCGAATTTGCAGTCTAGTTTCTGCAGAAACTAGGCTCTGGTCTTATGATGTCGGATTTTGGGCTTGCAGGGGTAGAAACTGGGCTTGCAAGGGTAAAAACTGGGCTCTGGTCGCATATTGGGCTTGCAGGGATTTTTTTGGCATAAAATTGATGGGCATGGTTGCTAGGGTCCCAATGGCCTCCCAAATCAGATTTCTTAAAGATATGATTTTTCATCTGTGGAAAGCCTTATTCTTATTAATTCTTGAAAAATGATATTTTATTAATTTATATAATCTTCAGGTTTTGATATAATATGTTGGTTGCAGGATATCTTATGGGTTGATGAGTATACTGGACGCAAGGGTGGAACCAGAGGGTCTTCTGGTGGGGAGATGGCATCAATCGGCCACTACATCAACAAAGTGGCTCAACACATTTTGGTGTTCCATCGACAATTATCGCCAGATGGAAAGATGAACATCATGAAGTTTAGGGTCCTCAGTCGGATGGTGAAGATGAGACCCATCCATCCTATTACCGATCATGTTGTTCTCATTAGGCGTAGTGTAGCTTTATTTTTGTTCTCGGACACACGATCCAGTCCGCTACATAGTATTATAGCTATTGCAGATCCCCAGGCTATAGAGAATGAAATGTGAATGCAATCTCACTCTAGAAGTGTATCCTCTTTTGTATCTACACCTATACATTCATCATAATCAAGGTCATGGGATCTGAGCCAAGCAGGAAGAAGCGTAGACTAGAGTAGCTTATGCATTCAAGCTTTGATGATCATTGTGATACTACTCAATGTAAATAAAGAATACCATTTTCAAACTATTTTCTCTTCCTGTTACAGAACATTGTTTCCTTTTCTATGTTAAGTAAAATTGAGTATTATTTCCTTTTGCATGTTCTATTGTGATTTGATGTTGATTATTTCATTTTGCTTTTGTATACGTCATCAAAAAGTCTTTCGTATAGGTAAATTGAGAGTGCATGTAAGTAACTTAATAGATTGCAAATACATTGAAAATAAATTTGAGATTGCACATACAAAGACAATTCTAAAAAAGACATTTTATTATATTGATGCCCATAGGCAAAGTATAAGATAAATGCCCGTAGGCAGAGTACAAGGTGGAGCATACGACATCCCTAAGTGCCCTTGGGCTTCCTAAGACATTTGATCTATCTCTGCAAGCTCAAAGGCCCATTGCTTTTGATTCTTTTTACCACCCTTTGCAGGTTCTCTGATTTGCATGCACAGTGGACGAGGATGGCTTGTGTTTGCTCCATGTGCCACATTAAACATACATTTAATAGCCTTGAGGTCAGCAGCAACTAGATGCCATTCTACACGGCAGGATCCATAGCCCTCAACTTCAAGTAGCTCACCATTGTTATGACCTTTGATCACACTTGGATATCGGTTTGGTCAAAAAGCCACTTCAAAATTGAATGTGACTCTTTCGACACCTGCAAAAAAACTCACATGTTATTTCAAAATATTCTAAGTCTTTTTGCATTATTACATTAAAAATCAAATCTCCATCCACATTGAAAGAGTCTACACCATCATTTTCATCTGTCTCCACCCATATGCGCCCTTGTCTATGATGGGTTGCATGCCACCTTGCATGATTCTGTCTTGCATTCGATGAGTTGTATATTCTTCTTCGATGTTCCGCATTAACATCTTGCACTGCATAGGACACTAAGGACTCTTTGAATGCTAGTGTTGTAGCTGCTCTTATTTTGATACACCTATACCACCATTGAACCAATTGAACCATTGGGCTTGACTTAGTTCTACCACCCCTGTGTTGGGTCGCTCTATTATATGCACAATGTGCTTGTCAATGCGATCTTTCCATGCCCTGAGTGGACCACACTCCGATGCTTCCATAATTCCATGCCATGTATGGTGCATGAGCATATAAAATGTGCTGCCAAATAGAAAAACAAATCAGTAAATATAGGTGTACTCACTCAAGAGAAATTTCAAGAATTGCGCTCCATGATGGATCTTTCCCTGGAGCATCCCTATCTAGTGCCTTAGTTTGATCTATCTCTGCAAGTTCAAAGGCCCATTGCTTTTGATTCTTTTTACCACCCTTTACAAGTTCTCTCGTTTGCATGCATAGTGGACAAGGATGGCTTGTATTTGGTCCATGTGCCACATTAAACATACATTTAATAGTCTTGAGGTTAGCAGCAGCTAGATGCCATTCTACATGGTAGGATCAACATCAGTCGGTTTAGGAAGTGGGGCTTTAAATTTTGCTCCCACAGAAAGACATGCTATTTTAATGCTCTTAAATATGAGCCGATATGCCCTTGTACTTATCCCTGTAGTATCACAAACTCCCTATGCACTAGTTGCATTGAAATGCTCCACAACTTTGCTCATTGACTTAGATGTTATCTCTTATTTTAGACTTTTGAATTTTGGTATAACAGACTCCAACATTTTTTTTGTAAACACTTCACCCATAGCACCATAGTGTTCATCATGGAGAGACATGAGTTCTGAAACACTCCTACAAGCTCTCACTCGACACTTCGAGTGACCACTTTTCTTGGATATTTCATCCATTGGACGACCCATTGGAGTATCCTTCATGAATGATAATGTTTTTTCTAACTTCTTGATCTCATCCTTCAGAATTGTGTTTTGCATCTGTAATTGAATTGCATTTATAGTGCTCTCTCCCAATTGAGTATCTAATGTTTAAACCTTTACTTGTAATTCCTTATTTTTCTTCTCTATGCCATCATGTGTAGACATTTGAACACTTGTAGCTTGCATAGATGATACCAAATGTTGATTCCAAACCTCCAACATTGCAATCCTTTTGTGTCTTTCATTAAGCAAAGATTGATATTGGGGCTGTGAAGGCTACTTGCTCCATGACCAATCAACCTTCGACAAGATCCTAACAAACCATTCTCACCCTTACATAGGAACTTTATTAAGCTAGTCAATCCATGGAATTGAGGAGTCTGACAAGTTTTTGGATCTACTGGATATTTTTTCCGTTCTAACCCCACAAATCCATATGTGCTTTTCCTTGATTTCGAAGAGCTACTAAATCACTTTCACTTGCTAAGGAGGATACATTCCTCTTTAAAAATGGTGCATTCTCTGCATCTATTTGAAAATGGATATCCATCTTTTTTTAATTCCGAGCGGCTTGCATGATTTCATGCACTTTCCACCTAATATAATATAACATTGACATCAACAAATGATATACAGACATGACATGTTTTAGAAAAGTATCAAACCAAGCAAAAATGAAAACCCCAATTGCATGCAAAATCTAACGATTGAAATCTACAAATTCGAAAAAACATTTACTTATCATCAAACACTATTAAACTATGTGAATGAACAATACCTCACAAGGATCTTTGAAGAAAAAATGTGATCAAACTTGTCTTCCTCAATGGTCCCTCTTGTAATCCAGGATGCTCAAATTGATGGATTTTTCTCCAATACTAATTATATGCTTCCAAAAAACTCCAAATCTATTTCAAACCATCTTCTGTAAAAAACCTCAATCGTAAGTGTATCTTTTAAAACAAAAAAAATATTTCTTCCTCTTTAAATCATGTATTAAAAGAAAACAACAAAATTACCAAAACAAACTACAAATTAACTGCTTCTTCAAAGTTGCATCATAAAATCTCATTATTTTCATTGTCTTGCATTGTTCTAAAGGTTTTCTCACCTGAATCTCCATGCAAGTTGCTTTGATAGACCCTGATTTGAGTTGAAAACTAAAAACATTCTAAAAGTACATGAATGAATAGTACCTAATTCTTGGAGCAAGGTTCTTTGAAAGAAAAATGTGATCAAACTTGTCCCTCCCAGTGGTCCCAAATGTGTTCCAAGATTGATGAAGTTGATGGTTCCTGCTTCAAAACAAATTATATGCTCCCAAGCATCTCAAAATCTATTTCAAGCAATATTCTGTAGAAAACCATTGATAGTAAGAGCGAAAAAGACTCATTTCTCAGGGAATTTCTTACAAAACAAACAAAATTTTCAATGTTTTCAAACCATGAAATAAAACAAAACAAAACAACTACACAAAATGGACTACGAACTAACTGTCTCTTCAAAGTTACATCATTAACAAACAAATCTCGTCATAATCACTGTGTTGCATTGTTCTAAAGATTATCTCACCTGAACCTCCATACAAGCTGTCTGGATGGACCCCAAACCTTCACAAATGGTTCAAAATCATGCACCCTTAGAGATTGCAGCAGGGAAAGTAACTAGTATTGAGAGATGGGCAAAGGAAAGATTGATTCTCATGCATCAGCAAAACTACAATGCCTGAAAGTTAATCTTCTTTGATCCTTTTTCAAAGAATCTCGTCCAGTAGCTCCTTCTAAGCTCCAAACACCTTGCATTGTTCATGGCTCACTTAGAACATTGATTGCCTTGTCTTCCTGAATGAAATGATTTCAAATCGTGGGAGAATCTTAGATGAGAGAGGAAGTGGCAAGATTTGAAGGAGAACTGCCCAAAATAGAGAAAGAAGAAGGTAGGTTGAATCTCATTCAAAAATCTTGAAATTTATTTTTTATTTTTTTTTAAGAAGAAGAGAAAGAGAAGGAGAAGGGGCCCTTGTACATCTGAGGGTCGTGGAAGCAACGAAGAGTCATGGCATGATTGTGGAGTGGGGGCTTCATCAAATGGGCAAGGGGAAGTACCACTATTCTTCTCACACTTAAATTCATTTCACACACTCTCAGCTCATCACGAAGCTTAATTGAAAACTTGATTAGTTCCACTTTGTATTTCCAAACATGGAAGATAATCAAGAATTCACACCTGACAATGTTCCTGAACTCACATTAAACCTCATGGGGACAACACCTTACACCCCTATCTACCAAAACATATTTGATCCATCATCCGACAACCCTCAGCCACACCTACCGAACCTCACCATCACCACCACACTACTCGGACAACACAATACAAGAATTTCTTCAAGGATTATCGGCAATCATAAGTGACACAATTCAAAGGGAAATGCCCTTAAAAAGGAAATTATTTGAGGATTAGGCAGACCCTTTAGAAAAGACTACGAAAAGAAGGTTTGATCGGCTTGAGTTTCCAAAGTATGATGGGGCTAGGCATCCGAAGAAACTCCTCGATTGGATTAGACATTTCCAATTGTACTTTGTGCAATTTAATCATACTAAATATGAGAAGTTAGCACTTAGCTACTCTACATTTGGAGAAGGATGCGTTACTTTGGTGGTCCATACGCCAATCGAAAAGTAGTTTAATCAAGGAGTGGTCTGAATTCTTAGAAGAATTAAAGACGACTTTTCTCCTGCTTAAGTATAAGGAGGACCAAATGTTTAAATGGGAGAAACTACGGCAATTTGATAGGGAGAAAGTGAGCGAATACACTATGAAATTTTGGTGTTTATCTCTAGAGTTCACAATGAAGATGAAAGAGGATAAATTATATAAGTATCTCTCGGGTCTTAGACCCAACATCCGACATGAGTTGGAACTCCTGAGTCCAACTAAATTAAAGGACACCATTAGATTAGCCAAGGCAGCGAAAAAGAAAGTCAATCCTAGAAGGAGAGAAGTAACATATGAGGCGTCAACTTCACAAAGTAGACCCTTTGTTCGATTAGCTAACTCTAAACGAAATGGATGATGTTTTCCTAGGCGAGCGGGAGTACGAATAATTAATAGCAAACCAATAGGGAGGACGTGTGAAACTTCCATTCATGTCTTCTCAAGAAAGGGATAGATTGTTGAAGGAAAGAAAATGTTTTGGGTGCAAAAAGGGAACAGATCATAGATTCTATGATTGTCCAAAGTTTAAGAAGAAGATGGGTAAGACCAATGTAACTAGGGCTTCTCACCCTAAGCAAGAGGGTGAGCCTTCTTGTAAAAATATTGAAAATAATAATAAATTTTCAAAAAGAGCAATAATGCTAGTTTGCATTACACCTTTGGTCGACACGATTTATTTAAGTTACATGGATATGTTGGGGGTCAATGTATCATCGTCCTCATGGATGATGGTAGTAACTATGATATTATCTCACATAGGTTGGCTAATATAGTCAAAGCTAAGAAATGGCCATTGAGGGATATGAGTATTAGTGGTGCATTTAGAGGTAATGAAGAGCAATGTACTAAAGTCAAGAACTTGCCCTTCAAGATTCAAAAGTATGATCATAGAGACTTTCTTGTTGCTCCTCTGTAAGAAGTCAACATGATCCTAGGCAAGTCTTGGAGGTATGATTCCCAACCATCTATGGATGTAAGGAAACATACTTGTACCTTTGAGCACCAAGGTACGAGGATCACCTTAGAAGGTGAGCGAGATATTTTCCATATTCCGTTCATATCTCATACTAGAGCTAAAAGAGAGTTACGTAAGGGAGTGAGTTGCAATGTGATATATGTTAGGGAAGTGAAGCATGAACATAGTAATCAGGAACGTCAACATTTAGAGTTCCTTAAGCAATTCGATGATCAATTTGCTAGTGATGATCAGCGTGAGTTGCCTCTCTAGACCTACAGATCATACTATTGAGTTGATCCTAGGGTCCTCTCCTCCATGTAGAGCTCCCTATTGAATGAATAAGGTAGAGCTAGAGGAAGTGGAAAAGCAAGTTGTGGACTTGTTAGAGAAAGGTCTAATCAGGCCAAGTAGTTCACCTTTTGGGGCTCCAGACCTTCTAATGAAAAAGAAGGATGGGACCTTTAGGATGTGTATTGATTATAGAGCCCTTAACAAGTTGACAATTAAGAATAGGTTTCCTATACCTAGAGTTGACGACTTGTTAGGCTCGTTGAAAGGTGCCAGGGTATTTAGCAAATTGGATTTAAAGTCGGGATATCATCAAGTTAGGATGAGAGAAGATGTGCACGACTGCCTTTAGAACACAAACAAGACATTATGAATTTGTAGTTATGTCCTTTGGGTTGACAAATACACTTGCTACCTTTTGTAGGTTAATGAGAAGAGTTCTTCGACCATACATAGGCAAGTTTGTAGTTGTGTTCTTTGATGATATTTTAATCTTTAGTCAAAATGAAGAAGAACACAAGCAACATCTTGCACAAGTGATGGAATTGCTTCGAGAGAACCAACTCCTCCTGCATATTAAAAAGAGTGAGTTCTTTAAGAAGGAAATAGAATATTTAGGCCATGTCATCAATGAATAAGGAATTTAGGTTGATCCAACCAAGGTGAAAGCTATAAAGGAATGGCCTGTCCCTATGAATGTACATGAACTAAGATCTTTTCTTGGTTTATGTAGCTATTATAGGAGATTCATCTTGAATTTCTCTAAGATTGCATCACCACTTACTGATCTACTTAAGAAGCAATCAATGTATCACTAGAGTGATAGATATTCACGTGCCTTTGAGAATTTGAAGGTTGCTTTAATGACTAGCCTTGTGTTAGTTTTGCCGGATTTTGATAAGCCTTTCTTTGTCATATGTACTGATGCTAGTGGTACATCTATTGGAGCCGTACTAACACAAGAGGGACATCCCATAGCCTTTGAAAGTTGAAAACTTCAAAGTACTGAATTAAAGTATAGAACATATGAGAAGGAACTATTAGCCATAGTTCATGCTTTGAAGTTGTGGAGACATTATCTTTATGGATCCGACTTCAAGGTTAAGCCAGATCATCAGAGTATTAAACATTTGTTTTCTCAACCAATAGTTTCACCTCGGTAAATCAAGTGGGAAGAATATCTCCAATTGAGTTAGAATATCAACATGGTAAGGAGAACGTAGTTGCAGATGCATTGAGTTGTAGACCTAGTGTAAACTATGTCTCCGTAGTGAGAGAAGAATCTCTTAGTACAATGAAGGATGCCTACAAAAGTGATAAAGAATTTGGGACTATTTATGATGCGTTACTTCAAGGACAAGGTGATTCCTTAGAGGGTTATGCAATTCATGATGGGTATCTTCTTAGGGGACGTTTCATCTGTGTACCCTCTGTAACAAATTGAGAGTAGCTATGGAGGGTTGAAGATAAACATAGCTTATTTTCATTCATTTTGGAGGACTATCCAGGCTGAGTACCTTGACTCAACATTAAAAACAGAGATCTGGAGCATATATGGAGATGAAAAAAGCATAATCTTCATAGGAGGCCTCATCTTGTGGAGGCACATCAACTGAAAGTAAATTGGCAGTGGCAGTTTCTGGTTTTGCTTCCTTTTTGGAAACCTGATCTGAGCAGGGCAACATAACGTGATTTTTGGTGCAGCTCAGAGATGATAAGCTGATGTTGGGCACAACAACAAAATGGGTTTTCTTGCTTGGCTGGTCGAACACAACCATGACCAATAAAAGAAGACGAAACTTCCAAATCATTAGAGAGTAGCAGTGGCTAGCAACCCTCATCTGCTCCTTTTAACTGTGCAGAGAAACACTGGTGTCAACTATGGGTTGTGTGAGCCAAACCTTCACAATCGGAACTCTGAGAAACCATTCATTAATGCCTCTGATTGCTAAAAAAAACTCTCGACTGCAAAGAGAAACCAAGCAGCTGCACTTGAAATAGGTAGGCTTTATACTTTTGGGAAGACTCCAAAAATACACAGAAGTGCCGTAGAGTTTTCCAATCGATCATGCAGCATGAGTGAGCAGCTTTGAGTCTGCTTCTTAAGATCACACTTTTGCGATTAAATGAAGCTATCAACTTCAAAACTTCCTTGTTATCAGGTCTCGTGGAATGAAGGAAGGATGCCAAACCTCAGATTCACAAAAGTAGTCGCATGTGAAACATATGTGGTTGCTGAGAAAGAGCCGAAAACGAACTACAGCAGCTGGTTGCTGAAAGCTAGATGACAAGCCGCTCAGGACCATAGAAGCAGCGTAGAATGTGGACAGATCAATGTACGATATCAGCATAAAAGTTTGAAGCAGGCCCAAATATTCCGTCACGAGCGCTTTGGAACTAAGAGAGAGGTTGCATTGATTCGAGAGAAGACGCGAAAGGGTGAAAAACTGTCATAAGCTAGAAATGCTTGTAGATAGCAGACGTCACTCAGCATAATTAACCTTGCAAAAATCTGTCGACATACTCCAGAGTACAGACGCATGAAAAATCTTGAAGATAGTCGACTCCAACACAAAAGAACGTCGTGACAAAATGTGCTTTAATGAATAAGACAGCATGCTCGAGTAGAGTCAATACTACTTCTGAGTCAATACTACTTCTGTCGATCAAAGCTGCCTGTACATAAAATTGCAATAAACTGCTACGTTGCTTCGCCAATTTCCGTTGAAGATCAAACCCATGATGACTAATTTGAGATTATCAAAAACAACAACAGGACAACAACTATGCACCCCCTTATTGAGTCAAATCATCTCAACTCAGCTTTCGACACCTTCCTGCTGTAGGACTCCGATCAATAGCTTCAAATCCACGGTGTTCTCTTCAGCAAATCCTCATAGGCTGTTCAAGCACGGAACCTTGCTCTGATACCAAATGTAACAAATTGAGAGTAGCTATGGAGGGTTGAAGATAAACATAGCTGAAAGGGATGAAGTGATGAACACGAAATGCAATAGATAATCTCATTCAGAAAGGGTAGCCTCTAAATAGGCTCAATACAAAGGTAGATGACATCACACATGAGCTCAAGAGAGCATCTCGTGATCCATAAATCACTCCTAGATTATCTCCATCATACCTACCAAATGAGTCGAGCTCAATCCACTCCAAACACACATCTAACAGTGCTTATAGGCACCTAACTGTGCCTCTAGCAGACACACATAGAACCTAAGGTGTGCCTGAGGCATACACCTTGAGATATCCCAACACCCTCCACTTTTAGATCCCTAGTTTTTGAAGAGATGCATAGTAGTCCCTATTCTAGACATAGAGGTATTAGAGGAACCATTGATAGAATTGAAAGATATTTCTATTGGTCAGGATTGAGAAAGGACGTAACTACTTTAGTCCAACAGTGCTTAACTTGTCAAAAAGTTAAGAGTGACCATGGTAAGACACCAGGATTACTTGAACCATTACCCATACCTAGTGAAAGATGGGAGCATATTACTATGAACTTTGTGTCAGGATTCCCAAAGACAAGGACACAAAATGAGCAAATCCTTACTGTTATAGATAGACTTAGTAAACAAGCCCATTTCATTCCATGTAAGAAGAACATCACTGCCATAGAAACCGCTAGATTATTTATTAAGGAAATCTTTAGATTACATGGATTACCTAAATCCATTACATCAGATAATGATCCCAAGTTCCAAAGCCAATTCTGGCAAGCTCTTTTTGAGGACTTAGGAACTAAATTTGCAATTCTCCACTACATATCACCCATCGACTGATGGACAAATTGAAATAACTAACCAAGCTATTATCCAATTGTTACGTACTATATCTCCATGACAATCCTACCTTATGGGAATTATATTTACCTCTATTAGAGTTTGCATATAACAACTCTACCCATTCTGCTACCCCGCAAGGCACCATTTGAGATCATCTATGGCCAAGTCCTTCCCATACCCGTTGCACATTTAGGAGATAGGATTTTGGCTGCTGATCAATTTGCTAAGGATGTGCAGGAAGTACTTACACAAGTTAAATCACATATTCAGTGAGCTCAAGAAGTGTACAAGAAGTTTGCAAATAAGAAGCAAAAGGATGTACATTATGAGAAGGGAGATGGGTTCTTTTAAAGATTGACAAAAGGCGTATAAAGACAATCCAAGGAAATACCAAGTCTGTAAAGCTAGCAATAAAATATTATGGACCTTTTCAGAGGTATCGGAGGTTATACATCCAAAAGGAACTCCAACATCATATAGGTTGACATTGCCCCAGCTGGAGGATGAAGAATGGTTTCCATGTTAGCATCTTGAAGCCATTTAAGGGAGAACCACCAGTGAGGCCTATTGAAGAAGAAGAACCAGAACTTGAAGACGGGGTAGAATTACTTGTTCTAGAACGAATACTATTCCATGAGGTTAGGAGTACCAGGAATAGATAGAGATCTCGATTCTCAATATTAGTAAAGTTTAAAGGATATCCTATGGAAGACGGTCAATGGTTCGATGAAGATAATTTGAAGGATTACCTCACACTTGTTGAAGATTATTTGAAGGCACACAGATGAGGACATCTGCTTCTCTAAGCAAGAGGGCATGTCATGACATGATTATTTGTATTAGATCCTTGTGGATCATTCTAGGGAATCTGGCGATTACCCTAGATTGTAACATTGTAAATTGGCCAATTGAATATAATAAAATATGCATGTATGCATTAGGTCCTAGGATGATTAGGAAAGGGTATCATTGTGCATGGGTATTGCATTAATCAATGGTAGGCATAAAGAGTCATAGGCTAAGGGTAGAATAATGGGGTATGCCCAAGGGATGTGATCCCAAGAGGCATGAGGGTTGCACCCTCTCGTGTCATTCATGGTGTGTGAGTATGGGCATTTGCATGCATATGGCTTGTGGATTGTGTGGAGCATGTAGAGAGAAGAGTCTAGCAAAAATACACTCACGCGGGCACTCCTTCCACCCCATTTGGAGGGCCAATACTTCTTAATTTATGCATCATCTATACACATGTGCATCTTTGCATTGAAGAACGTGACATCATCATACATAGTTTCATTGAAATTAGCAGGAAACAAATGGAAATCTAACAATTTAGTGGAAGCTCCTTTGTTGTAATTTGAGGCTAGTGACTTGGATAAACAAGTAACTCCTGCATTTTGTCAGGCTTAAGAATAATTCAAAAATTGAATTCTTGTAATAATATCATCCATCTAACCAACCTACCCTGGATCACTATTTTAATAATAAGGTACAATAAAGCTTGAAGATCAACATAGAAGATGAATGGGCTTCCAAGCACATAGTGCCTGAACTTCTTAACACTATAAACCATAACAAAAGCTTCATGCTTGGTTTGCTTGCATAGTAGACTGGGTAATCTAACTTTCCATCTAGCTAGGTCAGTATATCTCTTCAATAAAAACAAACATAAATGTTGTGCCACCAAAAGTGGGAGGGGGTGGAAAAAGGGGAAAAAAGAGAGGCTAAAGAAGATCAAAATCCTCACAAAGGCTAGCTAGAAAGGTCCAATACAACAAGAAAGGATCTTGTAGTTGAGGACAAAAGGGCTTTGGACTTTCAAATCCATTGCCAAACAAGCTAAAATAAAACCCCTTCCAGGATCAAGAGAGCACAAACCAATGGGGGCAAACAAAAACCAATAGAATAGCTCAAAAGGGTACCAAAAGAATTTCAAGAAAACTCTCGAACCGATAGGGAACTATAGGACTAGTAGCTCGCTGAATGAAGCGTCAAAGCCAGGTCACACATGCGGAGTGACTAGTAGATAGCTCAAGCCATAAGGGGTTTCCTCGAATAATAAATGAGCCAAGGATGTCCAATAAAATATTGCAAAGAAAGAGGCGCATCTAGGAAGCTACACACATTGAGAGAGATGAAAAATAGCTCTCGAAATAGCACTGGTAGCAACTATTAGAACTCACGACCTTGTAGACAACTCTAAGGAATAAACATGACTTTAACGAATAGCCAACCAGCCACAAACTATGCAAGCACTCGGTAGCTAGAAGCTTGCACAAATAGAAGGCCAAATGATAAGTGGCAATGGCAGCAAAAAGGTGGGAGGAAAAGGCGACAAAAAGGAGAAGGGGAAGAGAAGATTTTGTTAGATTTTTTACATGAGGGAAGAAGTAATCGATTTGCCATATGCCTTGAAGAGAAGAATATCAATATATGAAGCTTTTTGCATTACATGGGTGACATGCATGCTTCATTCAAAGAAATTATTATCATGCATGTGCTACAATAAAGTTGGATTGAAAGGGTCAGGTCTAAAGATTCGCATTGAAGAATATAATTATGCTCATCTAAGAGGGTAGGGGTAAGTCAGTGTGTGCAATAAGTGATGTTTGTAGATTGTCATGTTATAAATATTAAGTGTTTGTCATATGTGTGTTTTCAACCTTTTACAATATTTTATCGTATCATGAGTCACGTTTGATAGGTAATCATTAGTGTCAAAAGACATGAGGCTGAAGGTAAATTTTGATATACTTACTATGTGGCCTTGTGTTGAGGAGTCATTATCCGGTAATGGTTGTTGATATAGTCAGTGTACTATGATGTTAGGCCATGTAATATTTGAGATTTATGATAATAATAAGTCAATCAATATGTTAAAAGATTGATTTAAAAGAATGTATAGAAAGTAATTGGACATGCTATGCTATAAATCTTTATCGTTGTGATGCCTAGGTGCCTGTGACAGAATTCATCAAAGTCTTGTAATTTTAACGATGCCTTTGAATGGTCACCACGACTTTAATTGAATAGGATGGCATGTTTTTGAGTTTTCTTGCAATCTTATTAAACTAGGCTGGCGTATTTTTGAATTTTTATTGCAATCTTATTAAATTAGGCTACGTTGAGAGCAAGACAATTTTATCTACGTATTTTCCATATTGGGTCATAGTTGCATACCCACTACACTAAATAAAATGGATGCACTAGTGATGGCAGTAAAGAAATAATGTCTTCTAACAGAGAAGCATAACTACCTAGAGTCATTTCTTGATTGTCCAAGTTCCAATTAAATGTGCCCAAGTATCCTTTCTTATCTTGTCCAACTAAAGACACTCCTTGTTTTCTTTAGTTTTGGTATCCATCTTATTGCGTTTCGAGGGGTGCACCCAGGTTTGTTGCAATTTTTGTGTAACATGTTTGTTGCGCTACACCCACTGCCACTCACATCCAAACCCTTGTTTGCATGCTTTGGTTGCTATTTGGTATTATTTTGTCTTATTTTTCTACACAAATTGCTTATTTGGGATCCAAACCCTTGCTTATATTCCCTTTGGACTAACATTTATTTTCCCTTTGTTGAGTTTGTACCTTTTTTACTCATAGGGGTTAGTTGTGGGCTATTTGACTCTTTAATGTAGGTCTTGGCTATCCATATCTAACTCAATCTTGAGTCCATGTTTTGATACTAATTGGGTGTGAAAGGATGGACAATTAAGAAGCTTCACTCTACAATGTTCTCTTTTATATTGGTTATAGGTGCTTAAATTGATTTTATTTGATAAATCCATGTTGGTAGTGCCTTTAGGTGGCTACCTTGTTGATTCATCTTTGAGAGAGTCTTGGATTAGAGTCTTTAGGCTATTCTATTTTTGTTGGGTAAGTGCACTCTTTTTTATCCCTACAATGTTGGTGGTTGACATTAATTCCTAAGCATCATCCATTGTTCTTGCTCGAGTATTAACCACTCCTTGAGAGGTGAGTCAATTCCTTCATTTCATTCATTAGTTTTCAATGTTATTTGAAGTCTATCTTTTGATATGATTTTGGGCTTTCTTACATGTCATCATTTGATTCTTGTTGGATTCTATCAGTTGTTATGATTGGCCAAGTGTTGTTATTTGTGTCAATATCACCTTATGTTGTCTACCTCTACTTGAAGCTTCCTTTGCAATGATTGAGTTTGGATGATTCTGCATGTTGCTAGGAGGTGATTGAGATTGTCCATCATATTTGCTTGCAATGTATTGCCTTGTATTTGTGCTTTGTCTAGAATTTCTATCCTCCTAGGTTTTTCCCATATGGTACCTTCTTGAACATCCTAAGGTGCATCTCATATCAATCCATCATGTGCATTTGCATCTGATTTTGATTTTCTAGCCATGGTTTTCCTTGGGCGTTTGGTTTCTTTCCATTTATGCACTGTATTCCTTGCATATCTTTCTTGATTATCTTATTCTTTTTCTTATTTTTGCCCTTTGGCTTATTCTTAGGGATGCCGCTCTTTAGACATGTAAAATAGCATGTTTAAGCAAAGAAGGGGATTTTTTAAATCAAGTGACTTACATGGCATATAGATGCTTGAGGGGATTAAACAAATACTCATCAAATATAAATTAATTAATCTGAAAGTATGGCGGGGATATTTAATTTCAAGATTAAAACATGCACAATTACAAAAGGGGAGTCAACAAATACATAAAAACATGTAAATTTCTGATTGTTGGATCATTTAATATACACGTTTTCTCACATGTGCTACATGCACATTTAGACAGTTAATCTCTGGGAGAGAACTTATTGGCTATCATAGCTTCATCATCTGATGGTACACCTATTTCTACTTTTGTTTTTGGGCAATTTGCATGTTTTGTTGGTATTGTAGGAGGTCAACAATTTGCATGTGTTGGTGGTTTCGTACGAGGTTGACAATTTTATATTTGAACCTCTACTTACCTCCTACATGAGGATTTTGTTTGTTGCCTTTCTGAAATTACCGTGTTCCAAGATTGGATAAATTCATTCTTTCATAGTATTTATCTCCTCCTTTATTCTGATGGCAGCATTGAAAAAAAAATTATTACTCTACATGGATATTGTATTAGTTGATCTTGAATTTCCTCATGTAGACCCTTAACAAAGTATTTGACTAGTTGTTGATCTGTCAATGTCAAGTTTTGCATCTTGATAATGCCCAGTAACCTTTTGACATATATGTGAATAACATCCTTGTTGTTTTTAATTTATTTTCAGAGTTCCAATCCTTCCTTGTGTCTGATCCTATGGATTTACTAATTGGTCATACAAGCTAAAGCACTTCACAAAGTAAGGTCAAAGGTGGGGCCATGGATCCTGAGTCCATTTGTCGAAGTCAAGATACCAATCTGTTCGTTTCCCTACTAGACCTTGTTGACGAACATGATTCAAGTCTACTCAAGTAACAATGTGCTTGCTAGACACTTCCAATCAAATACAACCAATGACTTCATCAAGATCACCTTTGCCTAAAAGCATGGGCATAAATGCATAGGGACCAGGTTCAAAAATAGGATCATCATTAATGATCTCCAGTTACTAAATTGCATACTTGCATGTCTTAGGGGCAATCATACCAATCTTCATATGCAAGAATCTGAAGTATGGGATCAATTTGCTACATGTCTTGGGGATAATCATTCTGATATTCATAGGAGAGAATCCTCTCAATAGTATAAATGCGCGTGTATTTTGGGCTATTAACTAGATGAGGATCCCAGAAGAATCCCATTTATGGATTTTTCCCAACACTTGATTTTGGCAGGGATATTTTTTGTTTGAAGATCAAAATTCCAAACCAGCTACTACTGCAACTGCAGAAGTGAGGCTTGGTTACTTATAGATATCCTTTGAACTATAGTTCCTTGACTTGATGGTGGTGACCATGTAACAAACTTTGGCTAGTTTAAGTAATAGATTTCTCGTTTCAAGATTAGGACTCACTCAAAGTACAAATACAAATTAGAAGTCTCTAGGTGAATTCACACTCTAGGTCTTAGTTTATTCCCTTTCTTGGTGTTGTGTCAATCCATGCGCATAAGATCTAGGTCTTTAGAATTTAGGTCCAAAAGGAAAAGTTGTCATTTTTGGTGCTTGTAGAGCTACAACAATCAGAGATTGGATCTCCCAAATTGATCAATCATTCTCTATCAAGATGATGTTGTCTACTTGATCTAGAAATGTGCTATTAGGTGAGTATGATATGATTAATGCACTTGGGATGTAGTTTGGTAGTTTTAGACTATGTCTAGCCTTGGATTAGAAATGGCTCTCAAGGACTCAAAGTAAAGTAGACCATAGGGCTAATGGGACACACCATTTATGTGGGTCAAATGTAAATTTTGGTGAATGATGAGGCCATGAAATTGCCTTTCAACCAATATTCAAATGATCAAGGAAAACAGTTTTAATTTTAGAATTGGGTTTGCAAATCCATAGGAATCTTAAAAATTGTGACAATTATAAATGTCTAGTGGGCTTGCTTATATTTGACAGAACGTAGCATCTGGTCAACTACAAGTGCCGACCCTATTTTTACATATGACTTTGGATTTTAGCCGGATGGATCCAATCATAAAATCTTGTGAATACACAAATCCTATTGGATGAATTTCATTTTAATGAACTATTTTTCTATTTTGAAAAATCTATAACTTCTTGCTTTTTTCTCCATCCATGTGTGCTTTAGAGTGTTTCTCAACATGGATTGATACGCTCATGTATTGATTTCCTTGATTAATGGATTTTATCACCATGCTATAGGGTGTCCAATGGACCCAATCTATCCAAGGTAGGTGGAATCTCTGGACCACTTGAAAAGTGCCTTCTGAACAGTTTGACCTTGGGTCATAATGAGGGATGGGGCTCTGAAGGATCAATTTTGAGGTTTTCATTTTATTCTAAGTCTAAGTTTGGTGGGACATTTGTATATGCCTCCCTTATGACAACGTGACAAGGGCATATATTTGTGTTTTGTGAACTATATGATCATGAACTTTTTTTGATCATGTAGGTTCTTAGGCCTTTGTTTAATGCATATCCATAGGTGGGTAATTAAATAAGAGCAATCTTACTCATCTTCGAACTAAAGAGGTCTTGCTTAAGATGTTGCCTTTAAGTCATGTGATGCATGCAATAGTTCATGGAAATATTTTTGCAAGTGGCTCTAGCAAATGATTTTGTCGCTCAGAAAAAACCTTGAATTTATGTGATGCTCGTTTCATCATTTAAGTGATGTGGCCGTTTGGAAATTGTGTGCAGTAGTGTCTTAAAGTGATGACGAGCTTGGCAAATAATTGTAATCCCCTTGTGGTCTAGTGTCTTTGGTCCATTTTGAGAGTAAGAATGTTCTTCCCCCTTGAAAAGCTTGTTTGGCATTTTCTACTCCTTAATTCATTTTTATGGCGTCTTGGGTGGTCGATAGAGGTATGAGGGTCTTCTCCATAACCGTGGTGCAAGAGTTTGGCCACTCACCTGTGGTTGTTGACCGGGTCCGTATGCATCTCAACCTATTTCAACAAACCCAAGAGTACAAGAGAAGGCACGAGGAGGCCCCATCTACTCTATGGGACCTTAAGCTAGGTCACCATTGTAAATCTGTCCACGAGTCTTTTAATGTCTTTCATTTAGGCTTTAATCTTTGTACACCCAACTTTGTAATTCGAAATACTGACTGTTGGCCGGGTGAGTGAGAATAACTTTAAAAGGAGCATGTTGCACGATTGTAAGGTTGTTCACAACTCATACTCTGTAACTCATTCTGATATTGTTCACTATCAATTGGTTGTATTCGAAGCTAAAATAGCTATTCATGTACAGATTGAGTATTATTTCTTCTATCTGTCTTTTCTGTGAGATTCCATGCCGTGGTCCTCGTATGCTTCGCAACGCTTTTTTAAGTTCCGTAGAAGCAATTTGACGCTCTGACAGGCACATAGCTCTCTTAGCGGGGTTACGCTTTGGCAATGATCACATGATAGAAAAAGAACTCGAATGGATGTCTGCGTCTGAAAATGCATGGGAGGTTAATGCTCTTGTTGCAATATAGGGAGATCAAATTAATGAATACGCAGCCAAATTCCGTATCTCCTGCGAGAGGGATGAGGATAAATGAAGATCACCCTCCCTTGTCGTTTGTGACCAGTGGTGGGGTCTACAAGCGTCGCTAATCAACTAGTTTAGTTTTAAATTTACGTGTCATTCATGGGTTATCAAGAATCTAAAACGTTATATGGCGTATGTAGATATTGCAAACTTGACATTTGACCAGCTGATTGAATCACAAAGTGAAGTATTTGAGCAAGTCAAATTCCAAACAAGCTGAATCCAGTGACAAGTCATGTTCCTCAGATTCCCAAGACACAGCTTCTGATGAACGAGAGACAAAGCGCCATGAGCGAAAAGGTCAAGCATGAAGGTCGAGAGGCCGACTCTGGAGGAGACTTTGGAAGAGTCACTCGCTAAGGCCCATAAATCTAAAGATGGTACCAGTGATGCAGGCCTCCAAGCGAATGTCCAACGCAATCGATGCCAGAACCAATGTGGTCTCAATGCACTAGTGTGTGTAATCTTCCAAACATCGACACATATGACGGAGGCTTAGTGATACAATACTTGATGTGCACCACAACAGCCGGTTGGGGCCACGATCGCCAACGTAGCAGTCACGCATGCACTAGCCTCGGCAGTTCAATCCGATCAAGTGCGTCAACCCTTACGACCTAAGAAATGTCTCGTCGGTGTGCCAATTGCCTCACCAGATCAAATAATATATTATTACTACCACGTTCTCAAACTCCGGAAGTCTAAATGTGAAAAAGCACCAAGCTAAGAAAGAGCAAAAAAGGGCTCAGGATCAGGCATTTGGAGTGCCAGGACCTCAAATCAATATAGTCCATATCAGAGATCTGGACAAGCAGTCACACAAGCTATCAAGGATATTGAAACAATGTTTATGACAAGGGCAATGAATATTCTGCCACTCCAACATTGCCAGATCGGCAACCTAACAATTAAAAAAAAACCCATTGGTTAAAAAGCACAAGTGGACGTTCACGCCAAGATATCAGAGTGGGTCCAAGAAAGGCAGCCTCCAGTGGTTGATAAGAATGGTCTGCTTAGGCCACCAATCAAGATGAGTCCAGCGCTTGATGTGGCAAGTACATCCTCGACTGTGAAATTAAAGACGCCTGATCAGACAGCGGAATTCCCAAGTGTGGGAAGCGGCTCATCTTCCGAATCTGGATACGATCTCTAGAAAGATTCGAAGAACCAACCAATCGAGATGATGATTGAGCAATTGCTCTCCCTGGTCCCAAATTTTTGTCAACAAGTGTCACTAGATCTTGGGGGCGGGGGACATCTGGCGACAGCTCAACCACTCGTCCTTACACCATCCATCTATATAACACATCCCGGCTTCTCTTCTAATTTATGATGAAAACATTGCAATCATTACAACAATGGTTAATGGCTAGTCAATTCTGGAATTGTTGCTAGATGCAGGATGAGGCGTTAACTGGCAGACGAACGAAGGGTGCAACTTATGGGCCTCATCTGCAGGTTGATGATCGGCGTTGCAAAGTTTACATTTATTATCATAGCAGTCGTATTATGGATGGAAGATACTAAAGGAGCATACCCAATACTACTGGAAAGGCCGTGGCTCTGACGACCAAGATGGACATTTCGACCCGTAAATAAATGTAAACAAAAGTTTCGAATGTTTGTAGCCAATAAAAGATGTATCAATACCTATCTTCGCCCACAAATAGTGGAAGGCATCAATATGAGTGACGGGTTTTAAAAAGATGAAGAGGATGAATATCTGAAGAACAGTCCACACTCATCGGATTGCTCGAATCGATGTGGTTCAGATGATGCATTTAAACTGAACTCCAGCATTTCGAATAGATTTGCACGAGTAATTGGTATCATTTGTTGATGTCTTCACCTAAAGCTATACCAATATGAAGGGGATTGACCCCAATTCTACCAGCATCAAATCAATTTAAAGGAGGACGTCGTTCCAATTCGACAAAAGTGGTATCCAATGAATCTAATCAAGGAAGAAATTGACGAGTTCCTACAAGTCGGCTTTATATCTCCGATTGATCGAGTGACCTGGATATCTTCAAGTATGATTGTTCTCCAAGAACAAGAAACTCAGAGTTTGCATCGATTATTGCAACCTCAATTCTGCTACAAAAACAGATCCATTTCTGTTACCCTTCAACGACTCTCTACTCCATGTAGTTGCAAGTATTCATTTCTAGATGGATTCAGTGGCTATAAGCCTGTATGGGCAAACAAGATGGGGAGAAAACAACCTTCATTACCGAATGGGACGTTTTACCTCCAATGTCATGACCTTTGGGGTGAAGAATGATCCAAGAAACTTTTTATGAATACCAAGCTTCATTCATGCAGATCTTCCTTGATGATTTCAGTGTTTCTGGTGACCATCCGTTGCATTTGAACCAGCTTATCTTATGCTTGACAAAGTGTTGGGATGCCTGATTCTATCTAAATCCAACCAAGTCTGCCTTTGCAGTAGAGATTGGAATGCTCCTAGGCCATATCATCTCCAAAGATGGAATTGCCATTAATCTAAGCAAGGTAGACCTGATCCGAAAAGCTGATTGACTGACTAAGATCAAATGGTTACTTGATTTCAAGGCCAAGTTCAGCGGCATAGCTAGATGCTCCGATACCTCGCTAACGTCGAGGCACAACTCAACAACGATTCCCTAGTATGGTAGGAAGCATATGAGTTTGTGCATATCATCACTCATAGCATGTGGTTTCAGGGGATTTTCCTTGAGTTCCTTAAGTACCCCTAAGTCACACAAACTGTAACTATGGTTGGATGCCTTATGTTAAGGCTTGTATGAATAAGGTTTGATGTTTCCCAATACTTTTTTTTCCCTAGAGAAAGAAATTTTTTTTTAATGCTTGCAAATCAACCAACCAGTTCCGAGGGCAGCGACTCACTGCCTAGCTTGCCTCTGGAATAGGGGCTAAAAGCCACGGAGGTGGTCTATACATCCATTGGATATCTCCCGCTGAAAGAGTGTCGAAAATCCTGCAGGCCAAACCTTGCAAGAATGGTTCCACATTCCGATAGTCCCTCTCAAACCTAGTGTGCCGTGTTCTCAGGTAGCACGCAACGTAAAAATGATATCCTGCTAGATGGCCACTAGGGTAGCTGCCGGAGTCGTAGCCTACGACCCCATCCCCTAATTGCAACGAGCAACCCAAATGTTACAAGTGGTGATGCTGGCCACCATCTCTCAGACACTATCCTCTGGTGAGAACACCGATCGTGAACATGTGGGTGGTGCTGAGTCAAAGGCCTCTATCTTGGAGACCTGTTGGCCATGGAACCTGCTGGGTCAATGGAAAAGGCATGCCCGCCATCTGTGAACCATGCTACCATCCCCCAAGTGAAGTCCCTTTGCATCCGCTGTGTACTTGCCACAATCCGAAATGTTGCAAGCCAGATTCTCTGCGCAGCCCTGCAGTACTCCCTCTGCACAACAAAGGCATCTGCCATCAACTCGCATCTGTTCTAGCCAAGGACCAATGGGTAGCCCTCCATGAGCCATGAACCAGAAGAAATAGGAGATCTTCCATGGCCTCAGGTTGGTCCAAAGGCAAGGCAAAACCATGAGATAACCTCCTTGGGGACATCGTGCTCGACCTAGTGGCGCTCCCTTGACAAGGTCCAAGTTGCAGCCTCTAACTGTATCCGACGGCCAATGCGACCTCTTGAGACAAATTTCCATGTATGAAGCCTACAAATTCCAATTCTTTAAAATTTTCAAAGTAATTTCCCACTAAGGGAGTAGATTTCTTCGATCTTGAAAAATCCCAAGACTCTGTGCTTGAATTTATTCATGTGGTTTCTAGCATTGCAGCAACTCCTATCAAACCATGCCTTCCTTCTCATCTTCTCTATTATCATGGCAACTTTCATTTAATTTTTCCCAATGTTATTAGCCTTTTTTGACATTCCATTGTTGTCCATTCTTTTTTGAATGGCTATTGTCATGATGCTCAAAATTGCAACTACTACTAGACCATAAGTTAATTGGAATGGTAAAGAATGGTAAATGCATAGTGTTGATTTATGACTTTAACAGCTACTAAAGCCCACAACACTGCATGAAGCTTATGTTCCCAATGCATTTGGCTAGCTTCCACAATATTGGATATGCCATTATATAAAATCTTAATGGCAATTTCAACTTAAGTCTCAATCCTTTCCAAAACTGCATAAGATAAGGATCAAGTCTAATAGGGGCCTTTGAAGTTGTTTGTAGTCTTTAGTCAAAAGTTTAAACTTTCTAGAGAATCAATATGTCCTATCCATAAACCTTTTGGCGTAACACCTTGTATTCCCTGCCATTATATAAAATCTTAATGGCGACTTCAACTTAAGTCTCAATCCTTTCCAGAACTGCACAAGATGAGGATCAAGTCTAATAGGGGCCTTTGAAGTTGTTTGTAGTCTTTAGTCAAAAGTTTAAACTTTCTAGAGAATCAATATGTCCTATCCATAAACCTTTTGGCTTAACACTCTGTATTCCCCTTTGCAAGTGGATAGTGATAAATTTCCTTAGACTATTGAACTTAGCACGTGCATGCACTTTAGCTCAACTTCTCCCTATCGCTTTTCCCCTCAAAGGACCATGATGAGAGGATACATATATTTGATAAGGCATTCCTCTTCCTTATGTCTCTCTTTCTAGCTCATTGTGCTTTTGCAACTCCATGAGTAAGAGTGGAAAAAACTTGACGGTTTCAAACCCAAAGTGGAAAAAACTAGCAAGGTTTTAGACCAACATGCAAAGTCTACTAACCAAACTCACAAATCTTTGATGCAATTTCATATGGAACATTGTTTCCTCTAGAATCCTGAGTAGTTCCTCAACTAACTCAAATCCCTTGGAAGGGTAGTATCTAGCATTGATACTTTTCCATGTTGATGGTTGAGTTAGCCCTAGTATCTCAATGTGGGTGGAAGTCCCCAATGGCACTATCATTGAGCTGCAGGCCCAAAGTTGATGTAGCTATTACTAAAAAGGAAAAAGGACTCGAGTTAAATTATGTAGTATTGAAATCAATGTAAGTTGAAACCAAAAATCACGATAGCTACTTCTTAAAAACATCCTTTCAAAATTACTATTGAGGCATATTTGAAGTAATCTTGGATTCTTTTTTGGCTATTTGAACAATGTGTCTAAGTCTAGCTTACTAATCTCTTATAGTCATACCACTTGAACTACGTTGCTCAATCCTCACCCCCACTTGAGCCGCCCACTCGAGTACACAATTGTGGATTTTGTTAAAGGAGCTGCCCACCTGAGTACACGTTGTGAAGATTGTTAAGGATTAAGGATTTCGTTTAGAAATTCAATCAATAATATATCGCAATAGTCTCTTACTCTTATAGGCAATTCTTCTAAATTCAAGTCTATCACAATTTTCGAATAAATTCATGTCGTGCATCTGGTTGCTAGCCCATATTATTTTACTTTTGTACCTTTCATCCATGCTCTTCCCAATATTGGATTTAGAGTCATGTGAAAATGCACTTTCCAACATGTCTAATAATGGTAGCCATCTTGAAGAATGTATTTGTTTGGCTACACTAGACTATCGCTAAATTGTCCAGCAAACTACCCATCAATTGCTGTATAAGTTAAATAAGATGCGTTAAGACTGTTTTCAATCTAGCACTACATAGTGTAGGTGGGATGTGCATCACCTAGCATTGCATGGTGCCATGTGGGATGTGAACCAGTTGTGACCCATTATCAGCATAAGCTTTTCACATGTTGGAGCCCAAAAGGCTTTTGTCATGCTGCCAAACTCCCAATCCAAGATAAGAAATTTGGAACCCAATATAGCCCACACAATGGGGACCTACCATATCCATCTCTCTTGAGAACTCATAGAGCCTTGTGCGAGTGTTATGTGAGATCAAGTGAATTTTAACTTTTGATAGAGAGAGACCAACAGAAAAACAAGAAAATGAGAAATCAACTGCAATCCTGATTAACACATTAGAAAATAAGAAACTATTAGAAAAGTAATTATCAAGCAAGCAAGATGAGAGAAGCTGTGACAGCAAAATAGAAAATCCAATGCTCATAATTTTTAGTCTGAATCTAAAAGCCTACAGATTATCACTCGATTAACTTCCCCTCTTTTATAAGCTGATTTGTTCAGCTCTGTACTTCCAGCTTTGTCAAAATTTGTGCATGCTGATACGATTCTCTTCAGAGCTTAGAAATGAGTATTGGAACTGTTACATAATGACATGTGAAGTAATCTCTTTGCATGTTTAGATCATCAGATCTGGAATTCCATGATTAACAGTGCAAAAAAGTTCGATATGAGGAGTCAAACTCTAATACCACCAACACCATACATAAAGAAGTGAGAATATGATGCTATATTGAAACAGTAATCCTTTCTGACAATATGCATCTGGATTACCTGACCATGTACAACACCCATAAAGGCACCCAGACATAGAAAGATACAGTGGGAAGCTATTCCTTCCCTAGCGAAAAATCATGGTATGTGTGATTGGTAAAAAAGCAAACCACATTGAAGCATTGATTGACAAAGGATGATAGCACAGTTTCTCTGCTCACTTTCCAAACCATCGAGTTTCCTGGCGAAGCCCAGGGGCAGGGCAGATTAGATGCAAGATGCAGGAAAGAAACTTCTGCTTTCAAGGCAACTATTCCTGTGATACACATTCATAGAGCCGTTGTTTAAGGCTTGAAATGATTTTGTGAAAATCAAAATCCTTCATAATGCAACTGCTGCATTCATAAGCTCCACCCACAGAAAAGCTTGCTCCAATTGCTTCCTCTAAATCACAACAACCAAATTGCTTTCTCAGAAAAAGGTTCTGCTAGCTCATATATGTACCCAACATCACTTAGCTACGCTAAGTTAATCAATAACCTGCTCCATGGTATGCTGCAGGGCTATAACAGCATGTGTCCGTGCCTCCTGCTGCTGTATAGAACTAGCTCCCCACACTGTTGTGACACATGCTTGTTCCTCCTCCTGCAAATTGAAACAGCCAGGACGTTAAAAAGACTTTTAAAGAGGAATGGATGTCAAATGGAACATGGGACATACCACGATAAAATGTTACAAAGACAGACAAGACCTTATTGGCCTCAAGAACAAGAATGCTCAGTAAATAAATTGTGAATAGTCACAGAAATTGGTGTAGTTTTTTTGAAGAATCAATTCAGAGTACACCATTTTAAAACAACAAGAACTCTTCTCCTTTCTAGCCATTTGGGGAGGTTTGGGGTCCTTGGGTATTATTTTTGAAATTGTTCAAGTTTGGCCCTTGGATGGGGGTGGAGATGGATCCATTGGCTCAGCGAGTCCAAAATGGTTGGTGGCCAGCTCAAACTGCCAAAATCTGGCAGAAAGGAGGGGTAATAATGAAGGAGAGGACGCCTATTCTTGTTGACCATTAAATCTTGGACATATCCACAACAGAGATGGGAAGGCTGAGATTGAGGCGCGTAATGGAGGATGGAGATTGAAGATCAAGGTCAAGGGCTGGGATTGAGTCGCATTTTGGGCTGAGATTGAAGCACTTTCCCCCTTGACCTCCTCTCTCCTTGATGGATGGTTGAGATTAAGGTGCCTTTGATCTCCTCCCTTCGATCTGCTTCTCGATGGATGGCTGAGATTACCGAAAGTGGCCATGGGTTTCCACGTTCCCCAAGAGCTACCTAGTGTTGAGAACATAGTGCTCTCACGAGCTACCAAATTCTGCAAGGCTGCCCGAGCAATTCATGCCAGATGTTAAACGTGTTGCCATTGCAATGCACCCTGCCAGTGTCACCACTGTGGGCTAGCACTTGTTCTCTACTTATGGCATAAATTTTGCCACGAGGCAATATTCCCATGAGCAGAATATGTGCTCTAGGGCAATTAAAGAGCCTAAAAGGGGACACCCACCATCAGGTGTCACATGGGTATAGCTTGAGCAACATGCAGTGGCCTATCCAGTTGTGGAGTCTCCTATTTTCTTAGAGACAGGGATATTGGAGAGACTTCCTATTAAAACTTCATATACAGTAGGTTTTTTGGCTGCTTTTTTCTATCAACATGGTAACTAGAAGGGCCTTAGCCCCACCACTCCACATATTCTCTTATGCATATGTTAGGCAAATTGCAAGTGAACCCACCATTGACGAGGGTGAGGCATAATGCCTCTACAGTTCTCTCTCAGATTTGCAAATAGAGATATATTATAGCGGATGACTTTGCCTACAATGAGAGAATTTGGACTAGTGCATGTGACGACGTGCCCTGTGATGTTGTGGACAAAATAAGAGCAACTTATCAGCAAATAAAAGCTGAAGCATAGAAATATGAGAGATCATTTTACTGGTGTACGTTATTGTTTCAGATCTAAATGCAAATCTACAAGGACTGTTTGGAAAAAAAAAGGATAATACAAACCAATTGTGCATATCTGAACGCTAACCTCTAAGGCCTGCAAACTGGACTGCAGTTGACGCTGTAGAGTCTTCAAGTGCATCGACCTTCCCTTGTGATCAGCTGCATGGTGAGCCTGACCAGGTACCATTGGAAACAATGAATGCAATGATCTTATTTGAAAATAAATGAATACAAAGCCCAGGTGTATTCCAATCATAAGCATCAGTAATGTTTAAAGGACAAAGGACCTTCATCATGCATGCATAGACTACATGCCTAAGACACCCCATGAGAATCATCAGAACGCAAACATAGGTGCAGGCACAGACCAACACTCTGTTTTCTACCATCCAAAGGTACATGGTCGTCCCAGAGAGCACATCTAATTAGATGAAGCCTTACAATCTCCTCCATTCTAGTCAGACGCATTTCACAGCTTGAGCGTAGTTCCTAACAGAAAGTTTTTTATTTCTAAGGAAGAAAGACTCCATTCAGTCAGAACTAGAATCTGAATGTTATGCACCAAATGAATAGATAGACAGGTTCACTTCACCATGATATGTAGCTGCTGAGTCATCAATGATACGTCTGCACAACAAACTTCTGCTGCTCTTGCAGCACATTCACTCATACAGTCCAGCCTTGTTAAAAACTGTTGAAGCAATGCATTGCTGGTCTTAACCAGGGTCTTAAGCTCAGCCGTACCCTGAGAAGAATGCATAACAGGATCTTTCTCTCTTAAACCTGAAAGGAGGAGAAATGGTTGGGCAGTCTACGATCATTGAAAGATATGGAACTTGTTATGTGGCCAAACTTAAGAGTGGATAAGCAAAACAGAAACATCTGGTGAAAAAACCACCATTACATGAAAGAAAGATTATTACCATAAATTGCTTGTAATTTCGCTTCTTCAAAGGCTTTGTGGAGTTGGTCCCGAACACTGCAAACCCCCTTTCAGAGTTCATGAAGTATGTAAACACAGTTTATTTTGACAGAGCACCAATGCATTAAACCTTATATACCCAATGGTTTTTGATATGTTGTCGGAAGCTGGTCCCAGGACCTCATTAGACTGCAATCTTGAATAGATATTCATTACAACGTGTTTAAATCTCAGCGTTAAATACCATGGCAGAGACTGGCATGCACTGCGAGTCAAACCAAGAGCAATGCTCAGCCTGGCAAGGCAATAACTGCTGCCAGTTAAAAGAGATTTCCAAAAATTTTAACAACTTTTTCAAGTAAAGCATTGCAAACACAACATCATATCAGTATTTAGTTGTGAAAAGTAGGAAGAATGGACTTCCAGATACCGAAAGGGAAGCTTCCCTACCAAATACCCCACTGGACACCATTTGCACAATCTAGAAAGAATAAAGCATGTCATACCAAGTATTCTCCCTGGCAGAAACTATGGCAACATGATTTGATTTTCTACAAAGCTTGCATCCCTGATCTTGTTTCCACGTGGAGATCGTTAAAACCTGATCAAATAATTCATCCTTCAACCAATTGATAAGCACTTCAATGTCGCCAGCTAAACTGCTTAAGGAAGGCAAACAAAGCCATGCAGACCTGTTGAGAGTTTAAAACATAGGGGTTGGAATCATCAAAGGAAAGCACCAGCTCACTGCAAGAGGAAAGATGTGATCATCAGATAAATTTCCACTTCCAAAATAGCCAAACAAAACAAATCGCTTAAGCGCACGCCGCAACCTATACACTCTCCTTACAATAGAAGCAAGCTAGAATAATAAAAGGAAAACGAAAAATAAATAACACTAGGTTGCGGTAGGCAACCTTTCCGTCATGGCTCTAACTCCAAATTGGACCTAGATCCTCACTATTATCCAATTGGAGTTTCAATAGCAAGGTCGTGAGCTTTGTCCAACAATTACTCAATCAAGTGATGGCAAGAAAGAAAACATGCAATTATCTCCCTCCTTATATAATAGATTTGCAGGAAGAATGAATAAAAAAGTATGCTTTTGGGTCAAATTTGAAAGGAGTGTTTTAGTCCTTTAGATCAATCTAAAATCAAGGGCCTAAAATTGTACACATGGCTTAAGGAGAGCTCACAGAAGGTTGCTTTTCTAGAAAGCATGTTTCAAACCCTTGGATCTTCATAAAGATCAACGCTTATAATCATGACACACAGCTTAACTAGGGCTTAGAAAAGGAAAACTTCCTTCTAGGCTGCCTACCGTAAATATTGAAATATGTCCATCTACCTGAAATGTATGTGCACTTTGTGTTAAGGTTAAAGTTTTTATGCCCTCACCATCAAAAGAGTTGTGCTATGGACGCCTTAGAATAATAAAAGGAAAATGAAAAATAGATGAATACGTCCATCTATCTAAGATGTGCACCCTTGTGTTCAGTTAAAGTTTCTAGGCCATCACCATAAAAAGAGTTTTGCTATGGACGCCTTAGAATAATAAAAGGAAAATGAAAAATAGATATTTGAATACGTCCATCTATCTAAGATGTGCACCCTTGTGTTACAGTTAAAGTTTCTAGGCCATCACCATAAAAAGAGTTTTGCTACGGACGCCTTGGAGCATTTTGCAAATATAAACTGATAAAGAGCTCTCCTATTAATAATTTAGAGACTTCGCGATTTTTGCATTGAAAAGACTTATGATGTCATCCAAAGAGTTCATTCCATTTTCGTCTGGATTAAAGAGAGTAGAATATTTCAAACAATAACCACAAAAAGTAAGGCAATCAAAAAAGGTTTAACCCGCTGCAACATAGCCCAAACATCTCTGACAAAAGTTGCTTGAATTTTATCATGAATGGTGATCGTTTGCACAATTCAACTGACATCAGAAAAGAATAGATTTGTATCGTCTACAATGCAAGGCAGACACTGCTATACAGCTCATATCTTATGCAGTGCACGTTCAATGAAGCAACAGGACTGAAGAAGTGCCTGTGGCCTCATAGGCCTGCATGATAAAAGAATGTGTGCAAGGGCTTGGCATATCAACGGAATCCACGCATGCAACCTGAAACAATGCTCAGAAGAGTCCCTACAGACATGGACAAGAAATCAGCAACCGGTGCATGGTCAGTTCGTCATCTTTGCAGTTGGCCATTGCCACTATTGTCCTCTACTTAATATAAGGAATGCTTTTCTTGGAAAAACAGTGGGACAAGTAAGATGTCTACTTAAGACCACTCAGTGCCATATAGTATCTCCATGACAAGATCTTAACCCTGGTCGTTAGGAACAGTACTTTCCTTTGACTTGCAAGTGGCCTTGCCACATTAATAAGGCCATTTGTGGAGAGACATGAGAGTTTTACATCATGTGTACTTCCAGCAACCAATGCTAATACTTAGTTGAACCCATAGTCCAAAAAGGCAGTGCTCCACGGGCTGTGTCCAAAGAAGGGATTAGTCTAAGGACTTAGCTGTACCAGGAATTTAGAGAGATGAGATATCCGAAGAACGACTTGGCAAGGCGAGTAGCGGAGTTTAGGAGGGATGCAGGCATTCAAAGACGTAAATCAAACCATGTGTAGTGTAGTGAGCTAGTGTAAAGTTGTGCACTTAGTGGTTTAAAAAATGTACCTGTTACACACAGAAACCTTTCGAGTGACACCAACCTTCAAAACCTACATGATCAAAATAATACATCAGTAGGAGAGGCAATCTCTACTCCGGGGATGAAAGCTTTAGAGTGAACACAACTTACCAACTGTGCAGGATCGGACAGGGGAGGCTGCACAGAGAAGAAGAGGTGAGTTGCATGGTCTGAAAGGGGACCAAGGTGTTCATCCTCTTCCTGTTCTTTGTGAGAATAGCCATCTGGCTGCTTGGCTACAGTGTGAAAGGACGTGAATCCCTGAAAGATCCAGTTGAGGTGGAGGCACATGGTAAGGTTCCCTTCTGAGCAGGAAGAGCAGCGAAGGTCAGGAGTGTGCTGGCAGCCTTGCCATGGAACAAGCCATGGCTGGGAATTGAGCCACTGGAATCGATCCATAACATTTGCAAGTTTTTGAGTTTGGCTTTTGCACTACGTTGGACGTGGAGCACGTATGTCCTCTAAGTTACTCAAGGGAACAAAGGGAACTTGGAAGAAGGGAGTTTGGAAAAGACTTCAAACAAAATTAAGAGTGAATGAGAAAGATTTTAAAGTATTTATCTTAGTAAGCAAAGCTAGGCTTTTGTTTTCACCAGTACCCTCTCTAAAGACCACTATTAGAGGTGCGAACCAACGGAGCTTCTCTTAGTTTTGAAGCAACTAGATTCAACTGTTGATTTCCAATGTGATAAAAGATATTGGACCCCTAAAGATTCTTCTACTTAGATAGAGAACTTTGAAACTCGTTTGGGTGTACACCATAGTATAAACAAATGCTCTCACACATACATATCCATACACCCACGCTCGCTTGAGCATCCATTTATACAAAAGGCTTCATATTGAATTTATGTCAACGCTCTGGAGGTGAAGGGCAAACTCAATTGTGACAAAGAAAAGAGAAGAATATTAAAAAAATAGTATAAACAAATGCTCTCACATAGACATATCCACACACCCACGCTCGCTTGAGCATCCATTGATACAAAAGGCTTCATACTGAATTTATGTCAACGCTCCGGAGGTGAAGGGCATACTCAACCGTGACAAAGAAAGGAGAAGAATAATCAAAAAATAGTCCACATTCTCTTTATTAAGCTACCACTCCTTGTGAAGGTGATAGTATTTCATTTTAGGTTCTCCCAAACGAGCAAGTCTAAGCAAAAGATGCTTAAAAATGATCGTTTATGGGGCAACGCACCACTAAAGATAGAAAGAATTCATCTCAATAATCAACAAGTGGCAACATGGATAAACTTCACAAGGAGAAATTTGCATGTTCGCTAATACAGTAGATGAATTCAGGAACATGCCCAAATTCATCCTTTGAAAACACAACAAATAGTGCAGTTATCATGTACCATAAACTCCATCACGCCGAGCAATACAATGACATCCCACCAATGTCATAAGTGCCATGATCTGCTAAGTATTACAAATTTTCTATCATAGCATGTTAAAAAGATGACCTTAGAACATTATTATCACCCCAAGCATGAGACATAGTCATAGGTTCACGATGTGAACAATAAAGAGATTTAGTCATGAGGGAATCATGCCTCTCTTTTTACAATATTTTTGTATGCTACAAACTTTCTGATATGTCAACGATTACTACATACCTTCTAAGGTGAGTAGCTCAAAACATAGTGACTCAAAGATTCTGAGCAGGTAGTGAGTCTTACCATGATCAATAGTAATTTTTTGCCTTGCCATGATCACTAAGAGGCCATGTACTAGTTATCAAGTGAAATAACCATATTAACTTACATAATTGACACCGTATGTTGGCCTAAAAGAATTCAGAATTTACATTGATGAAGAGCATAGGCTCTCAAGTCTCTGAACCATAATTCTATTCTGCAATAACTCAAATAAATGTTGAGGCAACAGACAAAAGAGCAAAACCCCAGGCATCGGGTATATGATAGGGCATTATCAATACAATGCCCATCTAGAAGAAATAGATGGCATGCAAGATAGCATCACTTGGAAAAAGAAGTGATTCATCAGTAAATTGGAGCAGCCAACAAATGAGTTCAGGTAGCTAAAGGCACTTCCAAAAAAAGAAGCGAAAAAAGGCGCAGGTAATTTTTTTTTTTTGAGATGGAGACTTTCGTAGTTGGACAAGCCTAGGGGAGAGAAGCCAATGGATGTGTAGCTGATGATACCATTCAAGGAGACACTCCGAGGGACAAAAAGTGGATAAGGAATCCACGTAAAGTGACAAAGTCACTTAAGACCCTCACAAAGAGACAAAAAACTAAACTTAAAGCTCATTACAATGACATAAACTACCACTAATCCTAGTACTAAGCACTTGTTAACATGATCAACTTGACCAAAGGGTAGTAATAAGACAAAGAGAGTTGCCATCTCTAAAGAGAAATACCCAACAAAAGATAAAAGCATTTAGGACCTTTGCAAGAGGACAAAACCTAATCCTAATGGCACGTTGGAAAGCCCTAAACAACCACTAAACCTAAGATTAAAGATGGTGAACTTGACCAAATGAACTAACATTTGCAACTTGGACCTAATGAGCAAAAAATAAGCACATACATCCCTTAGGACCTTTGCAGGGCCCAAAAACACTTTATAACCTAGCTTTCCAACATGGAGCCTAAGTAGGTAACCTTATTAACCACCATCTGTCTTGCTAAGCATAATCAAGTTTATGCCCCATGATTTGATTACCAAGTAGCTATGTGAGTAGGAACCTATCATGTAGACTTAAAAGTTCTTGTATGTTTGTTTTTTCATTTATGAGGCTAAACTAATCATTAGCATGGCAATATTAGATAAAACAAAATCACTTAGTGGATCAAGTTTTTAAAATGGCTTTAAATCTAAGCTCTCAAATAAATCTTATCAAGGTAATAAGTACAATTCAATTTTCCAAATAAATTGATTTATGCATTAAACACCAAAGGTCTTCTATATAATATTGATTATACTTGTGTAGTATGAAGATAAATGAGAAAGAAGTCCAACAATCACTGGGTGTGGAATCAAACTAGCCAACTAGCTAGTGCATCGAAGACACATAGTATCGGCAACATTGCCATATGTAAGAATATAATGGGGCATGAGAAAACCCACTACTTGGAATGTTGCATTTCCAAGGTGACATAATGTTGGATCCAACTTCATTCACATTAAAAATAGAGGAAATGTAGTACAAATAACAAGTTGATCGTTACAACAACATTGCATATCCAATATCATACAATGGAACTATATCCCCTAGCAATGTAGCGCCAACATCATCCTAGCACACAACATTGTGCATTTTGAATTTTAAACATTAGCACGAACAACTAGTCATCTAATGATAGATTGTGAGGAACATAGAAAAAAGCTAATGACCTAGGCCTTGTGACATGAACCAACTAGTAAACATTGCATATCCAAGATGGAATTGTATTTCTGAGTAATTGTGAAGCTTGGGTTTGTATTGGAATAGGAAGCTGGCCATCCTTGGGCAAATGTTGGTTACCTATATGTTGGAATGAGTGCTGTTTGATATTGTTGACATCTAGGTGGATTGTTTTGCATGTTGAACATGCAATTGATCTCATCCTACCTATTGACTGCACAAATATGGCACCACATGGATTGGCTTATGCATTGATCTTGGCTCTTAAGATGGGGCATTCATTAGCTATATGATTGCCCATGCAATGTGAACACGATACATTTTTGCATAGTGGGTAGGTTGGAGGAGGCAGCTGATATGTGAAGCTTTTGCTCCATGGCTTGCATCATTTTCTCTTTTAGATTCATGGACATGGCCTCTAGGTGATCTTCATTAGATGTCTCTATGGTTGACTTGGCTTTGCCCTTTTTGAAGAGCTTATCTCGTGCACTTGCTCTTCCATAGTCATTGTTGATGTCAAAATCGGTCATTGCATCCTCAATGTTGATTGTTGTTGCATGAGCAGCACCAAATGTCTCATAGCTACTATTTTTTTTCATATTTTTGTAGATCCTCTTTGTTAGACTTGCAATGAATCAAGCCATCAGCATGGCTTGCATTTGGCAATCAGGCGTTTAATTCGACACCTAGATATGTGCAAATTTATTCTCTATGGCCTTGTTCAATTTTGCCCAGTTGGAGAGCCGGGTCATCTTGAAGGCATTGAGGTTGGAATCACTACTTGAATTGGCTTGAAAGGAGGTCCCATGTGGTGCATTCCTTGAACAAAAAATCTAAGTACCATTCGAAGGTTTCATTGACCAATGCCATAGGGGACCAAGTGGCTTTGGTCTCGTTAGATTGATCATCTCCCACTCTACATGCAGCATCAAAGTTGAAGTAACCTCTCTGGACCACCCCAGCCATTGTACCTTGGAAGTTCAAGCTTTCCGAAGGGTCTCCTTCCATGGTTGTTGAAGTTTGGGTGGTTGAAGAAGTTGTTGCCATCGTTGTCCAATTCAAGGTCATCATCATCACAATGATGATTTGCCATGTTGTGGATTGGATGAGGACAAGGGTTTTGATTAATTAGAGGAGATGGAGTCATTGAGGAGGGTTCTCATAGATGCCAATCGGATCATAATTGCATGCACACTTGCCGAAGGGTTTGATTAAGTGCGTCCTCCTTTGGTCCGAAAGTTGAGTTTTGTGTGTTATGGCGGTTAGAGATGTGTTAGTAATTTGGGGAACATCATGCTAGAAAATGTGTCGTGTTTAGTACATGATAGTCTATGCACATTCGATAGGTTCCATTTTTCTTTTTGACTAATAAGACAGGTGCTCCATAAGGAGAACTGTTGGGTCTTATCAATCCTCTCTCTATCAGTTCCTCCACTTGCTTTTGAATTTCCTTTTGTTCTAGCTAATTGACTCTATAAGGAGCTTTGCAAGGTGGAGTATTGCTAGGTAGGATTTCTATCCTATGATCTTCAGGTCGAGAACATAGTACTCCAGGCGGTAAATTTAAGAAATAATCATAAAATTAAGAAATAAACTTTGGTGTGTAGGCTTAGTGTTTGGCTGAGTAGCTGTTACCGTATTCACCAAAATTAGATATGTCTTCTCACGTTTTCTAATTGCTCTTTTGGCTTGTGTGTGGTTGAGTAAAGGACTGATCTCAAGTTTCATTGAGCTTTTCACGCATATTTCTTGTCTATCCTTCTCAATCCACATCTAATGTGAATCATAATCTATCTTAGGATTATATTGATGCCTCCATTACATTCCTAAGATGATGTCGACTCCTTGTAGGGGTGCCACTAGAAAGTCTCGTGTATCCTTGTACGGTTTAATTGAGATTTCAAGATTCTTGACTTCTTTAGTGCAATTGTACTTTGTCTTGGTAAAAGCAGCTTTGACCTTATAGCTAGATGGGAAAGACTCTAGGTTTAGCTTTGCTAAGGCTCTTCCGAAATGAAATCATGTGTACTACCATTGTCATGTAGAATAACAGCCTCTTTACCATTAATGAGACCTTTCATTTTTAGAAGAGCATGACAATTATACTTACCTCCCTCTTACTTGGCTGCTTCATTGTCGATCATGTGCATTTTTGCCATCGGGGTCTTCTTTCTTTCGAGACACTTAGTGGCTATGTGTCCCACCTTGTTGCACTTGAAACACCTTATTTCTTTCTTTGGAAAATTTCCACCGTTCGGCTTCGAAGAAGAATCTGTCTTCTGCGGAACAAAACCATTTTTAGATTTAAAGAAGGGCTTCTTATCAAATCTCTTTTTCTAATATATCTTACTGTGGACATTATTATTTTAGTCAAGTGTGACTATGGCAAAGTACTCCATACGAGCGCACCGGACATGACGAGTGTCCTAGTGGATACTTTGTGTGGTTAGTTGGGGACACCTGACTATCTTGTGTTTTGCCATGCTAGATGGTCGGTATTGTGGGTGATTCCATGTCAATACTGATGTCGCTAGTGTTATTGGTGTTGTGCTTGATTATTGTGCTTTGAGCACGGTTATGTTGGGATCGATTGATTCGATGATTTGTTCAATCGATTGTTAATAACTAATGTGGTTGTGTGTGTGTGTGCGTGTGTGTGCGCGCATGCACTTTGACTATGTTGATGTTCATGTGTCGCGGCTTGAGTACAGGTGATGGAACTCATAGCAAGGATTGGAGTTAGTGCGAGGGTATCAATCGAGGTGTCACACAGTGCATTATATATGGCCATGGGCCAATTTTTGCACTTGCTTTATTATTACAAGTTTGAGCAATATATTTTGTAGTGGACATAATTCGTTTTTGGGCCCTAAGATGGCTATGTAAAGCAAATCCCTCATTTTGGAAGCGAAGGATAATTTTGGCTCCTTAGTGCTTTTAGAGAGAGAGAGAGAGAGAGAGAGAGAGAGAGAGAGAGAGAGAGAGAGAGAGAGAGAGAGAGACATAAGTGTTGAGATATGGTGCCATGAGCACATAGATTAAAGGCTAAGGTATGTGCTAAGGAAAGAATTAAAGTAGCCACCCTAGGATGTGGACATGACATGGAGATGTGGACTGAGGATATCCACAAGGAGAGATGTGGATCAGAGGATCCCACATGCATTGACTATTCAAAGGGCACTCTCTATATAAGAGGCCTATCATGTATTGTTGAGAACAAGTGAAGAAATGCACATTCACTCAAGATTTTGTTTATGAGTCCAAGCTTATCTATCTTGGAATCTAATTGACTTGAGGTACATGTCATGAGTACTCTCTTCGTCATGTTTCCACATAGGTTCCATCCACCTTAGAGAGCTCCATAGACCCTGAGGCACACATATTTTCTCATGGTATCAGAGCTTAAGTCTAGTCTCCTAGATTAGTTATAGGCTTGCCTTAGGAGTACATGTTTTCTCTTAGGTTAGTTTTAGCTTTAGATTGAGAGAATACCATTTATTGAATGAAAATTCCCTTGATTGCTTTGAGATATTTTCGTCATTCTTGATATAAGAGAGAGAGAGAGAGAGTTTATTCCTTTTAGAGATCTATTTTGTAAGATAGATCTATGAGGAGGTCTTCTTCTTCTTCTTCTTAGAGAGAGCTTGTGAGAAAGAGAGTCTCTGATTGTTTAGTTTGCTAAAAGCTTTGAGAAAAGTTTCCTATCTATTGTCATTCCAAGGATCATCATCGACAGTAGCTTCAACTCTTGTAACTGGCTCAATGACCTCCTACTGGCTCTCCAACGACCCCCAGCATGCTCCATCAAGCTCCCGAACGTGAACAACTCCCACAAGTCACCCATCAGTGAGCTGCTCAAGCACAGCCAGTCACCTCCAATAGTCTCCCAGCCTCCAAAGCTTCAACTAAGGGTTTATAAACTAGGCTGTCTCCTTCATATGCAACCTTTTGATGGCCCACACTCAGCTCCTTGCACTACAAATGACTCGGCTAACTCCAAGCTTCTAAGCTGCCTACTTCTCCAAGCTTGATCCTACAATGAAGCTCTACACACCCAACTAGCACCTTCGATGAACTCTGCGACCATCTTCTTCAACGGGTCTAGCTACGAGTGGCTCCACATTGGCAACGGTCTGTCTCTAAGCTTGCCTTCTACCAACCAACCACAAGCTCTAGTGCTAGAGGATAGCACACAGCCCGCAGTAAGCCAAGCCGTCTATACGGCTCTGCTGCTCCATATGCAAACAGATCCACAAGCTGCTACACCTAGACGACGAATAGATCTATGAAGGCTTTCTCCGTGTGTAGCTCTCCATTCGACGCCAATCCTTGAGTGGCTCGTCTTCAATGACTCCGAGTCTCCAAATGACTTCAGACACCATTAACGAGGAGTGTCTTCTTCACCGCAATGGCCGACGTAGCAGAGAAGCTCCAAAGCTTTTCTTTCTTTCCTCTTCTAAGGTCCAACCTTAGGCCACGTGGCAGATAAGCCACTTAATCTTAGGTTAATATTGACCTTAGGTTAGATCTATGATTAGATCAAAGATGACCATGGTAAAGTTAATGTAACCTATTTGGGTCTAAAGATTGCCACATCACCATAGTGCCACCTAAGCACATAGTACCTTGCTAAGCACAGTTTGTAAGCAGCATGTGAATAGACAAGCCACATCATCAAGGCCCCCTCTTCTTCACAAAAGCTTCGACAAGCGGTAACTTGCAATCCATGAGGAATTTGAACACGCTCCAAAAAGGAAAAGTGATCATCTTTTTGAGTTCTATGCGCTTTTCAGATCAAAATCAGTGTTAGCAATTAGACACTGCCAATATTGAAAGAAATCAATTGGTAAGACCTTTGCAACAAATGGAAAAGCAACGCATGAATGCACAAAGCATGCCAAAAGCACAAGTGCATGAGATGACCATAGCACTGAACATGGCATCCACACATAAAGCATCAAGAAACATGGAAGAAAAAATCTCAAGCTACATCAAGCAAAGAAGAGAATGACATCAACAACATACATTGAGAAAAAAAAAGCCTTGCCACCTTCAGCCCACATGTTTGTAAATCAAACCTGACCACCTGAGAGTAGCTATGAAAGCACCCAAGGGAGGTATTGACATGTACACTTGACCACCTTAAGTAGAGCCAAAAGATGATGGGAGGTATTGTAGTAGAGCCAAAAGATGATGGGAGGTGTTGAGCCATGAGCACATAGATTAAAGGCTAAGGAATGTGCTAAGGAAAGAATAGGTTGTGGTCTACATGATGTGGAGATGTGGATTGAGGATATCCACAAGAAGAGATGTGGATCAGAGGATCCGACATGTGTTGACTATTCAAAGGGCACTCTCTATATAAGAGGCCTATCATGTATTATTGAGAACAAGTGAAGAAATGCACATTCACTCAAGATTCTATTTATGAGTCCAAGCTAATCTACCTTGGAACCTAATTGACTTGAGGTACATGTCATGAGCACTCTCTTCATCATGTTTCCACACAGGTTCCATCCACCTTAGAGTGCTTGATAGATCCTGAGGCACACATGATTTCTCAGTAGGGGGGGGGAAATAGAGAGAGAGAGAGAGAATCATATGTAGAACCTGGATGTAGAACATGCAACTTGGATTCCTCAAAGAGATTATTCCTAGCCTTATGCAAGTACAAGTGGAGCTTTGCCGTTCCTCCACACACGTTCTCTGTGCTTGAGTCCATGTTGACACAAGGCTCTCTCTCTCTCTCTCTCTCTCTCTCTCTCTCTCTCTCTCTCTCTCTCTCTTTCACACACACACAGATAGATAGATTGATGGATGGATGGATAGATAGATGAGCAACAACGGACTCATCATAATGGTAAGAAGAGGCACAAAAGTCAAAATATTACACCAAGGCAAGTAGAAGCTATAGGACACCAACAAAAGTAGTAGAAGAGTAGAAGGGAGACTATATTAAGAAATGTTATTTGTTTGTAGAGGCATCAAACATAAAAAATATTTGAGCCTATAGTTAGGAAGACCTCAAACAAGGAAACATTGGCAATGAACTACCATCAAATGGAAGAAAGTCATACCATGCATTTCAAATATTGGAGGTTGATGCAAGGACCAAAATGACAATCTTGCCCCAAAGCAACTCTAGAAGCTATAGCACTACAACAAAAATAGTAGAAGAGAATAAGGTTGGAAGTAGAAGCTATAGAGCTATAACAAAGGTTTTAGAAGACAAGAAGGGATACAATATTAAGAAAATGTTACTCCTCCATAAAGGAAACAAAGAGATATAATATTTGAGCCTCTAGTAGGAAGACCCCAAGAAAGGAAAGATTGGAAATGAACAACCACTAGATGGAAGAAAGTAGCACCTACATTTCAAAGCTTGGATGTTGATGGAAGGACCTCAAGTACTATATGTCTCTAAATTAGACTTCTTGGTATCCCCTATTCAAGTACAAGAAGTGCCAAAATGGTTGTAAAGTCATGGGAAAGGGGGGCGGTGGAGACGTTGGAGAGGGGGGGAGGAAAAAGAGGGGGTGGAGAGAGGGGTGACAGAAAAAGAAAGGGGGGCAGGGGGGTATGGGGAGGTGGTGGTGAAGGGTAGGGGTGAAGCGGTGGTGGTGGTGGAGACAAGGGGTGGAGATGGAAAACTTGACAAAATGTGAAAGGGAGGGGGAGGTTATCACCTATAACACTCACCCAAATCTTTCTTGATGTAATGGGATTGTTGAGGGCGAATGAACAATGGGTGGATGACTAGGAATTCGCTGCCAGAAGGGCTCAAAGCAAACTCGACAATGAGGATGGGAGTAGGGTGGTGTTTGATGGAGAGGGAGAAGGGTCTTGCATAGGGCTCAAAATTTGTAAGAGGGTGAAGGCTGGAAGAAGAAGAACGAGGGGGTTGGAGAAGGTTTTTTTAGGAATGGAGATGGGAGGGGTTTAGGGTTAGGGTTAAACCCTAACCCTACAACCTTCCCATGGAGGTGGGAGGGTTTAGAATTAGCTTAGGGTTTAGGGTTAAGGTTAAACGTCAACCCTAAATCCTACAAACCTTCCCATGGAGGTGGGAGGGGTTTAGGGTTAGGGTTAGGGTTAGGGTTTAGGGTCAAGGATAGGGTTTAGGGTTTAGGGTTAAACCCTACAAACCTTCCCATGCCCATAACTTTCCATGATTATCTCATAATCGCTTTTGGGTAGAAGGAGAAATGTTCAAAATTTTGAGCTCTAGACATTGGTGTCCATTAGATGGCCTGATTCATTCTTTAAGTGGCTATTTTATAAGAAATATAAAATTTCTTAAGCTAGTAAGGTTCTTGGTTGAGATTCTTAGCTAGAGCTAGAAAAACATTTTACTCTCCTAGCCCTTGAGTGATATGTTCGTGATAGTTCATGGTGGGTTGTTCTTCGTAAATGCTTGCATATGTCCACTTTTTACTTGAGACGGTAGTCTCCCTGGCAACAGCACTAAATGTAGGCTCTTTTCCATGGCTTGCACAGGATGAGCATGATGTGCAATGTTTAGAGGCTTTTTGTCACCTACAAATATATAAGTGTCATCATTTGTAGTATAAGTGTAGCTTAGGACCTCGGGTTGTATTCCCATACCCCTTCCCTTTACTGTGAACAGGTGACGGACGGGTGGGCGATGGATGCACGATGGGCGGGCGAGCAATGTGCATGCGAGCGGGCGAGCGATGTGCAGGCAATGGATGGGCGACACACGGGCGGTGGGCGATAAATGATTATGGATGACAATGGGTGGCGATAGGCAGTGGTGCTCGAGTGTGGGGAGCAAAGACTGTGCATACTTGTGTGAAAGGAACACTCATCAACATGGTTAGGGGAATAAGGCTTTTGCCTCCATTAGGGGTTTTAAGGTTTAGAAAGAGTTTTAGGGTTCCAAAGGAGGCTTTAGGTTTTAGAAGGAGGATCCATCAAAAGGAGGTTCAAGGGTTAAGGAGGTTCTAGGGTTTTGAAAAAGGTTCCATGGTTTAAAAGGGGTCTCAGGGTTCAAAATTAGGTTCAAGGTTAGAAGAAGCATCCAAGGTTTAGAGTAGAGTACATGGTGGAGAACCCGTTTCCCTCATAAGTCTTGGAGGTTAAGGGTTGAGGAACTACTCAGAGAGGGTAAGGGTTTAGGGGAATCATAGGAGTTAGAGAGAAGGAAGGTGTAAGGGGGTGGACAAGAGAGAGGAGAAGGGAGGACAGGGAGGGGAGGAGTTGCAAGGTTGGAGGAGAGGTAAGGAGGAGGCAAGGTTGGACATGATTTTGGACATGGAGTGCAAGGAGCATGGACACTTGAAGACAATGCATAGAACACCAAAATAGAACTCAACACAATGTCCCAAAGAGTGTGGGATTCATTCCATCATGGGGTATTTATACAAGTGGGAGAGCTTCTCTCTTTGCATGTACAAGTTGTAAGACTTTCTCTCTCTACATGTAGAACTTGCATCTAGGATGCACATGTAGAAGTTGCATGTAGGAGTTGCATGTCTAATATTCATGTAGGAGCTGTAGGACTTGCATGTAGAACATGCATGTTGGATTCCTAAGAGAGATTATTCCTAGCCTTATGCAAGTACAAGCGGAGCTTTGTTGCTACTCCACACACATGTTCTGTGCTACTTGAGTCCATGTTGGCAAAGAGTTTCTCTCTCTCTCTCTCTCTCTCTCTCTCTCTCTCTCTCACACACACACACACACACATGCGCGCGCGTACACACACACACACATAGATGGATGGATGGATGGATGGATATATGAATAGCAACAAACTCATCATAATGGTAAGAAGAGGCACCAAAATGAAAATATTGTGCCAAAGCAAGTAGAAGCTATAGGTCTACAGCAAAAGCAGTAGAAGAGAAGAAGGGTGCAAGTAGAAGATATGTGGCTATAACAAAAGTAGTAGAAGAGAAGAAGGGAGACTATACTAAGAAATGTTACTTGTTTGTAGAGGCATCAAACATAAAAAATGTTTGAGCCTATAGAAAGAAGACCCTAAACAAGGAAGCATTAGCAATGAACAACTACCAGATGGAAGAAAGTGATACCACACATTTCAAAGGTTGGATGTTAATGCAAGGACCAAAATGACAATCTTGCACCAAAGCAACTCTAGAAGTTATAGCACTTTAACAAAAATAGTAGAAGAGAATAAGGTTGCAAGTAGAAGCTATAGGACTATAGCAAGGTTTTAGAAGAGAAGAAGGGATACTATATTAAAACAATGTTAACTCTATAGGAAACAAAGATAAAAAAGGTTTGAGCCTCTAATAGGAAGACCACAAAAAAGGAAAGATTGGAAATGACTAGATGGAAGAAAGTAGTATTTGCATTTCAAAGATTGGATGTTAATAGAAGGACTTCAAGTGTTATATGTCTCCAAATTTGACTTTTCAAGCATAAGAAGTGCCAAAATTGTTGTAAAGTGGGGGGGGGGGGGGTTTCAGAGGGGGGTGATGAGAAGGGGGGGGTGACGAAAAACTTGACAGAATTTGAAAGGGAGGGGGAGGTGATCTTACAATGCTCTCCCAAATCTTTGTTGATGTAACAAGATTGTTGAGGGCAAATGGATAGTGGGTGGATGGCTAGGTCATTGTTGCGAGAAGGGCTGGAAACAAACTTGACAATGAGGATGGGAGGGGTTCAATGGAGAGGGAGGATGGTCTTGCATAGGGCTAGGTCATTGCTATGAGAAGGGCTGGAACAAAACTTGACAATGAGGATGGGAGGTGTTCACAATGGTCTTGCATAGGGCTCATAATTTGGAAGAGGATGGAGGCTATATGTGGAAGAAGAAGAATGAAGGGGTGGAGAGGTTTCTTACTATTCTCTAAGGAGAGGTTTCATATGGAAGAAACTGAGATATGCCAAATGGAGGCAAAGGACCAATATGCCATGTGGGTGGTGAAAAGAAGCTAAAAGTAGAGAAGCTAGAAGAGAAGGTTGCCACATCGCAGTAGTAAAGGCTAAGAAGATGAACACCGCATAGAGGCAATAGCCAGTAGAACACAATCATATAGCAAATAGTAGATATGAACAGCCAAATTGCAAATAGCAACCAGCAGCACTATACGAGCCTACAGTCAACACTCAATCGTCAGCACTCAGTAGGAGCAGAAGATGAACAGCCAACTAACAATGCACATTGTGCACAGAGCCACAAATAGCAATGACCATCAATGGGTGGCATGGGAAGATCTACTGACACATGGGCCCAAGCCTATCAACTCCAAGGATAGAGAGCAGAGTAGGTACAAGGGGGTATTCTTAATGGAGGTGTCCCAGGCTCGCCGTTGCTCCATGTGTCACGCTTAGCTCTCCTAGCTAAAGAGAGAGAGAGAATATATTATATATACTATAATATTATATTATATAATGTAATGTATAATAGATTGTATGTATAATATATAATATGTAATATATACTATATATATACGTACACACACACACACAAGAGACACAAAGAGAGGCTTGTGAGAGAGAGAGAGAGAGAGAGAGAGAGAGAGAGAGAGAGAGAGAGAGGTGTGTGTGTGTGTGTGTTACACACACACACTCATAGATGAGGATGCATGCATTCACACACAACTCTTGTTGAAAGCAAAGCTCTCAAAAATTGTATTTCTTCAATTTTAGAAGTTTGGTTGAATTGTTCAACTGAAAATTCTTGAATATTTATGTGCGTATGTGTTTATGTGTGCATGCGCATGTGTGCATATATACAGACATACATAATTTATGTGTATATATATGTATGTTTATATTTGTGTGTGTGTGTAGACAAAAATACCCCAAGAACATGGCAGTCGAAGCTCTTAAAAAATAATAACAAGTGACCACTATATTATATTTCAATAGTACATAAAGCTTGCAAGTACATCAAGAAATAAAAGTTGAATCTTTCAGGTGTCCAATACTCCATGGTCAAGTTCTACTTACTTGCCACCATCTAGAGAAAACTTGTTGTTAGAAAAACAAAGTTTTAAATGGGTAGACAGGTAATGCTTGCACACCCTGGCTTGTTATCGCTCATCCAAATTCATAATTGCACATAAAGGATAGGGGGACATCATGAAATGTTGAAGACAGAAGTGATGGCCTGCCATATAGGAGGCATAAGGAAGGACAATAATTTTGAATCTTAATTTCCTAGCCTTCCATATAGGAGACAGAGAAGGAAATTTGTAACAAAAGATAGCGACCTAGCATTTCATGGGAGGCATAGAAAAGCTAAGATTTCCAAGTAAAAAGGTAAGAGGCCCGTCTAGACAAACATTTGCACATTAAATTGTGTCATAGCTTAGCATGTATTATGAATTATTTAGGCAAAGGATGTGCACACCTTCTATATAGGAGGCATTACTAAGGATAATTATTTTCAAAACACATTATTCCTCGCCTTTCATAAAGGAGGCGTGATAAATCTACTTTTATTAAAAGCCTTTCCATGTAGGAGGCAATAGACAGTAAAAAAGGGAAGAACACTGGCCTAGCCTTCCATAGAGAAGGCACAATTAGTTTTACAAGAAGGACACTAGAATGGACAATTGTATTTAAACTAAATCATCTAGCCTTCCATGGAGGAGGCATGAAAAGATTAACTATGTAAGTGTGTTAGGAACTTATAATAAAGCAGCAAATAACAAGTAGTTTCTTACACATGAAAAACTTGCGACACAACCCATAATAAGGTGGGAATACATTAGAGTTAAAAAAACCTTAGCAAGTGCATGTTGCAATGGGGGATGCCTCAAACAAGGTAGGCCAAAATAGTATCTCAATAAATCATGGAAGAGATAAGCTCAAGTTAGGTCACGACTAGTGTAGTCTCAGTTTAACATTTTCTTGGTTTTTCAAGGAAGGTAGGGTCATTTTCTAATAGTTGTATAAGCATGATGCAATATCAATCCTTCTTTTCTATCTTCCTTCAATTTTTTATTGACAAAGGAAATAAAGATAGGATCCATGTTGATGGACATCTAGGCCACCTTGCAAGGGGCACAAGTATTAGATGTGTCCTAAAAAGGAGACATACATTCGTCAGTAGATCCGGAAAGTAAGTGTCAAAACACTTACCATTATCTACAAAGTGTCCACTATACCAATATAAGGAATATTATATCCCCATAAAAAGCTAACCATGATCTATATAGAGACAACTTGCTACTATAGTATTGTAAAAACTTATAGTATTTACATAAAAGTAAGTGAAAATTTTAAAATGGTGGCCAAGAAAATAGTTTATAAGTACACATAATTGTAAAGCTATAAGCATTAGACGTGTAATTTTATCATAAGGACATTTCTCAAAATGCATGCAAAAAGTCATCTCTAATTCACTGACTAAGTATATAAGATAACTTTTCATTAACCACAACTTATGGGTTAAAAATAGAGGTTAGATTAAAGCGTAAACTAACATGAAGGTTAGAGAACCTTAACTAGAGAGCTAATAAAAAGTGTAACACTAAATGTAACATTTCATAGAAGAAAGGACATAGCAAAGGTCGAGACGAGCGAATGTATAAGTCCTCATGTGAGGCCTATAGGCAGGGTCGAGGGAATTCGGAAGGGCAAGGTACCCTTTTGGTAGGATGGCAAGTCATGTGCCTAAGATAGTGAGATTGGAGACTAGAGCAATCACACGAGAACGAACGTGCATTACAATCCCACGTTTGGGATATGAGTTACCAAGAGCAGCGTGGCTAGCCCATGCATAGGAAGACGACCACGGTGGGAGGACAAAGTGACCCAGATATGCGCAGGTCTGAGGTACGAATGTCGCACAGGAGCAGACAGTATATAGCAATAAGATGGAGCAAAAAGAGAGGGTACGCATATGTAGGAGACCTTTGGGAGAAGGCAAGCAGCATTGTGCTAGATATTGTAGGAGAGACCAAGAGCACCCAGAGTTCCAAGCATGCATAGATTACGTAGCAATTGAGTAGGTGTCCATATGAGGGGAAGGAAAAAAGCTAGAGAGGCTACATCGCGAAATCGAGTGTACCTGAGGTGAAGCCATTGATGCTGGGGAGAGATTTGGAAGAGGAGGAGTAGCCGAGAATGTTGAGTAGAGTACTGTGGAGAATAGTGTGACAGTATGAAGGGAGAGGGAGTTCTAAAGTAGTAGGGACTAGGTAGCACCACCCAACCTTGTGCATCAATGTTTGCAGGTTGTGCAAGCCTCAGCTAAATTTAATGGTTCGTGTACCTTGGTGGAGCTTTCTTCTAGATAAAAATAAAAAAAGAGAGAAACATCTACAGGTAGCCATGAAGCTACCTGGTGAGCTTGAGCCGATTCTAACTCAGCTGCTTCCTCCATTTTCTTCACACTTTCATAGACTTTCTCTACCCCTCAATCACAGACCTCAATCACAGACTATGCAGGTTTACAAAAGAGACTCTTTGTTTAGTTGCCACGGATGCAAAAATTGTGTCAAAACTTGTTTTGGCCATTGATGTCAAGCAATCTTGCATGTTGAGAACTCAAATATATGAAAAGATGATTTGCACAAGAGGATACAAGCTGCGTTTTAGGAATATTTTGAATTGGCACAAAGTTTGAGGAGCTTTCAAATTTAAGTGTCTCACTAGTGAGTGCCACATGTGCCAAATGTAATTCCTATAGACATGGGGGTTCTATATTAATTTTTAGTGCTTCCACTGCCCCAACTATTGTTATCAATTGGCTATCTTCCATTTCCAACTGTCTGTTAACTCTTTTAGACTGAGTACTCACTCTTTTCATAATCTCGATATACAATTTCATCTGGAACCCATTCATTGTAGTAGAATAAACATTACCGTGCAAATGTGCAATTTAAAAATTTCCCTATCCCGTATCCTGTACAGCCCAAAATGGTTCTTTATACCAAAGCTTTAACTTCCATGAAAATCTTCCCAACCTAGAATTGTAAATTAAATCCAAATCTCCTTTTTTGGATAGTTTAAATTGTAAATTGCGATTGACCCAAGCCTTTTGTCTTTCATGTATGACATGCATAGTATACCAGCTTTTGATCCTCTTTTCATCCAGCTACTGCAAGAGGTGATATTGGCAAAAATCTACTGATTCATGTTGATTAAGTTTTTGTGCACAATGGGAGAAAAAAATTTTACTGAGACCATAGCTTCCAATCCATGCACTCACGGGATTGGGATCATTTCAGTACTCACCTTAAATGTTGTTCAAAATGCCAGAGTACAGAATCACCTTAAATGTTGTTCAAAATTCTAGAGTGCAAAAAAGCATTGTATCCCAATCTTTTTGGCTTTTGGATATAGTGAGCTTAAAGGTCTGCTTCATGACTTGTTGCTACTTTTTTCCTATTAGTTTCCCTGTGGTGGGTGATATGTTGTTGACACTTTATGTAAGACCATATGCACCTTTGTCAATTTATTGATAAGAAAATTCCCTTTTCGGTCTAAAACTAATCTATCACACATCCCAATTGGGCCATGATATTATGGTAGATGAACTTGGCTGTACTATCTCCTATTTTGTCTTTAAGGGCTTGTCCCTCCACCCGTTTGATAAAGTAGTCCATTGCCATTAGTATGTATTTATTTCTAGTGAATCCAACTGCCAGCTTGAATGGTCCCATGAAGGCTAAACCACATCTAGAAAGGTCCATTTTACTGGATTTAAAATCATTCTATCCACATCAACTTGACGTTCATCCCATTGACACTACTAGCACTGTTTTGCATACTCATGCAAATCCTTTATCATAGGTGGCCACCACAGACCTAATTGAAAGATCTTCTTTGCAATAATGCCTCTAGAAAGATGACCACTAGATACTCCCTAATGTGCATCCTATAATACTGCATTCTATTCATGATTTAGCACATCAATGTAGTACCTGGTTGATATCTCTTTGATACAATCTTTGACTATCATAGAGAAAGGTTTTCTTTGGGAACACTCCATCTGTTAAGAATTGTATCATACGGTTGTACCAGTACATACCACTAATTGGTTCCACATCAAACAATTGTGCATCTGGAACTTTAGTTCAAACTCTAGTTTGGCTCAAATGATCTACTACCAAGTGTTGATTTCCTAGGGTATGACTGACATCATAATCAAATTATTATAATAAGAGGATCCATCTTGCCAATCTCCCCATCTATGGTAGTTTGTTAACAAGGTACACTATTTCCTGATGGTCAACGTGAAAAACAATTTTGTTACCTAGCAAGTAGTGTCAAACTTCCCAATAGAATAAATCATCACTAGACATTCCCTTTCTATGATTGGGTATTTTGCTATGCTTGTGTTAGAATATGGTGTGCATAATATACTGGGTTGTACTACTTTCTCTCTTTTTTGCATTAATACACTTCGATAGCAATGTCAAATGCACCAATGATGTGTGGAAGTTGGGATTCCAACATGGTGGCTACAATATTATAGCAACCACCAACATTTTGTTCCATAATTAGAATTCTTGTTCCTATTCTACCATGCAGACTGTGTATCTTTTCTTGTGAGCCATATGCTGTGTGAGTTGTTGACATACATAAGACAAGTATCTCAAAAATTGATTATGCCATTTCAATCGGCATATAAATCTCATCAATTATTTAATGTTGTGCTAGATCTTACCATTTTGGATTGCTTCAACCTTCTATGGATTGATTGCCATACCTTAATATGATATAATATTTTCCAACAACACCCCCCTTAGCATACCAAATGCACACTTAGCTAGATTGAGACTCATTCTAAAAGATTGGCATTTTTCAAAGCAAAGCTGGAGGTGTTCAATGTGGTCTATTCTTTTCCCAAATACACTAAAATAATCAAGAAATACTCTGTCATGAAACTGGTGAAATATGGTGCAAAGACCTTATGAATCTAAGATCGGAATGTTAGAGGTGAATTTTTCAACCCAAAACTCCTGACATTACTGGAAAAGGCCCCCATTCCATTATCCATCTATTCTTTAGCCATCTGTATCTAGTTATATCTACTAAAACCATCTAGAAAACTATATACTTCATGACCTTCCATAGCATCTAGAAGTGTAGCATACAATGCCAATGAAAATGATCTGTTATAGTGGCCACATTTAACTTCCAATACTCCAGAAGGATACAGATTTTATCATTCATCTTGGGGACAATCACGATTGGAGATAGCCATGTTACTTTTTCAATCAAATAAATGAACCCGACTCTTAACAATTTGTCAATCTCTATTTCATGTGTGTGGCAAAATTTGGATTCATATGATACCTCTACTACACTGGTAGTTTAGCATCCTTCTTTAAATTTATATTGGTGGACACATAGCTATAGATCAACACCTTACATTTTAGTGTATTCCCATGCAAAAATGTCAAGATATTCTTGTAGCATTGCTACTAAATTTTATTGGAACCATCCATTTGCATGAACACTGATTTTGACTATTTTTGGATTATCTGTTGTTCCCTAGTTCAACTCCTCTAGGTTATCCTCCTTCATCGTTGATGTGCATCTCATCTACTCTTCATAGGCTTTTGTGCCTTACTAATGACATCTTTACTCCATTTTTTATAGTAAGGCATTGTTTCTATATCCAATTCCTCGACCAAATCAAGCATTGACCCGCTCGCTTGCATTTGTTCATGCAAAAGATTCGGCATAGAGATCACGAGATCTTCTCATCCATACTATTAAACAATCTGACTAAGACCAATTTCAAATATTGGGACCATCAATTTGCATCAAGGCACTAATGCTCGTCATCATCATTCAACTCCATTCTCATATTCAAATGGTCTTTTTCAACACTACCTTCGAAATCATTTCCAATTTCAATTTCTTTTTCCCACTATAGACAGAGATTTTGGAAGCACCCCAACCATTCTTTACAATGATCTGCCTTGAACCAGGGTCTACCCAAAAGCATAGGGTTGGCATGTCAGTCTCCTCAATTTCCAAGGCCACAAAATTGCTATAGAAAAAACAGTCCATGTATACAGATTACTTGGTCTTTTAAATCCCCTAAGGTTGAATTCTCCTTTGACCAGCCATGCAAACTAGAAAAGGTGTGGGATCTAATCTAGATAAACACATTCTCTTATACATGAATGAGGTAAGATGTTCACACTGGAACCACCATCCAACAATACCCCATGAAGATCCTAACCATGGAATGAAAATTCAAGATGGATACTCTATAGTCAACATCTTTTAGTTCTACATGACACATGAGTAATTTGATTGGGATATGATTCACTTTATTAGTGCATAGATCGTTTTTGTATCATTTTCTATTAGTAGTGCCTTCACCAGCTTTTTCTTGACTTTCAACACCATGCAGAAAAAATATTCAATTGATCTAAACTTGTTCCTATTTGAGTGCTTTGAATAGATCCACAAATAAATTCTCTAGTTCCAATTTTGTAACTTTCAGTGATACCATTCGGATCTCCTTGCATTTCACTAGATAGTCTTTGTTGGATTGTCTTTACCCTATTTCAATAGATAACCCTTTTGACACTAATAGAGCTTTCGAGTCAGATGCACTCTTGCTTTGCTGAATCATCATTATGGGCTGCCATGCATTATTGACGGTGTCCTCACATTGCATCTTTTGAATTTCGTATAAAGCTCCATTCTAAATTATTCTTGCTCTCTCTAGCTTACATGTTTGATTCTCTTAATGGCCTTTGTTACCTTCAGTATCTGAACTAGTCCCTTTGTGTGGGTGGCTATGAGAAGCCCAACCTTGTGTGGGTTCTCTAAGACTTTCCTCAATATGTATGCAATTGAACAATCACACTCTACATGTGCATTACATTAGATTAGTTGCCGATTTCTTCCCGATGGTATTTTACAATTCCTCAATACTCATCACATTTGCTTGTGGTGGTGGTTGTGTTGGATTCGGTGGTCACTTTGTTTGGGCTTTGTTACCAAACCAAACAATCCATTGGGCTTTCTACATGGAACCAATTGGAACCAACAACAATCACCTTGGGCATGAGCAGATAAGGATTGTACTTATTATTTAGAAAATGGGCAATGACAATGTTTGGATTGCCCTTTCTGGTACAAGCTTGGTTGTTGGTTCCAATTGTTATGTTGCTAACTCTAGTTGGTGGTCCTCTTCTCATTCCGGTGGTTTCTTTGTCTGATTTGAGCTACTTGTTATGCTACCATTGGTTCAAGAGCTACCTGGTTTGCACTAGTTAATAGATTGGGGAGAGCTTGTTATGTTCAATTCATCCAAGTATTCAGATTATGCCATCAAAATTATGATGATTCTTCTAAGCAACCCAACTTTGAATTTGTTTTAGCAATGAAAAAAGACACTAGTTTTTCTTCTACTAGGTTTTGAAATTTCAATACTATACTTTTTTTTTGTTTTCATTTTGCTTGCTTAGACTTCTTCTATTCTTTCTTCATTTTCTTCTACTTCTTCTTATGCTTGTTCCTTTTCTTTTAATTGTCTTCGTGATCTGAATCATTGTTGGATGTGTCATTGTCTATCTCGAATTCCTCTCCAAATTCACTATCTGTTTTATCCATATTCAATGTCTAGATCAAAATCCTCCTTTGTGGACCTTTGTTGGCAGATTCCACATCTTCTTTCCACTGGCTTTCAGTAAAACCATTAGCTCCAATTGGGAATTCAAATTCGCCGACTAAGCTATGTATCTTGAATCTAAGCTCCTTATAGGAATACTCTGCTAGTGTTTTGATTGTCTACCTCTCTATCAAATCCAACCTTGCATTCAAATTCTATAATCTTTTAGTATAACCCTTTACCAACAACATCTTTTTCACAAGTCTCTTAATTTATTGTGAATGTCATTGGACAAATGAAAACATGTTAAAAATGTTGATTTTAAGTCATAATATTTCAAAAAATGTGTAACACCATAAGAGTGAACAACTCATGGCCTTGCCACATAGCATACTTGCAAACTGTTACATTTTAACGTCCCCAAACATTGTGTAAAATTTGCTTGCCTATCAATGTCCTAAATAGGGCTTCGTGGACACCTGGGTCTTCTTTTTTGTGACCCTTGAACTCAGCAAGGTTGCACTTCAAACTTGCTGCATTGGAAGTCATAGGAGGTATGGGTGGTATGGTTCCTCATGGTAGAACTAGTCCTTGTGGTAGTACAATATTTGGTAATGGAATTGGACTCTGTGCAAATAGTACAATTTTGTGTAGGTACCAAATTCTATGCAGGTATCATATTTGATAGTGGTACCAGATTAGGTATTGGTATCGGATTTGGTATGAGAACTATATTTTGTTGTAGAAGTGGATTAGGTGGACGTATAGGTGGGTTTTGCACTCCTTGTGATCCACCAATCCCAACCATCTACAAAATATGGGATTTTTATACTATGAAGATAGTCGTAGCACTGGTGGTGTCCAAAACCTTCTTTGTTGGGTGAGACTTACCAATACACTTCATCTTTATTTGATTAGTCTTAATGATTTCTTGGTATTGTTTCTAGGGGTTCTAGGACAACTATTCCATCGTCCTCCCATTTATCTAGACTTAGTAGTGGTGGTCTTTATTGGGCTATCCCCACTTGAATCGAGTCAAAAGCGTAGCTGATGATTGGCCCTCTATTTGTCATGCTTCTTCACCCATCTGTGGTGGAATGTTAGAGATAGTTCCAATAGATAATGATAATCCACCTATGGTGGAATGTCAGATATAGTTCTTCATCCACATGTGGTGGAACATTGAATATAGTTTTGATAGCTACTAATAATACAAGGCTTTGCATGTGAGCGAGTGGTAACTTTGCTACCTTGGGATGTTATTAGAAGGGAAATGGTTGGGCGACTGTAGACCTAATCACATCAATTGTTGCTAGAGAAGATAAATATAGAAAGGAATTTATTTTTGAAGATTCTGTCGACATGGGTGTCGTGGAGATAAAACTTTGGACTATGTACTTCTCAGACTACTCGGGCTACTACATTGTGTGGAGTTACATACCACAGATTTCCAATAAAGGCTTCACATAGCTAATTGTGAATTAAATGTTGTTGCTTCCCTTGTAATTTGTAGCTTGTTGAAGTACTGTCATTCAAAGGCCTCTTGTAAGCTTTACCTTCAAAATATTTTTTTCTTGTCTTTGAATCATAGACTCTTTAGAACTATACTACAACACTATGAAACCCACATGACTCATGTAGGAACTTTCATCATTAGCCTTAGAGCATAGCCTTGCTTTAATTTCACTGAAACCAAAAAGGGGATTTTCTAATACTCACAAAACATCACTTGATAAATTAAATGAAATAGCCATAGCAGCACGAAGAGATAATGATAACCAACTGGGTACAAACCCTCCCTCCCTCCTGCCCCTAGATAGTGACTCGTGCTTTCTCATCTAGGGTATTTATAATATTTCATTAAAAGCACAAGGAGCAAAAAATTATCCCTCTTTTCTAAAATTAAGGGAACACATTGGTTAACTTTCTACAAAGCTCCCACTCTCCCCCCCTTCTCTGTCTCTGTCTCTCTCTAGTCATGCTAAAGTATTATGTGTTCTACTCAAAGGTTGTGCCCTATCTCTCTAGTTGTACTAAAGTATTATGTTTTCTACTCAAAGTCTATAAATAGAACATTTGGTATTAACTTATAGGTTTTTATATGTTTTGGACCTCTGTTGTTTCTAATTGCATGGAAGTGAAGAATCTTGTGAGTTAGTACTATTTGAGGTAAAAAAGATCGTGTATATTATTAGAGAGAAGCATTCGTAATAGAAATGAACGTACTATAAGAGTCGATGCTATCCATAATGGCCGATGTCCTGCATCCATACTCATTCATGGATGAATAGCACCCTAGTTTGGGTCACTCTTGGTAGGAATAAGCAACTTCAAAAAAGAAGGGGATAGCTTAAGCCAATCATGTAGAGCGATGACTTAAGATCGAGCATAGGGTGTGAATCAAACATTGAAGGTACGTTCATAATCAATTTGCACCTTAGGACCAAGAGGGAGCTCAACATGAAATGAGCATGAAAATTCATACCAAAACCTAGGTAATTCTTGCTACCCTCAAGATTATAAGAAGGATTCGATTAACAGGAAGCTCAATGTGTGAATTCATATCAACACTTAGGTGGTTCTTGCTACCCTTAAGATGGCAAGAAGGATTTGATCAAGGGTTCTAGGATGGTGTGCTTGTGGGGCACAACATTCTTATATTGTTGGGAGGCTATTTGGTAGGGTGTGTATGGTGTAATTTTTTATGGGGTGTGTGAATGGATGGCACATAGGGTTTTCTAGGATGACTTTGAGGGGATGGCTTATAGTATTTGCTAGAGAACTATGAAGAGATGGCCCATGGCTCAATTCTTTCATCAAAACATTCAAAATGAGGCCAACGACACTACTTTCCCTGCAATATTCAACTAACATAGAGATGCAATGGCTCCAAGTGGATTTCTTGGTCTTTGGCCATTTGTTGAATATTATGGTGAAAGTTGTAGCATTTGCCCCATTTCGAATGTTCCAATGAAAGAATCAAACAGCATTGGCACCATAAATATTTTATGCGAATGGAGAGAAAGGAGACAATAATTCATCTGATTGTGTAAACAAAGAGATCGCTACCTATATAACACTATGCATAAACATAATTATTGCACATAGGCTAGTTGAGAGGTCACCATCAAGTCATGCGAGATCTAACTGCAAGCTATTGGAATCATCAAGAAATATGCAGAATCATGAGTTGTGACTCAGGAGCAAGGTCATCTGTAAAGTATTCTCTGCTGAATGTTGCCATTAAATCACCATTTGTCTAGGTTGGCCACCCCACATATGGCACCATGTTCCACTATTTAAAAGACTACCTCATCGCCCAATGCCTATTTTTACTTGGAAAATAATTCAACCACCATTTTCAATTTTATAATTTAATATGCATAGTTTCCATCAGTGAACAATCTTATATATACTTTACATACATCCATAAATTATCTACTAACTTGTACTACAAATACCAAGAGTCTAGACTTTGATAATAAATTCACCTAAAAAGCTTATATGTTGCCCTAATTAAAAAAAACAAATGGTAATCGTATATTTACAAGAGGCATGCACTACCTAAATACTTGGAATAAAGGCGAATAAAAAATAATGGCTCACACTAGGCATGTAATCATAGTTGCCTTACAAATTCACTATATCTCACTATCACAAATCAACTAGCTCTATATGCAAGTCCTTATAAGCTCACCTTGATCCAATTGATTGTCCAAGCTCAATAAAGCCGCAGCACTAGTTGCTTCTAGGTGAGCTAAACAAAATCACAAAAAGCTATTACTCATTCGTACATGATGGCAAAATCCATCTCTTTTTTTAATAAAGCAATTGTATGTGGATGTATGTGCATGTGCCTATGTAAGTGTCAACAATTAGGGTATTACTCTCTCTCTCTCTCTCTCTCTCTCATCTATCTATCTATACATGTATGTATATATATGTATATGTATATGTATATGTGTGTGTATGTATATATATGTGTATGTATGCAATCATTTTTGAAATTGATGTAGGTAATAAAAATGATGGCTATCCACATACAAACTAAGTTTCTTAGGCAACGTAGATGTTGCATACTGTAGAGTCTAAAATGTTGAGGAGGATCTGGTCTATGGCGGCCTTCGAAACCGAAAGTATTTCTGCACAACCTTCTTCTTGAGTTCCTTCTTTTTAGCTTCAATGGATTTCAAGTTACAAGATCCATCAGAAGATGACATTTTTGGAGGCATTGTCAGAAGCAACTGCTATTCCAACACTCGCGTTCAACTCCTAAGTTCTTAAGACGATGTATAGCCTCTCAAGTAGTTTCTCACCACAGTCACAAAGCTTGAAGAAACGTAGCTGCATGACAGCACAAAACATGTATAATGAGTCACTCATTAAATATATAACACAATCTAAGTGAAGAAAGCAACTACTTGCAATCAATTCAACATTTCCATGAATGAAAGTAGGTGTGCATGCATGCGCAACATAGGAACCGATGATTGATGGATTTGAAATACAAAACATTCGAGTTATGACCTACTGCCATAAATGGATTGCTAATAAAAAACCTGATGATAAATAACATCTGCCATGCCGAGCAATTGCTTTAGGAAAAAAGAGAGGATACAAACATGTACACCAATGGCAGTTGCTCACTACCAACGCCACTAAAAAAGCCAAAAAAAGCTAATTGAAACACATAGCAGCAGAAATATAGAAGCAGATAGTTTTAATGCAAATCCGACTGGATCTACTGCAGTGGATTGCAACCAACACTAGTGACCATTGCCTCAATCTAATGGTTTCACTAAAGGAACCCATGTTATTGCGTAAGAATAATAGTAAAGACAAAAGCAAAGCAAACCATCTTGAAAAATTGTTCAAAAATACTTTAAATCAATCATTTTTATGTTCTTTACTACCTTGAATTGTCATTCAATCTTTTCCTACCCCAAGTAAGATGTCCATAATTGGCAACCCTGTTTGTCTGAGCACAAAGTTTTAGGCTTCATACTGTTCTACATTTCAACAACTCAACCAAGCTTGTCTAGAATGCGGGACATTCACGAAATCAGATTAAATGCTCCTCGACAATGACTAGGCGGCAATGCTTTCGGTAGCAAGACAGTGAAACATTGGCTATAACGCCTGTAAGTCGTGACAGTGCCGTAGTGACAAATCAACATTCTTTCCAAAAAGGTGTGTGAGTAGGGAAAGCAGGAAAAATGCAAGACTCATAGTTGGATTTTCCATGACTGAAGCTCACCAGAATCAATGCAATATTTTAAATAGTATAGAAATTGAAAGATATATTCAGCTTAGGAGATGTCCAGAAAGCAAAAGCTACAGTCTATACCCAAGTTTTATAGACTTTTTTACTCAGGCTGAAGTGAAGTTAGGGGAGGTTTTGACATACAGCCAGGCTACAAAAGTTTCAGGGATGCGGGAGTTGTAAAAATAATCTCTATAAGTGAATTGCAACCATATACCCATATGATCGATGTCCAAAATCAGCCCCTCACATCTAAGCTTTTAGATTTCATTGATCTAGACCAAACTTTGAGAGCAGTAGAAACTGCAACCTACCAATAGGATGTTAAGGCACTTGAGATCTTGAGCTTTGGCAAGACCTGAAAACTAGCTTCTATGTCTGCAATGTGAAAAATTACAGACAACAGAGAATGCTTGTATTCGAGACATCATCATGGGTTTCTGTCAAGAAGATGAGTATGTATTGGACTTGTTTTCTGAGGGGCTTGCTGCAATAGAGTCTCTTTCTTGTAAGAGATAGATTAATAAAATGAAATGATTAATTACGATTAATTTATTAAAGACTTGAAGTCCAACTCTTGTTATTTTGAATAAAAAATACAAATAAACATATCCTACTTTAAATAGTCATATGATCCATCTCATTCAAGTAAGAGTCTCTTATATAGATAGTTGAACAATTAATGCCATTGAACAAATAATTCACTAAACATTACAAATAATTTATAATTCCACATTAACTTAACTGCATATTTGGAATTAAAACCATAGGTACTCCAACATAATTGCAAAAATAAAAAATAAAAATATTAACAGACTAAAATTTCCAGATTACATAATGTACATTGAGCGATGCACAACTCTCACAAAGTGCTGCTTTTCCATTGCATTTATAGTTTATGCAATATACTTAACAATATGAACTGTTTTAACTGATGCACATCTATAACAAAGTGCTAGTCTTCCATTGCATTTGGTAGTCTATACAATGTACTTATGTGCTAAACTAAGGGTATTCCAACGAGTTTGATTATACGTCTCCTGCATTGAGCTCATAATAGCTTGAAATGTCAGGCCTTTTCAGAGAACGTCTTCCAACAGCTTTAGAAGACGAGGCGATAACATTGCAAGCAATCATGCATCACTAACCACAACAAACATACAATAATGACAAGCAGCGAGACATAATCCACATGAATTTGGCCAACCATAGCCAACGATTTTGTCCAAGTGCAAGAAACAGAGAAAGAGATAAAAGAAATGCAAAGAAAGAGATAAAGAAATGTAGCAGTACTGCTGCTAATAACTGCCACAAATGAACTTGAAGTTGATCTTTACCAAATACAACATCCATATAAGAGAGCGCATAATCCCCCTGAAAGAAATGAAAGAAGCAGTACTACTGTTAATACCTACCATAAAGGAACTAGAAGCTGATCTCAACCGAATACAACAACCATATAAGAGACTGCATGATCCCCCAGGCACAGCTCTACACCATGAGCATTGGCAAGGCTTCAGCTGACAAGAATGCATTGTTGCTGGGTTAGAACAACCGAGCTAAAACGTATCTCATGCAGAGGAGGTTCAAGGATGCTCTCAGGGACTCCAGTAGAGGATGCTCTCAGGGACTCCAGCAGAGCTGTCTTGCTTGAGCCCACACATGTGAAGAGCTTAGTTCGAAAGGCCAAAGGTGTCCTTCAACTTCAACAGTATGGATTGGTGTGTGATAATCTCAAGTTGGCTTTGGAACACAATCTTGCTAACCAAGAAATTCGAGCAGCGTTGCCAAAGAGTTGCTTGTACCTCGAGCAGAGCCAGAAGGGCATCCACGATCTCTCGGCCTTCTTCATTGACAACAAACATTTACATGCAGCATTGAGAAGAAAGTATCTGGAGTTGGGAAGAAGGAATTATCTTAGCCTACTTCAAGAGCAAGATATCCACTCCAATACCAGAATGTGTAGATTTTGTAGGACCTGTGGAGATCTGAGCAAGCAGTGAAGACCGAGGGAGGGGCTTGTTTGTGACTAAGGACATCAAGGCTGGAGAGTTGCTGATTGTCAGCAATGCTGTGGCAATCACCAAAGGAAACGAGGACTACGCAGACGACATTAAACTATTTTTTGACCTTGTAGCAAAGGTCGTGGAAGCTATCACTTTTCACTCCAAACGTTGGGTGATGAAAGGACGGATTCAAAGCAAGAAGTGCTTGTATGACGCACTTTGGGTGCTCCTTGCTTTCTTAAATCATTCTTGCATGCATAACGTTGTGAGCATTGAGCTCGGAGCTATGCACAATGCGGACTTCATCCATGCTACTAAGGACGTGGTAGCTGAGAAAGAGCTAAGCCTGGCTTATATCGACCTGTATTCTCCCTGGGCAACATATCGGAGCACAACGGGACCATTTGGAGTGTGCAACTGGTGCAGGTGCAAATTAGAGGGATCCGAGCTCATTCAGAGAGCTCTATAGAAATTTGATGACAGATACACTGTGATGATGAAGAAAATCCTATATGCAGAAGACAATCAAGATGATTCTACTACAAGAGGTTTGCCATGCTTGGTCCTGAGCTAGAAATGATTATGAGGCAGTTGAAGCTAAGTGTGGAAGAGATGCAGTGGCTGCAAGTTAGCTATCATGTTGCGTAGGCTGCAAGTCAGCTATCGTGTTGCGTATATGATGCATTATAGGGTTACTAATGTAGGGACGAAGGAGGAGGACTGTAGTGAGGGTGAAGTTGTGGCACTAGAAGGGCTGATGAGAGCGTTGCATTCTTGCGTTCCCTTCCGTAAGCAGGAAAAGAAGCAGGTCGACTATGCAGTACTACACCCACAAACTAGTGATGTATAATCAAATTTTTACAGTGCAATGCCTACAAACACACAAAAATCTATAGCACTTCTATTTTCAAGAAAGACAGACAAGACAAGCATGTCAGCTAGTACAGAAGCTGAAGTTGTAATACCATTCTTACAAACATAGCGAGCGAGACAAAAAGAGAAACATAGAGTGAAATCAACAGACAAATGAAGGGCAAAATCACCTCCCGCACATTCTGCCATTTCCATTTTGCAAACGCTAGTCATGTCAATCGAACTACTTTGCTTCGAACTGCAGATACTTCGAATCCACACACGATCGTAGCACGCTATGACTGAAACCCAAACATACCAATCCAATGCGGACATACGCTCTTATATAGACAAACGAACATGAACGAAAACCATAAAAAGAATTTACTAAACCATTCACCTTTCTACTTGCTTCTACAAGTGACTTCACCCCATCGTCTCGATGCAATCGAAGAAATACTACCAACACGATGCACCACACACTACACAACGCCACACAACACATGACACAGATCGTTTCTAAAAGGCCCTTTAGCTTTGCCCTTACAAACCGACATGTTCAAATTTGTTGGGAGTAGGAAGCAAAACCAGAATAGCAAACGAAGGAGAAGCATAGAACGGTCGAGAAGCATGCAGCAGAATGGAGTGGGCATGGTGAAGAAGAAACGAAGAGCTCCTAGCTACAACAAGCCACAAAAGAAGACGACTAACAACTACTAACCCTAAACTACCTACTATCCCTAACCATCCCCTAAACCTAACCACTAACCAGAGTCCCTGCGAATTGGGTCAACCATGCCTACCATACCCTAAACCTAAAAAATGACCCTAGTCCGCCACTAGCGTGGTCAACTTGACCGATTATTCACACTTTCCCCACCCAACTTCCCAAAAATCCAATCCTTCCCTAAGAGGCAAAAAAGAAGGGAACCCTTTGACGACGTGGAACACTTGAATACGTGGACGGCTAACGTGGCAAGGGCTCATGACAAGTGACGTGGATACGAACTGTTTTCACTGTGGATCGTCTCGCAGCAGCGGCAGCTATGGCGCTCAAGCTTTTGTTGGATCCTCTTCATTGCTCCTTTGCTTGGAAGGCCTTAAAGCTTTCGTTTGATCATCGTCTTTCTGCCATCTAACACTGCTTCCGGAATCAGTTTGAGGACTTTTTCCAGTCATTTGTGTTCTTCCCTCCACCATTTTGATCCCTAGATTTTTCCGCACGCTTCATGGCAAATCGCATTATCGTCTTCCCTGTTCAAGGTCGCAAATGGGCCTTTGGTGCCATTGCTTCCTCTACGGATGCTGCTGGGCGTCAACGAGCCGCTGATACGTTACGAAACTTGTGGCGCAACATTACCGCCGCCAACAGGTTCCATGAGCGTGCAGAGCTACTCACCCACTACGTATCTGAGAAGGTATTTTGTCAGTTTCGCGAACTAGGACAAACCGAAGTTTCCCCTTTACATATGTGTCATTGTGCTTATTTGTTCCATCAATTACGCACAGATGCATCAGAACTGGGTCACGCTCGGAAAAGCACCTCAGGGCAGCTTACGCAATCGTGTGCACCGGTGCTTCTCATTCATCCTTGAACCTTTATTTTTGCTTCAACCATCTTTCATTCCTCGGCTAACGTTAATTTATTCACAGGATAGGAGAGGGACTACTCGCACGGATAAATCCGTCCGAGGTTTTTTTGAAATCAGTTTCGAAGGATGCTGCAAGCTTGGAGATAATCTTTCCTTCGAGGTAGGTATGCTTCTACCGGATGCATACCTGGAGTCGATAGAAGCCGATACACTTGCAACAAGGGAAATGTCGCTTTAAACGCAGAGAGCAATCAACTTTTACAGTTGACTATTTAGAAACAAGCACCATGGTTGTCCACATTGCCTGATTCGCAGCTTCAATAATTTGTGCAGTTTGAATCCAAGGTTGGTGCGAAGAAGAGTAAGACACATCGCAATGAGGTAAGTCTGAAATATTGTTGCTAGCAAGTTCTGAGAACGCCAGAAAAACAATGCACTAAGACAGATCTTCCTTATGCCGTGTTAATTTCTTTTCGTATACTTTCAAAGCCCTATGGTCATGACGGAGTAGGAATAAGGAATTTATAACTTCTGGGTCTTAGATGCCGAGATCTTATTTAGGTTGCAACGGTGGAGTTTGTGAGACACAACATTTGAGGAAGCTTGAGAAAACTTATGAAAGGGGAAATGGGTTGCGTATACCATGAAATACAAAAAACTGTGGTTTTCGTAGAATATCCTAGACCCAAGGCTAAAGATCAAGTTTTAGAATGCACTAACCTATCGGGAGATACCTTAGTATAACTGGAGTCGGATCTAGATTTGAACTCTACACATATACGAAGACCCTAAAGATTGGTTACACAAGTCGTAACCCTAGCTATAATCCAAACCCTTGTGGGCGTTATCCTAGTAGTCTCCGATAATGGGAAATGGTGAATCTCACTATTTCATAGGGGTTGCATCATATGCATTATCAATCCTCCTCTTAATAATCAAGTTATCTTGGGTTCTAATGAAATATATGCACAAGGAAAACTTCTTTGGTAATGCCTTGGTGAAAATATATGTTGACCTATCATGCGTAGAAACACAATCCACCATCTCACAATAAAGTGGTACATGGCCAGACTATGCAAGAGTGGTTATCGCAACCAAGAGAAATTGGTGATGTTTACTTAAGAAAAACTTATCCTTTAGTAATGCCTTAGTGAAGATATCCATTGGATTAAGGGTGTAGAAACCTATTGCACCTCGTGATGATGTCGTATGGTGATATCAATGTGTTTGCTCTTGGAATGATTCACAGGATTCTCGACAAAAGCTATGATGCGAGTTTGGTTATCCAATTACGAGGGATTGAATGGTATTTTGCTTCTTGCTTACTTACGATAGCTTGCAGTAGACTTTCTGTCCTGACTGTCTTTCCAGGTACTATTACAAAGCTCTTACTGCTGTAAGGTTTTGGATTGCCATAGAATACATTGTAGCTTTGATGTACCTGAGACTTCTTTGGGCAGCCTGCTGATCGTTTACCTAGGGTATGCCATATGGACTGGCAAAACTTACCGCATAAGAAATGTGTACGGATATGAGGTATTTCAAGGCGTCCACTAGCTGCCTGTAGGGTTACAAGGGGGTTTGCTTGATTTTTGGTATTTAGTCATAATGGGGATTTCTTTTATGACCTCTTTTTATTTGGAGAAATATTTTTGATGCACAAAACAGCCTCTTTATGGCAGAAGCGGCTTAAATGAGTCATGTAGTACATGGTGTATTGGTAAATCTTATAGATTTACACAATAAGAACTAGACATATTATGTTATTGCACACTTCAATGTTTCAGTGTGAATGTCTCTAGTCTCAGCATTACAAGCAAGTTTTCGTACATCTCATACATGGCTATGTGAATTATCTCAACCTCGAAATCTTTAGTAAGATATTTGCCTTTAGCATGTCTTTTGCCATCTCCATGATGCTAAGGTTATTTTTCACGCTAGGGGCATGGCATAGGTGGCTGTGCCTCTGGTAGAGAAATTTGACACGAGTGTCCCATTTCCTCTTTGGTGTAGCTGACCTAACGTATTGAGCTCTTCTCTAATTTTGGAGTTAGGATTGAATACATGTGTGAGTTAAGTGTATGTGGTTCCCAAGCTGACATTGACATTATTTACATACATGTAATGTGAGATTTCAGATATGGCCGGACCTGCTTCTATCCTTTCTTTGCTACTTATAGCTTACCTCATCCAACATGTTTGAGGAATTAACTCTTGCTCTTTAACACATCAGTCCCATCCTCATCATGGGATTGCACACTCGATGGTTGAAGCAAGTGCTCTTGATGGAAGCCATTACTCTTTGAAGCGTATAGCTCCAATAGGGAACTAGGGCTTTGTCCTCCTTATTTTTTAGAGTCTGCCTTTTTTTTCTTGCAATCTTGTGCAAAGCGTTCAAGGTTATCATAGTAAAAACATTTCTTCTTCTTACTTCCATTATGTAAAGACTGCTCCTAATTAGAACAATCCATTCAGCTTTATTCTTGGGCTTGTCCTTGCTGGGCTTACCCTTCCCTTTGACTTTGCCCTTAGTATAAATGTGGCATTATAAGTTAGGAATTTGGTTCCGAAGAATATTTTGTGTTCAGTCCTTTCTTATCTCTCTTGTTGAATCGTTGGCTAACTTGAGATTACCTTTTGAAAGGGTAGGCTTGGCCATCTCTTGGATTTATTCGTCATGGATATTTCTAACAAAAGCTTAGGAAATATGAGCAGCTATCTTGATTTGTCAAAGCTGTTGTAAGATAAAAAACGTGGTTGTCAAATCCCCTTGTAACTTTATATTTCATTTCCTTTTGTAGTGGAACGAAATTACATGGAAGATACATGTTTGGATCTTTTGCGTTGCTTCCCTTAACGACTCTTTTTGGGGTATGTCTTTAGATTGAGTTGTTTTGAATTGTGCCATATGCTCCTGTCATTGTTCATGTATATTAAAGGATATACGTAATTTGTCATCGACTCTAGCAGCTCTCTCGAATCAAGATTCAAAGTTAAGAAAGTCTAAAATAAACAAGTGAGTACAAGTACTAGTGAGCACTGCCTTCAATTGGTTTTGTCAAAGGAAAACAATTGTCAAGATAATGAATGATTAATTTGCAACACCTGTGATGGAAGCCCGTGTATAGGAAAGTTCGAATGATTTGCAAACTCCGTGAGAGAGAGAGAGAGAGAGAGAGAGAGAGAGAGAGAGAGTTCTTAAGAAAAGAAAGTGTATGTGAGTGAGTGTGTGAGTAAGAGAGAAAGAACCAAAATAGAAGGGGCCACGTGGCGAAAAATGGTGTGGGACACTTTTTAAAGAAAAGTGTTACTATAGTGCTGCCTGGAAGGCAGTGCTAAAAAAGGGTATGTGTGTGCCATATGACATGGTGAGGCATTTAATAGAAAGAAAGGGTAGTATAATTGATCATGTGCTTTGAAACACCTCTCTCTCCTGGTTATCCTCTATTGACATGGGCCCTTGTTGCGCTGGTCTGTGTTGTAGCGGATGCATTCTCCATAATGTTTGGGTCAATCCTGCATAGATGTGTGGAAACATAGATGAAATGTAGAAAGAGAAATCAGGGATGAGAGACACCAGAGATCTTCCTAACTATAGACACTGCTTTATTCATACTGATGGCGTAAATGCCCTGACTACTGTTGTACGTGGTTGAGAAATCGGCATACAAAACTGAGCTGAATACTTCCCCCAACTGCGACTGAGGAGGGGGCTATGCTGCTCTGAAACTGCTGGCTGGGAGCTGAATGCTTAAATGAGGGGCAAACGGCCTCTTATAAAGGGCTGGTATATATAGGGCTGACTGGCTGGTCAGTTGACCGACTTGCTTGGGTCGGGTCAATGGACCCGACTTGGTCCCTGTTGAAGGCTGCTCCTGGACGACCCAATGGGCCTGCCAATTGGCTGCCAAACTGCCCCAAAAGGGCCTGCAACTTTGCTGCGATTTGATGGCTGTACAGCTAGCTAGTTGTCACTGCCACCTATGCCTGGCACGGGCGCATGTGACCCATGTATTGTACATCCCATCTGCTGAGTATCGCTAGTGATATCAAGAACCGTATGGAATCCATATTTGGTACTGGAGCATAACTGGGTCAGTTCTTCAAAGATGTATTATAGTCCATGTTGTAGTCTGGTTTTGAGCTCCCATTGGACAATGGCTAAGGGCTGCTGGATCTGCTGGTGCCTTTGCTGCTGCTGCACTTGTGCTGCCTCCTGCCCTGTCTAGTGCCTTGATGTGCATTTCTAAGGGGCCTCCTTTGCTCTCTAAAATGGGCTGAACTTTTTCTTCCCCTAAATCGGGGCTTTATATAAGGGCTAGTGCTCTGGCCTGGCGTTCCGGCCGACTGGTCCTGCTGAAGGTTGACCCAGTTAGGGCTGGTCTACCTGCGTTGGTCGACCTGCCTAGGTTGTGGCCGACCAGGCCATGCCTTGGAGGCCTATGAAGGCCCTCCATACTGGCACCATTTCTGCCCATTATCAAGGGCCAGGGCCACCAACGCCCCTTGTGCTTCTCAAATCGGGCCTCAAACAGTCTGTCATACTGGTTCTCTGTGTAGATGATTTGATTGTGACTAGTGATCTCACTCAGAAGATAAAAGAGGTAAAAGTTATTCTTAAGAATGAGTTCGATCTGACTGATCTAGGACTTGCTCATTATTTTTGTGGCATTGAGATATGGCAGGAACAAGATCATATTTTCATCTCCTAGGAAAGGTGTTGTTTGGAGGTTAAGAAAAGATTTCAAATGGAAGATTGATGGAGATTAGGGCTAGATTGACTAAGGAGGATACGACTCATCTGGTGGAAAGAATTCTCGGTAGTTGGTTGGAAGTCTTCTCTAAGACAACAATTCACCCATCTGCGTGCATGTGTAAAGAAAACACTTCAGATCTAGAGAGAGAACACTCAGATGTACAGCCAAAAAGAATATGTATTGATGCAGAAAGCAAATACAAAACCTGCCAATACATGTACCAACGCTTATGGTGTACCGTCGCTGGGGTAAGAGTCCAAATCTGGCTCCATATGCTGTACCTACTAATGTAGACTCCTCTTGTCTGCCACGTGCCTTCAGGTATGCATCAGAAGCTACAAGGATGAGTTCCTCTGCTCACCTCCTGTGCATGCTCTTATTACTGGGTGTAGATCTGCACTGTTTGTATGCCCTGGAAGACCTTTTATTGCCTGCATACTGAACTGCTGGAGAGTCCCAGATGACCTTTATAGGCTTGGAGCCCCGTGGGACTGGCCGACTGGCCAAATCTGTGAATCTGTCCAGAACAGGGCTGATTGACACTGTTTATGCCCCGACCAATCCTGGTGCACTGCCGACCTGCCATGGCAGGCCAACAGTCTGTGACGCCACTGACCTGCTCTGCTGGCCAATCAGTCTGCTAGTGGCCGACCTAGGGCCAGGCCTATAAATGGCCCAGCCCCCTCCATTCTTACTGCTCTTTTGCTAGGCTATTTCCAGTCCCACGGCCAGCCCATACAGTCAGTCAATAATGCTGACAAGAAGGACCCAAGGGCCCATGGGGCTGGCAGCTTCCCTAAATCTAATCCAAGGACATACAATTGCTGCCACGTGGCAGCCAGTTTGCTGTCCACTACCATCCAGGTTTTGAAAGAATATAAGATCATGCATCCACTACCATCAAGGTTTTGATACCATGTCAAAACAAGAGAGCTTGCTTGCTACAGCCAACTCCCCACAGCTGAAGACTTCCCCTAGATGACAAAACTTTGCATAAGACCTTAAACAACAACATTAAGAAAACCCTCCAGATCTAGAGAGAGAACACGTAGATGTACGCATAAGACCTTAGACAACACCACTTTGTTCGGCGCTGATGACATCAGTGGGGATGTCATAGTAGCTAGTCCTTGCTATGCATGATGGAGTTTATGGCTTTCAATCTTATGAGTGACTATCATGAGATTGAAACTGCACTATGTTTTAGAGGATGACTTTGGGAATGCATCTTAGCAAGTGTAGGTACGAAACGAAGAGAGAGAGTGCAAGTACAAGACGAGTCGATAGAGAAGTCACGTCAATCTTAGATTATTTGAAAACACAAAAGTACAAAGTACTTGTACCTAGACCTAGGACTAAGTGTCCTAGGTGTCACATAGGACTAAGTGTCCTATGTGGCCTAGAAGGCACTAACACTATAAGTGCCTACACTTATGCCTACAGGGCACATACCATGGCCTATAGGGCATCACTAGAACCATCAGAAGATGGCCTACAAACCCCCCTCCATGGGATGGGCTGAAGTACTCTGGAAACGTCTCAGAATACCTGGTAGTTTCTGGTCATGGTGGCACATGTTCATCCAAAAGGATATAGCCACCTATGAATGTACAAGGAATGTCAGATCATGTAACAAAGGGAACCAAGTGTAAAGCCTATCGGAAGACTTCGAACTTGGGACGAGGAAGTGCCTTTGTAAACATATCTGCGATGTTGTCCTCTGTGGGAAGATAGGACAACTCTATGTCTCCTGCTGACAACCGCTCCCGAACATAATGATAGTGAACTTCAATATGCTTGGTACGCGCATGAAACACGGGCAATAGCCAAAGCACTCTGGCTGTCAGTGTAGACAATAGTGGAGGATGTCTGGCAAATACCAAGATCTGTAAGTAATTGTCGAAGCCAAACACACTCTACTGTAGCGGTGAAAGCTGCCCTGTACTCAGCTTCACAGCTAGACGTGGCAACTGCCGGTTGCTTCTTGTTGAGCCAAGAAATACATGAATTGCCAAGCAAAAAACAATTGCCAGTATGTGACACTCTGGTGTCGGAACATCCTGCCCAGTCACTATCCGTGTAAGCATGCATGGTAAGTGAACCCTGATCACCATAGAAGAGGGCTAAATCCTGAGTGCCTCTGAGATATCTGAAGATCTCTTCATTGCCTGCCAATGCTGTGAACTGGGCATGTGCATGAATCTGCTGAGCTGAGATACTGCATACTGCAAGTCAGGTCTGGTATGACATAAATAAATAAGGCATCCAACAGCCTGCTGATAAAGAGTGATATCACATGGTGGGCTCCCATCATGAGCTGAGAATTTGAAGCCAGGGTCCATTGGAGTAGAGATTGGCTTGCAATCCTCAAACTGAAAATGATTAAGGAGCTGTCCAATATACTTGGACTGAGACATCATGATACCCCCCTCAACATGAGCAAACTGAATGCCCAAATAATAATGGAGCCATCCCATGTCTGACATGTCAAAAATCTGCTGCAAATCAGCCTTGAAGGCTGCAATTTGCTGAGTATCTGGGCCTGTGATAAGCATATCATCCACATATAAAATCAGCACTAAAAAATCAGATCCACTCCCACGGAAATAAAGAGTGGGTTCTGTGGGACTATTCTGAAAACCGAGGGATAGTAAGTGTGCATGAATTTTGGCATACCATGCCCTGGGTGCCTGCTTCAAACCATAAAGGGCTTTTCTAAGCCGGCATACCTTATTTTCAGAATTAACAACCTCAAAGCCAGGAGGTTGTGTGGCATAAACTTCTTCCTGCAGATTCCCATGAAGAAAAGCGGTCTTGATGTCAAGTTGGTGCACTTGCCAATGATGATGGGCTGCAATGGCAATGACACAGCGAATGGTAGTAATCCTGGATGTGGGAGCAAATGTCTCCTCAAAGTCAATGCCTTGTTGTTGGGCATACCCTTTTGCAACAAGACGGGCTTTGTATCGATCTATGCTGCCATCAGATTTCCTTTTTAATTTGTAGACCCACCACGTTTCAATGGCATGCTTGCCAGGTGGGAGATCTACTAATTCCCATGTGTCATTTTTGGCATTAGATTGTAACTCATCTTTCATTGCATCCATCCACTCTTTGCTGTCAAAAGCATCTTTATGGCACAAAGGCTCTTCATTGCAAGCTGTATCAAGGAGTGCAAACTCAAGAAAGTGACCATGCTGTCTATTCCCTGATCTTGTCCGGGCAGCAAAAGGCTGATCTTGTTTGCTGTCCCTCAATGTATCCAGAAGCCATTTGGGAACTTGCCTTTGCTGTCTATTGACAGCTCTTTCTTCAATGACTGCATCATGAGTAATGGGATCATTCTGTGCCGGAAGAGTAACCTGCAAATCAGCATGAGGGTGTGGCTAATTATTGCTTAGTGGAGGGCTTGCAGGAGGCTCATGTTGCTGCTCAAAATCCTCTTCTGTTGATGGCAGAGGTAACTAAGAATCAAAGGCATCAAACATGTCAATATCTGGCTTTGCTTTGCAGTCCACAAGAGGAGAAGCTGAATGTTCAGCAAAGATCACATCTCTACTGACAATGATCTTCCCAGTATTTGGTTGATATAACCGATACCCTCTGCTTCCCTGGCTGTAACCAATGAATATGCATTTGATTGCCTTGTCATCAAGCTTATGTCTCAGCTGAGATGGAACATGAACATATGCAAGAGATTCAAAAACTTTCATGTGTGAAAGTGAAGGCTTCCTGCCTTTCCATGCTTCATAAGGTGTAATAGTCTTTAATGCCCGTGTAGGTGATCTATTCAGCACATAGTTGGCACACATTACTGCATCAAGCCAAAATTTATTGGGCAAAGACTTGGCCTTAAGCATGCATCTGGCCATCTCCATTGTGGACCTGTTTTCCCTTTCAGAAATAGGATTCTGCTGAGGAGTGTAAGGAGTAGTGCATGAGTGAATAATGCCCCGTGAGGATAGAAATGCATCAAACTCCTTTGACATATACTCACCCCCCCTATCTGTGTTGAGGGTGACAAGCTTGCATCCTGATTCATTCTCAACCATATTCAGCCATCTCTGAAAGCATAAGAAAACTTCAGATTTGGCCTTTAAAGGATATACCCAGCAATACCTTGTGAAATCATCAATGAGAGTCATGAAATACTTGTATCCTCCAATGGCATTTGTCCTCATTGGGCCACAGACATCACTGTGTACGAGCTGCAATTTCCTTTGTGAGAGTTTTGGACAATTCTTTTGAAAAGGAAATCGATGCATCTTACCCAAAAGACAACCCTCACACACATGTTTAGAAACTGTGTGAGTCTGAGGTACATCATTTGCCATCTGCTGTGAATGTAGGCTGTAGCTTTGCAAGAGCTTTATAATTGAGATGGCCCATTCTCTCATGCCAAAGATGAGTTTCAGAAAGCTGTGAATCTGAAATAGCCAATGCTTCAATAGAAAGTGCAGCTGAATGATGATTAAGGTGATAAAGCCCTTTTTGCAAAGTGCCAGTGAGAACTATGGCATTGTCATCACAAAGATCTTATACTAGGCATCTGTAGCCATCAAAAATTACTCTGAAACCTGAAGTAGCAATTGCTGAAATTGAAATCAAGTTGACTTCAATTCCAGGCACAAAAATACCATTTGTCAGAGTGACAGGATGGCTGGAAATGGATGTGAGCTGCACATCTCCAACTCCTTTTACAGCATATGAAGCATTATTGGCACATGTAACAGTCCCCCCTCGAGGTGCATCAGCTAGAGAATGAAACAACTGTCTGCAAGATGTGACATGCTTGGAAGCTCCACTATCAAAGTACCAGGACTGAGCATCATTAGCAGTAAAGAGTGCATCAGCTTTGGAGTGATCAAATAAGCAATGGAAAGCCCATGCCCAATCATCCTAAAGAGCATGTGCATGTGAACCATCTGCTGGCTCATGGGATTCAATGGCATGTGAGGCATTAACTGTCAATCCTGCTTTCTTTTTCTCTGAAGCAATGCGCTTCCTGCATTCTGAAATGTCATGTCCTGGCTTGCGACAATAGTTGCATCTTTTCTTCTTTCCGTTATCTGTTGTATTTTTAGATGCATGAGAGGAATTGCAGCTGCTATGCGTAGAGGAATTGCAGCTGCTGTGCGCAGATTTTGGCTTGCCCATAGGCTTGGAAGCCTTGCCTCTTCCTGTCTGCTGTGAAGCAAATGCATGATCAGGAATAATGGCTTGTCTGTTAGCTCTACTTTGCTCTTCCTGCAAAAGCAAAGTAACTAGCTGATCAAAAGAATAGTGGTCTGGATTACCCATGGCCACTAATTGAAGGGTTGTAGCAAACCCTTGATATGTATCTGGCAGTCCATTCAATGTAGTACTGACAAGCTGTGAATTTGGCACCACCTCATCAATGTTGGCAAGCTGTTCCATGAGGTCCTTGACCTTTGTCAAATATGCATCCATTGACTCACCTTCATTCATATTCACTTCCTGTAATTGCCTTCTCAAATATGCAACACGAGCTTCATTGCGAATCTGATATAGAGAAGCCAATTTATCCCAAGCATCCTTTGTTGTCCTGCAAGAACAGATGTGTGGAATAATGATTCTCTTGCATGATAAAGCAATGCATGAATGTGCATTTGCATCTCTTGCATCCCATCTAGACTGTTCTTGAGTTGGAAGAGCAGCAGCAGGAGTGCTAGAGGAAGAGGCATCAAGAGGAGTACCACCTGCAGAAGGACCAGCAGTAGAAACAACCACTGTAGCATTGGCTGGCCTCAAATCAGCCCAAGAAACAATATTCCACAAATGCTTTGCAACAAGAATATGTTTCATGAGATAAGACCACATCGGATAGTTGGTGCCATCCAACTTATCATCTTCACGAAGAACTCCAAATAAATCTTGATTGTTCCCAGCCATAGCAACTGTGATAACCTGTAAAAGACCTGAAAACCCAAAAGCCTCAAGGCTATCACTGCAAAAAGCTGGCTGTCCCAAAAATGACAGCAAATATCTGCAAATCTCTGACCCAAATCAAAGGGCAAATGCAGATCTGACCCAAATGTGACTGTGACAGGCAATGTTCATTGCAAAAACAGCAAATTTGGCAAAAGCCCCAAATTTATTGAGGGCAAATAGACCAAAAAGAGGGCAAATGTAGAAAAGCCCCAAATTTTGCTGAACTTTTGCAAATGTGACCCAATGTATGATAATCTGACCCAATGTCCTGCAAATGTAACTTAATGTCCTGCAATCTGACCCAATGTACCACAATCTAAACAAGAAATTGCAGAACAAGTCCCAAAACTCCAATATTCTTGCAAGAAATTGCAATCAAAGGAGGTGTAAAGAACTGAAAAACCCCGAATTTTTCAATGTCCTACAGATCAGCAAAAGCCCCAAATTTCAGATTGATGGTATGAAGTATGGTGGCTGTACGACTGATCTAACCCTGTACGGTGCGATGTACGGAATAGCGCAATGTACGGACGAAGTACGGTGCAGTATACGATATACGTACGTAAGGTACGGCGCATAGTACGATGCAGATAGTACTGTAGGTACGGCACAGTGTACGGTACACGTACAGGTGCAGAGTACGGCGATGCACGTTTTTAGTACAGCGATGCAACGCGCAGGTACGGCTACGTGTAGTATGGACAGCGACGGCGCAGGTACGGCACAAGTACGGAGAAGTGCACGGACTTGCAGTACAGCACAGTGACGCGCAGGTACGGATGTGCACGGACGTGCAATACGGCAACTACGCAGAGTACGGAGCAGATAGCGCTGAAGGGCCTCGAACAAGCTGGGAATATGTCGACCAGCAGGGCAGAAAACTCCCAATGAGCAATGGAGGACTCGGGGCTGAGGAGAGCTGGAAGGCTAGAGCAATACCTGCTCTGATACCACTGTAGGTACGAAACGAAGAGAGAGAGTGCAGGTACAAGACGAGTCAATAGAGAAGTCACGTCAATCTTAGATTATTTGAAAACACACAAGTACAAAGTACTTGTACCTAGACCTAGGACTAAGTGTCCTAGGTGTCACATAGGACTAAGTGTCCTATGTGGCCTAGAAGGCACTAACACTATAAGTGCCTACACTTATGCCTACAGGGCACATACCATGGCCTATAGGGCATCACTAGAACCATCAAAAGATTGCCTACAGCAAGTTGATGTAGAAACCAGGTACGGAACCTGCCAATACATGTACCAATGCCTACAGCATACTGTTGCTGAGGGAAGGCACGAAAACTGGCTCCATATGATGTACCTATTGATGTAGGCTCCTCCCATGTGCCACGTACCTTCAGGTAGGCTTTAATAGCGACAAGGATGATTCTGCTCACCTAATATGTGCTCTTCTACTTCAGTGTAGATTTGCACTGTTTGTATGCCCTGGAAGGCCTTTACTGCCTGCAGATTGAATTCTGGAGAGGTCTGAATGCCTCTTTTGGCTTTGAGCTCCGTGGGACTGGCCGGTCTATGAATCTGTCCAGAACAAGGTCAATTGACCCTGTTTATGCCCTGACCAATGTGGTGTACAATATCCTAGCGATTCAACTTCTACATTAGATGACTTGTATTCAAGGTTGGTGATTGATGCAAGGTCGTCGTTCTTCTTACACGGTCTCTGAGTTTGAACTAGAGACGCATATTGAGGTTCCCCACATGATATCAGAGCTAGTGGGACAGCATTATAGTGTTTTCAATATGAGTGTTTTGAGCTAGTGATACATGATTGGCGTCTCCAACATGGTATTAGAGCCAGCTATGCTATAATAGTCCAAGTAGTCTACCCCATAGATCTGCTTCCTACAGTTGAAGCTGGAGGCTTTTGTTTGAGGAAAGTGACTCCAATTCAATGAGGTGTACTTCAAGTGAAGGTTTACAGTGAGTTTTTGGAGATTACTGATGGTGTTGAGACCAAGCCCCAAGATCAGTAGGATGCATTGGACAGTCGTGAATGCTGTAGATCTAGCGCAGGTTCGAAGATTGATTTCTCAGGGGTGCTGAGGCATTATCGATGATCATCAAGATTCTGTGTACAAACCAGCCCAGCTGTGCTGCCTGTTGTTCCCTTCTGCATCTCTGATTCAACATGCTTCAAACAAAACCAAAACTCGTCAATGTATCATCTTGCATTAGAGCTCTGATTCTACTCCTATCAAACCTAGGGTCTGTTCAAAGGAAGACATCCCTGGGAGGGAACAAACCCTTTTTTAAGAGTATTACATCAACTCATTTGATGGGATGTTTGATGGGATCTAGTTTTTTGCTGTTGACTTCATCTTGGCTGAGTTAGGAGCCCCTGACTTTTGTAGGAGGATAGAAACTCAGACATGTTGACGCTAGACCTGCACCAAAGTTTCAGTGCTGCTGAAGTAAGCAGGTATGTATAGCATGCCATCCATACTACACATGCCAAAATTTCTGATTGAAGCTTTGTGGGTAGAATCAACACTGTTTGACCAAAGGCTTGGCCGACCAAGTGTCTCCTTCATCGAACCCACGTCCATCTTCAAGGGCCAAGGAGAAAGTCTCTTTCTGGTGAAACTTCTTCCTCAGCTAGGCTGCAACAAAGCTGAGCTATAGCATGTCACTAGCAGCAGGCATTTCAACTGTCTTTGTTATAACTAAACTTTCATCTGCTCTCAAAGCTGTGATTTGAAATAACAAAAAAGATTCAGCTGCTAATCAATTAAAAAACATTTTCAAAATGTAAAACTATAATTTTTAACAAGTTGTACAGTGAGCTCAAAGAAATTTTCCTTTGTTGTTCAGCTGCTATATCAATTGAAACTGTAAATTTTTTACTTTCAAAAAAATAAGAATTTCCAAAGTCTGTGGACATCTGGTCCAAATAGACGTGTATCCTACAGGAGGAGCTCCCAGTGGCTACCAAGTAGCTAGTGCAGTTGCATCCTTGATTTGGGATGTATATGAAATACGTATTTTAGTCTTGGTGTGCTGTTAGTATGAATGCTGATTGGCGACCTTGTAACACATCTGTATGCGGTGTCCACAATGAAAGCGCATGTTATACATGAAGCATGATGCCATGAAAGATCCAGAAAAGACTAAGCACACCTAGTTGATGACACATATAAACAGATAAGCACAGCTAGTCAATGACATATCTAGACAATGGTGCTCCCTTCTTGAATAAATGGTTTTTGTTCTCCTGTTTTGTTAGGTTGTTCCTGTTCCAAATATACCACTATTCTGGAATTTGTTTCGTGCACATTCTCATTGGCGAGCTCTCCAGGTTGGTAGCACGTCTGTTGACAACACAATTGGTTTGGATGGGGGAAGGACAATTTTGTGTCAATAGCTCAAGCTGTTCATTATTATTCGTCCCTTTTAAGACAAACTGTCTTTTAGGGGAGGACCTTTGTTTAGCCAGTTTGAAAGTGTGACAGATTGGACTTATTCTAGTCTTACAAAGGTATATAGTTTGAAAGTGTGACAGATTGGAACATCATTCTTAGTTTTGTAAATATCCTTTGGATTTTCCGAGCATGTCGATGTTAAAGGTAAGTGTTTATCTTTCTTAAGATGTCCGCTTGCTAAAACAAGTGTGTGATATGGCCCCCGCTGCCGTTTGGCGGATCCCGCTGCCCCCCGCCATCTCCTCCTTCTTGCAGCCTCATCCGCCCTCATCCTCTGCCTCTCCCCTGTCATCTCCTCCCCCCCGCCACCTCCTCTCCCCCGCCATCTCTTCTGCCCCCCCCGTCTTCTCTTCGGCCTCCCCTGTAGTCTCATCCACTCCCGCCGCCAGCTCCTCCCCCCCACCATCTCTTCCGCCCCCCTACCTGCCTCATCTCCTTTGCCTTCCGCCGCCTCCTTCCGCTGCCCCTCCGCCTCCTTCCGCTGCCCCCTGCCTCCCCCTTCGCCTTCCCTGCCTTCTCCACCTCCTCCGCTCGCCTCTTCGCCCCCTCCTCCCTACCATCCCCCACCGCCCCCTCGCCCCTTTTCGCCTCCTTCCCCGCCTTCTCCCTCCTTCCCTCAACTGTCTTCTTCCGCTCGCCTCCTCTCTGTCTCATCCTGCCCTCCTCTTCGTTTTTCTACCCAGTTTTTTATATTCTCTCTCTTTGCAGTGGGAGCTTTTGTGTTGGTGGTGACCCTTGGTTTGGCCAGAGGGGCTCTATGGCAGCACCCTCGAATCCCATAGCCGTTAAGGTCCTTCTTTCTCCAGCCGACAAGCAATAGGTACAGCAAGCAGTTCAGTCTCTCCAAGACAAGGTGATCGTGGGCAGAATTGTGGGCCTCACACCCACAAGGAGAAAGGTGCGAGAGTGGATCCAGGCGAGCTTGGCACTAGAGGGTGACCACATTTAGGAGGTCACCATCTATGGAAGAGGCGTCTTCCTCATCTAGCTGAGCTCCCTTGACACGGCCTCGACACTGGCGGAGCAGAGCCCCATCCTCCTTGGCCCACATCTGGTGTACCTCTTCCCTTGGTACCATGGCTTTACAATGGAGGACATGGACACGACACGCCATGTTTCCCGTTTTTTGGTTACGCTCCGCTTCCCGAGGCTCCCAAAGGAATAAAGAGCTATCCTCCCCTCCATTGGTCGAGCATTTGGCACTGTGCTGGAGTCTCCGCCAGATTCAGCCGCATCAATGGTAGTAGATGACGGGGTCCCCATGATTAGACTGGTGGTGGAGAGCTCAGAGTCCCTCCTCCTAGAGACCCTTAAGGGGCCTATACTTCGCCAACGAGTGGAGATTTCTGGATTACCAGGCCAGTGCCTTCATTGCAGACAGATGGGTCACCTAGCCAGAGATTGCTCGCACAGCCAAGGCCGAGCTCCTCCCTTCCGTCCCCGCAGAGCAGGCAGAGTCAGTAGGCCAGGGCCCAACACCTCCCTAGACAGGAGCATCAGGAGTCTCAGACCCCCTGGGTTACCCCTTCATAAGGGGACTGGACCCAAATTAAAAAGAAAAAGAAACCAAACAAACAGGCTTAAAGTGCCATGGGCAGATGGCTAGAGAAAGAGAGAGAGAGAGAGAGAGAGAGAGAGAGAGAGAGAGAGAGAGATGTTAGATTCTCACTGTGCCCACCTGTGAGCCCTCGATTTGAGGGGACAAGGGGCAGTGAGAGGTAGGAGGGCTGGGAGAGAGACTCAGGCCAGAAACAGAGGGAGCACAGCATGGCAGAAATAGGCGACCAGCACACGGGCTGGTCGCTGTCTGCAACAGCAGGTATATGGGGGCTTTAGGCCTCACGTGGAGGCTCCTGCAGATGCGCAGACTGGCTGCACAGGGCACCCTTATATAAGGGCCTCTGGCAGGCCAAGTCGGCCCAACCAGGGCCATCGACCAGGGCCAACCCTGGGCGGTTTAACTTCTCCATTCACTCCAGCATCCAGTGCGAAACTGAAAGCCCCTCTCCAAGGCTGTGTTTAGCACTCAGATCTGGAGCAGTTTCTGAGAGAGAGTTCATCATTGTTTTCCAGCACCCTGCTGAGTTTTGTATATCTCTCTCTCTCTCCATCTATATTTCTGAGTGTGTGTTTGTTGCATTTGTGATCATCTATTTGAGTTGAGTGGGTGAGAGTTGCAGAGATCTTGGGTGGAGGATTGAGTGATTCCTTCCCTCCTATTTTCTAACAAGAGAGAGAGAGAGAGAGAGAGAGAGAGAGAGAGTATTTCGAGAGGCACCTGTGGAGGAGCAGCAGCAGGAGCCCATACGTGGAGATCCACCCCCCTAGCGGCAGGGGTCACTGTTTAGCTAGGTGATCCTCCCGTGATGGAGGTCCAGCATCCGCATTCACCCTTGTATCAACAGCGAGCCCCAAGAGCTCTTAATGCTACGATGGCATAAGTTGCCGAAGTTAGCCCGGCAACAGTTGAGGAGGAGCAAATTCAAAGCCTCGGCGAGCCTAATTAGTAGGGGGCCTATGGTCGCCCCTACTCTCCCCCGGATCCCTCTCCCTCTTCTCCTCCTGAGTCCCCCCCGCCCCCCCTCGCCCCTCCTGCTATGGTCATTCTCACCACGTGTCCCCCTCCCTCCACCTCCCCTCCTTCCCTTTCTCCCTCCGTCCTCCCCCTCCAGCTCCTTAGCAGGTTCTTCAGCCTCCTCCCTCCCTAGGACCGCCTTGACTTCCTTGCCAGTCTCTCCATTCGGGGGGGGGGCATAGGGAAGGGGCTCGTCCTCTTGGTCAACAACTCCCAATTTTCAGCATGGGCGTTCCTTATCGCGGGACTTTTGGAGATTGGGGCCCTGGAATTATCTAGAGATTCCGGACTCTTACTCTCTACCCCTGGAGGTAACGCTTGTGACCTTGCAGCCTCGGAAAGGGGGTTCGATCAGCGTAGTGGGCTCCCAGACACACCCAGTTTGAAGATTCCAGTTCGCCTCCACAGGGTTGGAGAAGTGGTCCCCAGCGGTGTTTGATGCTATGCCGGGAGATCAGATTTCACGCATGATGGACGAGTGGATGGGGCCATAGGGACAGGACCTTTGGCATGCTCATGGTGCTGAGGTGAATTTTCAGCCGTGCTTCACGCGGGAGAAGCCTGATGTGTGGTTTGGCAGTGAGAGTTATCAGATTGCCGCTTGAGGCAAAGATTGATCATGCATACTATTGGCCACTCAAGAAGTGTGCGGATTTGTTCGGGGTGGAAGTCTCCTTCATGATGAAGTGGGCACGGAAGATTGGCAATGAGCCGGTGTCCACCCTAGTACGCCGTCGTACATAGACAGACTACTCGCCCTCCAAACCCCTGACAAAGTCGCATAAGGCAGTCTTTCTGGAACATGCACCCACTCACAGGAGAGCCTTGTTTTTTGCATCCCTGTCCTCATGAGCATAGTGAGTTGGAAGGTGCACGGGCTCCATGACCGTGCTCGTAGTCAACCGCAGTACCTGATCCTTTGAAAGGAGCTGCAGAGGGCAGTGGACATCCTTTTGATTCAGGAGCATATGTTCTCAGCATCAGACATTAGATGGCAATACCACCTCCTCCCGGGGAGAGGCCTAGAGGTGTGGTCCCTTGCAATAGGGCGGAGCGGAGGGGCCTGCATCTTGGTCTCACAGACAATGGCTCTAGAGGTTTATGATCAGGGCGAGCTTATCCCAAGACGGGCAGCTTGAATGGGAGCTAGGATGGGAGAGTCCAGGATTGGGATCCTGAATGTGTATGCCCTAGTGTGTAGACAACACCGTACGACCTTTTGGAGGAGGTTGATAGAGTGTCTTCCGGATGTAGACTCCTAGATTGTTGGAGAAGACTTCAACAACGTGAAATTTGGGGAGGACAAGTAGGGCGGTGTCTCTTTCTCTGAGATGCCAGCAGCAGAGCATAGCACCTGGGAGCAGTTCATCTTCATGATCAGTGGCAGAGACCTGTGGCGAGAGCCAGATTTCAACAGGATACCTAGCAGCCTCCTCTTCTCTTTCGGACAGAGGAGACATGATGGACTGCTTGAGAGGCTAGACCGCTTTTATGTTGGGGACTAGGCATTGCACAGAGGTGGCTCTAAAGGGATTCTGGTAGGCACCACCACGATGTCAGACCACTCTCCAGTAGTACTTAACTTCAAGCAGCCTCGTCGAGGTCTTTCCCAAAAGGGGGTCCGCATTCCAAAGGACCTCCTGCAGATGGTTGGGGAGATTCAGCAGGTCATGGCAGAGATCGAGCAGCAGTTGGAGGTGGCACCTTGCGAGGGCTGGCTACGTGGGTGGCCGATGGGATCCAGAGGAGTAAGGAGTTGTAGGCTCATGCCCTTAGACGGAGGAGGGCTCTTCAGGAGCGCGAGCGGGCACTGCAGAGAGATCTTGCCTCCATAGAGAGTCCTAGGGAGCAGGACCCAGGATCCCAGTGGCTTAGTGGCAAGTTTGAGAGCGCGCGCATTGAGCTTCAAGACATGGAGATTCGGCGGGCTAAGTTCTCCTATCACTCTTCTCGGGCCTGGTGGGTACAATAGGGGAACATGATGACGAAGCAGTTCTTTCAAACCATTGGGCTCTGATCGGCAAGCTCACAGTTGCAACGTCTACGGAATCCGCAGGGCATTATGCACACTGATCCGCAGGAGATTTTAACGCTAACCATAGGTTTTTACAGCCAGCTCTTTTAGACGGAGAGGATGAGTTCAGCTTGTCTTGTGGCCCGTGAGCTAGTTTGGGACCACGTTCCGACGGTAGTCTCGCAATATTTGTGCAGGAGTATGGAGAAGCCGTTCACGGATGAGGAGCTTTGGGAAGCCCTCAAGGCTCTCTTGACCCAGAAGTGCCCTTGCGAGGATGACTTGACTACGGCCTTATTTTGGAACTTCTAGGAGATCATCTCCACTCCTTTCCACCTAGCCCGCTAGGAGATCTTCGACACGGGTTCCCTTACCCAGTCCCTGAGCAGGGGGTGGTTTTGTTTGATCTCGAAAGGGGGAGATAGGTCAGACATCCGGTAGTGGAAACCGATCACTTCGCTTGATACTGCATACAAGATCCTCACCAAGGTCTTGAGTTTGCGGTTATGGCCCCATCTCACTGACATCATCCATGACACACAGGCCGGGTTCGTTCAGGAGCGCAGCATCCTGGACAACATCTTTACGTTCTGGGAGGCAGTAGATTGGGCTAGGGACAAGTCACACCCGTTGGCCGGCCTTCTCTTGGATTTTCAGAAGGCTTACGACATGGTGGAGTGGTCTTTCCTGGAGGGTACTATGTAGAGATTGGGTTTCTCAGATAGATGGATCAGAGGAGTTTCTGCGCTTTATGTGGGGAGCTATAGTCAGATGCTTATCGGTGGACACATGGGCGAGGCCTTTCCTCTCTCTCGCTCGGTCCGCCAAGGCTGCCCCCTCGCTCCCTTTCTCTTCTTGTTTGTGGCGGATCCGGGCTTTGGGCTACTACTGAGATCACAGGTGGCGGGCCTCACAGGGTCGAGACTCCCAATCAGATAGGAGGAGGAGCTGCTAGACTTTGAGTTTGCAGCTGACACGGCCTTGTATGTAGAGGGCACCACAACGAGCTTGGAAAGAGTCAAGGGAGCCTTGGCTATCTAATGTGAGGCCTCGGGCGCGTAGATTAACTAGACAAAATTCATAGGTTTCTTCACAGGTTCTGAGGAGACACATGAGATTCAAGAGGGGGGGAGCGACTTTGGCTTCCGTTGGATACCGTGGGGCCAGGCAACGAGATACCTCGGATGCCAGGTGGGTATTGATATTACAGTAGAGCAACATATCGCCTCGGTCCTCGAGAGTGTTCGACGCAAGCTTCTCTACGGGAGCCAAACTCTCCCTAGCGGGCCGTGCCTTAGTGGCAAACTAGGTCCTTGCCACGGCCTGGTATATCACCTCCTGCTGTTGTTTTCATAGAGGGTGCATTGGGCAGCTCCGACGATTGGTTCGGAACTTCCTTTGGGCAGGATCGGACGACAGGAGGAAAACTAGAGCCCGGGTCGCTTGGCAGACGGTGATTATGCTGCAGGCATTGGGAGACTTGGGTATCATTGATTTGGAGATGTAGAGCAGAGCCCTCTTAGGCAAGTTGGTTGTGTGTGTCCTCACCCCAGGTGTAGAGCCTTGGAAGCTCCTCTTACATCGAGGGCTTCTTAGGAAAACCCCATGCGTTGGGGGGCAGTGGCAGCATTCACATAGATGGATATTCTCAGAGGCCCCCCTTACGGGGAAGGGTTTCCCCTTGACGAGGAGCCTCCATAGGGTCTGGCAGAGATTAGCAAGGGGCCTCATTCATGCTCAGCCCCGCCGTAGAGAGGAGTTCGAGCGTCAGCCCCTTGTTTGGAACCTAGAGATCAGGGTTTAGGATGGGCGTATGCTCGGGCAGTGAACTCACATTGGTTGGGCACAGTGGGACAGTGGACCGGCCGGCTCCTTTGGCAAATGGAGTAGATTACCCATGGAGGTAGAGGTGAGGCTTGGCGCCTTAGCGCATTTGCGAGGGGTAGGACAATGGATGAGGGAGATTGACCTAGCCATCCCTGAGTTCTAGTGGGAGGGACTTCACGTGTGGATGGTGTTAGAAAAATACCTAACAGAGGGTACACGCAGCGGAAATAATGCCCAGGAGCTCACACAGTGTGGGGTGTGGGTGTGGAATCACAGACTTCTTTACTTATGTGCATTCAATAGGTGTGCAGACTCATCAATAGACAATGAACCAATCAGATAGAGAAGCCACCAAAATATATATTTCCGTCCACAACTATGGACACAATACAAGAGAGACAGATCCAGAGTCCCACCAATGGTGTGGTCCTTTGATCTTACCACAAAGTCCTCCTCCTATCTGCTGGCTATCTCTAGACTAGAGTCCGCGTGCTCCACCTCGAGCGTGAGTAGACTTTCCGTCTAGGATGATCCTCTCCACCTTGCTGTCTGGAAACCAGTCTAGGTGGGCAGCTTCCTGCAAGCTAAGTCTGCAGCACAAGGCACTTCTTTCTCCTCCTGACTGTAGGCCCAAAGGTAGCCCTGCTGCTGCTCCTTCTGCTGGTGGAATTGCTGCTCCAGATGATGTTGATCTCAGCAACCTTCTGCCCTAGAAGACAGTCTAGGTTCAGCCTCTCCCTGAGCTAAGTCTGCAGCACCTCAGCACAGTTCACCTCCTGGTCATAGGTCCAACTGCTGCTGCTCTGCTGCTCCTTCCTGCTCCCTGAAGTGCTGCTAGGCTGGATGATGAAATGAGGCCTGAGCCTCTCCTTTTTATAGGCCCTGAGGCCTGCTGTAGAAAACCGACCAGTCTGCCCTGACTGGGCCGACTGGACAGACTAGGTTGGCTGGCCCAACCGACCTGGTTGGCTCAGCCCAACCAGCCCTATATAAGGGCCCTTTGCTGGCCCTTTGTTCCATGCAGGGTCCAGCTCCTTTGCTGCTGTCCTGCCACCTGCCAGCCCTGCTTGCAAGCCATAGACCTGCCCATAGACCCCCACTATACTGCGCCTTGCTGCAGCCCTTTGCCGGCGCCTTGTCCTTCCCGTACACGTCCGTACTATTGCTGATGTCATCGTGCCTTTTACCTGGGACACCCCGCCATGTCTGCTGTTCCAGATTCACCTCTTCCAGGCCAGATCCTGATGCTGAATGCCTCGCCATCTGCTCCTGTTGTTGGCGCCATCTGTTGCAGCCACCTTGACTACAGGTGTGTTCCCTTAGCTGGCTGCCCACATGACAGCCTATGTGCTGCCCATGTGGCAGCCCCCCCCCTCTCTCTTCTCTGGACATATTCTGCCCTAGGTCTCCCTCCCCCACGCTCTCCTCATATTGTGGCTTACAGATGGGGAGGTGACCATTCCAACAGATGGATAGCAGATGGTTGGGTTAGTTTTCTCGGATTGGGGTCCCCTTTGAGGATGATGATGCAGCGAGGCAACACGCAGCCGGGTTTTTTTCGGGTAGGCCTTGGAGGCCTACTTCATGCACTCACTAAGAGAGACCGAGAGATGGATGGGAGTCTGCTGGATGGGATTAATTGGCAGATGATCAGAGTGGTGGGATGTTTGAGGAAGGAGTGGCACATCGATCCTCTCAGTATCCCAAAGCAGGATGCCCCCAGATGACGCCTCTGGCTTTGGGAGGGTAGGCCCTTGAGGGAGGTCCAATGGGATCCGAGAGAGTGGTTTTGGCCCTACAGGAGTGGCCTTGCCGAACGGGTGGACGAGATGTCCTTTTTCTACACCACACGGATTGGCAGGAGGCTTCAGATGGACTATTCGATTTGGAACCCTTTGAGGGAGAGGCATTGGGTGGCCCAGAGAGTGCCCTAGGAGGGCCATTCCAGGTTTTGGACGCGGTTATGGTCCAGTTTGCAGCCGAGGAAGATCTCCTACTTCTGACTGGCCGCCCACGGAGGCTTGCCCATTTGCCCGTGATTGGAGTAGATGCGGGTGGAGGGGCAGTGTCATTTTTGCTTTACTGGTTTTCTAGAGACGATCCCTCACTGCCTCTGGAGCTATGGTGGCGCAGCAAGGATTTGGATGGGAGTCCTCAGGATTATGACCCGTCTGTAGAGCCTTCAGAGGGACTACACATGGGGGATGGTGACTTGGCTGACTGAGGGAGGACACATGTTCCAGATTGATGAGGTCTCCCTAGCTTACCGGATACAGGGTTAGAGCATTTAGAGGATAGAGCTCCATGAGGCGGTTCCTCCTGATAGCCTCGGTCCTCATTCTCCTCCTCCGGAGGACAGCGTATGGGAGGTAGTAGCTAGTATCACGGCGTGGAACATTTGGGTTGCTCGCTGCAGTCTGGTGATGGATGAGCATCCGGTTCCACCCTCGGCTACCTTGGCCACCATCTAGCAGGATATCATCTACACCCTCTGCTCCACCTGGGAGCGTGGGACCCCAAGCTCTAGGGCGACTGTTGCGAGGCGCACTCGTTTCTGCAAGGCTTGGCTTGCAGGAGTTTTTTACATATTCACTCCGTGAGGGATTCGTTGGTTGTATAGTCCCCCCACCTGGCTGTTAGCCCTTGTACTAGAGATCCCCTAGGCAGTGAGTGAGCTGGGTTTCTTTGGAACAGGCCGGTTTCTTCTTCTTTCAGCCTTTTTCCAGTTTTTCCATACTCAGCATGTTCGGGGCTGCTGTTTTGTATGAAGTCTTTCAAGCATTAATAGAAGGTTCCTTTCTTTGCCCCCCCCCCCCCCCCAAAAAAAAAAAAAAGGTGTGATATATGTGGTGCAGCATAGAATCTGAAGATTTAGTACAGGCAACCCAATGTGACCAGCAATTCTATTGCCAATGTTGTCTTTAGCAAACATGCAGATTTCTAGCATTTGTTCCCTGACTACCCAAGTTTTATGTATATAGTGAACACACTTTATGGATGTGTGCATCTACGACTTTTGGCATGCATGTGTGAATGCACGGTCGGATTGTAGTTGCATGCTTGCAAAAGTCCATCCATTGCTACCAGTACTTTTTGCAGAACTTTGTGTGGCCTTTAAGCTAGAACGAGTGCCCTAAAGCTCAGCAAAACACGTGGCTTCATGCCATACTTTGTCTGCATGTGCTGTTGGAGATATCATAGCCAAAGAGTGTGTTGGTGTGACATGTTGGTGTGTAGTACTAGGTGATCTAGTACTAGTCTATGTGTGAGTCATGTGTGAGTGCCACGTGTCATCATGGGACTTATCCCATATGCACTAGGTGCTAGTGTGTGAGTGAGTAGCCTATACAAGGCTTGTACTTCACTTATCTTGTCATACTTGAACGAATGAAAGCCTTCATTATGTCTTCATTTGAGTATCACTTCTTCACTCCCTAGCCTCTCTCTCTCTCTCTCTCCCTCACACCATGTTTCTAACATGGTATCAGAGCAGGTTCACCCTGCCATAGCTGCCACATCATCCCAGACCTACCCTAACCCAAAACCCTAATTCTGCTTAAGCCCTTCTTCCTGCAGCCGCCTCAGCTCTGCTCATTTCTGCCTTAGATTCTGCCTCATTTTCGTCTTCTTTCAGCTCCTTTCTACCCTTTTAGTGTTTCTGCACAACTGCCATCTTTGCTGCCCATTCCGCCTCTGTTTTGCAGCCTGTTTGCTCTCCTTTCTGCACACGTAGCCTCTCCATTGCTTCCCCTTCATAGCCGCCTCTGTTCAGGTCTGTTAGGAGCAGCATGTGTGGAAATTCGAGCCATTTCAGAGCATCTTCATCCCCGTTTTTAGGGTTTCCAGGCAGCTGCGGCAGACAGCCCATTCACCCGTGTTGGTTGCAGATTTTCGACCTATTTGGAGGCATTTTTGACCAGTTTCGGAGCTCTTGCTTGCATTTTCAAGGTGTTCTAGGGTTGCTGTTGCAGGACTGCCTACAACATAAGCATTTCCAAGCAGTTCCTTGGCCTCCAGTACATCTACATCAGCTGTTTTTTGCATCAGAGACCTGCTACAGCATTCGGAGCTGTTCTAGGAAGCCGCCTTTCACATTGTTGACCTGTTTATGCACTTTGGAGTGTTGGTCACGCGAGTGATCTCTGAAGCGCTTGCCTTGCTCCAAATTACTTGATCCTTTAGTCTGTCCTAGTACCTGCAACCATTAACTAAAGCGCACAACCATGGCACCCATTAATGGTCAACGCTTTGCATGCAAATAAACTATAGACTAGTCCTAGTCACTTGTGGGCATCGCGATTGAACAAAAACACATGTGCACATATACTTTTAATTTTTTGGTTGACCAAAGTCAACCCTCTTGTTCATAATTAAGGGCTTTTACCAATGGTCAAGGCGCCTTGATTATAAACAAGTCTCTCCAACCGAAGTTGGCACATCTTTGGCATAAGCTAAATCTCATTGACCGAAGTCAATACTCTCTCTGACCGAGGTCAGCACTTTAGTTTCTTGGTTAACCGTGGTTAACCATCTTGGCCGAAGCCAGATCTTCCTAACCTAGATTTGACTTACTTAACCGAGGTTAAGTCTCTTTGACCGGAGTCAAGACTTTGACCAAATGAAAGTAACTCTTTGAACATAATTAAATAAATAAAGAAGTAATTATGATCAACAAATGGTCAACTTATACTTTGACTTCGGAATATTTACAGCGTGGTGACATCCCCTCGGCTTCTATTCAGTTGACCTCAACTAAAAAGCTTCCTTGTAAACATCCAAAAGTTGTGGATTATCAGACAACATGTCTTCATTCATTCACTTGGCATGCAATGCCGAATAATTCTTGAATTTTACAAGATACCTGTAAAATTCCTTGCCCTGAGGGCCTTTGCGTATAGTATGGTACCCAATCTGCTCTGGCTGAAGGACCTCCTTCAGCTCATCCACTTTTGGTGGATCCTCTGTTACTGGCTCTGTAGGCTCTGGTCCTTGAAATTTCTTTAAAAGACTCACATGAAAAGCATTGTGAATCCTCCAATGCTCTGGCAATGCCAACCTGTATGCAACCTCATTTATTTCTTCTATAACCTTGAAAGGGCTATAATATCTGGGAGATAACTTTGCATACACTTTCTGCTTGCCTTTAAACTTACAGAGCCTAGTTTCTCGAACATCAAAAGTACCCATGATTATCTACAGCTCCTTTATGCTTTTCTTGAGACCTTTCAATTGTTGTTTGGACTTGGCTGAAAGCTGTCTGGAGGTCTCTCACAAATAGTTGATCAGCTGCAAATATTGGTCCTCGGAATAGGTGGCAAAATCACCTTCCCATAGATGACCTCAAAGGAGTCTTTTCCTATGAAGCTGTGAACTGTATTATTGTAAGCAAACTCCACCAATGGTAGGTACTTTTCTCAGTCTGAACCTTGGTCACCCACATAGCATTTCAGCATATCCAAGTATGTGTGGGTGTGTGGATTTGTATAAATGGATGCTCAAGTATGTGTGGGTGTGTGGATTTGTATGTGTGAGAGCATATTTTTATACTATGGTCAACTCTCACTGTTGGGCGCTGATGATGTTAGTGGGGATGTCATAGTAGCTAGTCCCTACTATGCGTGATGGAGTTTATGGTTTTCAATCTTATGAGTGACTATCGTGAGATTGAAATTGCACTATGTTGTGTTTTTAGAGTATGAGTTTGGGAATGTTCTCGGATTCATCTAGGTATATGCTTCTGCCGTATTAGCGGACATGCAAATTCACCTTGTGAAGTTTTCGTCCAAGTTGCGGCCTGCTGGTATTGCGATAATTCTTTCTATCTTAAATGGTGCGTTGCCGCATCAGCTAGATTTAGATGCTCGTTTGGGAGAGACTAAAATGAAATCACTTAGACTTCACAAACAGTTGTAGCTTGAATGAAGAGATTTTGGACTACTTTTTGATTAGCCTTCTCCTTTAGTGCTAGCCTTCGTCATGGCTGAGTCTGCCCTTCACCTCCGGAGTGCCGACAGAAACCCGCAAGACTGTAAATCCCACTGTTCGGTGAAAGCGGAAAGTTGGACAGCTCTAACTATCTACTTTGGAAGTTCAAGATGAAGACCATCCTAAGCGCATACGAGCTTTGGGATACTGCTATTGGGGTGGACATGAAGCCGGTTCCGAGATCGAATCCAGCCAATGCAACACAACAGATAGTACCAACTGCGAATGAGATTCTCGCGTGGATAAGAAGAAATGCAGATGCGCTGCGTTCTATTGTTTGCAGTGTAAGCGATTCTGTCATGGCGTTAATTCAACATGTCACCACAGCGGAGGAGGCATGGACGGTCTTGAAAAATCAGTACGAGACCACGAATCAGACGCGGATTCAGAATCTGGAGACTCAACTCGCGAACGAGAAATTGTCTGAGTCAGAAATGGCAGATAAGTTCATCACCAGGGTGAAGAATCTGCGCGATCAGATGACTGCGATTGGCATCACCATCATCAGCGAGAATCTAGCACGAAGGTGCATACGGATTCTCCTACCAAAGTACGACGGTCTTGTTACGATGCTGAATACGCAGAACATAAATCCGTCTCGTAACTTTGAGAATTTCAGCGCGATGCTTCTGGAGGAGGAGATGTGTCAAAAGACGAGGACTGGAGAAGATTCGGCTTTCTGGGCTGGATCAAAGAAAGGTAAGGGTAAGGACTCTGGTAACCCATCTTCTTCTGATGATAAAAAGAGAAAGAAGAAGATCAAGTGCTTCTATTGCAACAAGGCAGGGCACAAGCAGAATGAGTGTCGAAAGAAGATTGCAGATGAGAAGAATGGAGTAAAGAAAGAGTCCAGCAACAGCGCGCAGGCATTACCAGTAGAGCTGTTCGTAGCAATTGAGGAGATTTGCACGGAGGTAGTTCATGTACCCGCGGATGAACCTTGGATTATTGACAGTGGTGCATCGCGTCACATGACCAATCGGAAGGATTGGTATACCTCTCTACAGTCGGTAGGGAATGACATCCTGGTAGCAGTCGGCAATGATGCAAAATGTCCAGCAAAAGGAAAAGGTACGATTGCTCTCAAGTCAGATGGAGTTGTAAAACAGTTGTCCGATGTTCTTTATGTGCCAGATATCAAGAGGAACTTGTTGTCCGTTTCTGCGATCACGGATCGGGATCTCAAAGTTCAATTCAATAAGAATGGCGCACAGATTTTGGATCTTCAAGGGAAGGTCATTAGTAAAGGTACACGGCACAACAACATCTACGAACTCTCAGCTTTCAGTGCTCGAGCTGATGTGAGCAACACTAAGCTGTGGCATGAGAGGGTTGGTCATCTAAAGCTTAGTTCTTTAAAGGAGATGCATAAAAGTGGAATGATTGCAAACCTACCAGAAATTACAAATCTGTCCGATGTATGTGAAGCTTGCATGATGGGCAAGCAGCATCAGCAGTCCTTTCCTAAAGAGGCCAATAGGGCAAAGGCTCCTTTAGAGCTCGTTCACACGGACCTCTGCGGAAAGATGGAGACGGAAGCTTTGGGTGGTTCCTACTACTTCATGACGCTGAGCGACGACTACAGTAGAAGGATATGGATATACTTCCTGAAGACTAAAGATGAGGCTTTTAGTAAGTTCAAAGAATGGCATGTAATAGTCGAGAAAGAAACAGGGAGGAAGGTGAAGAAGTTGAGATTAGACAGAGGTGGTGAGTTCACATCAAGTGAATTCGAAAGTTACTGCAAAAGTCACGGGATCAAAAGGCAGAAACCTCTTCCACATACACCACAGCAAAATGGAGTAGTAGAGCGTAAGGCAGGAGTATGATGAAAGGAAAAGATTTGCCAAAGACTTTCTGGACTGAAGCATGTAACACGGCAGTTTTCATTCTGAATCGTAGCTACACGAAGGCTGTGAAAGGGATGACTCCACTGTAGGCCTTTCTGGTAAGAAACCTTCAGCTGCACATTTCAGAGTCTTTGGATGTGACTGTTTTGTGCATGTTCCTGATGCTAACAGGACCAAATGGGAACCGAAGAGCCGAAAGTGTATTTTCTTGGGCTACAGTGAAGAGGCGAAGGGTTACCGTCTCTATAATCATGTTATCAAGAAGGTAATAGTAAATCGCGATGTGGTCTTCTCAGAACAGCCGCATCAATTGGAGGAGGATGCTTCCTTCCCAGACAACCAGGACCATGATATCCATCCAGTACAACCACCAACAGCAGACCGAACTCCCCCAACGGTGCTTGGGAGGATTCAAGATAAAGAAGAGGAAGAAGAGCCTGCAGAACCACAACGGCAACATTCATTTCTGAAGTGGGTAAAGCAGCTTTTAAACGGCAAAGAACCTCCAGCCATTGAGGAGGAACCATCCGAACACCGCCGGTCCAAGAGATTAGAGGAGCAAAGAAGGGCGCATGAACACTTGGTCAGTTATGCTTTGATGACAGAGGTGATCCGTGGTGAAGAACCCAAGTGTCTTGAAGAGGCACATGGTGATGATAGGTGGATGGAGGCTATGCAGTCGGAGTATGGCTCCATAATGCAGAACAACACTTGGGACCTTCTGGATTGACCACCAAAACGTAAGGTAATCGGCTTCAAGTGGGTGTACAAGACCAAGTATAAGTCCGACGGCATGTTGGATAAGTACAAGGCTCGGCTCGTGGCAAAAGGATTCGCACAGGTACATGGTTTTGATTATTAGGATACTTTTGCTCCCACAGCTCGACTAACCATAATTCGTAGTGTTGTGGCTTTAGCAGCACAGGGAAGTTGGTCCGTGTTTCAGATGGATGTAAAATCCGCCTTTGTGAATGACGATCTCAAGGAGGAGGTATACGTGGAACAACCACCAGGTTTTGTGATCCCCGGTTCAGAAGGTAAAGTCTGTAAACTAAAGAAGACACTTTACGGATTGAAACAGGTCCCACGAGCGTGGTACCAGCGGATTGATGTCTACATTGTACGAAATGGAGCCCATCTGATGCAAATTTGTATATCTACAGAGGAGGCATGTGTATGATCGTGGTCCTTTATGTGGACGACCTTGTCATAACAGGGAACCATGAAGAAAAGATCTCGCAGACAAAGCAATTGCTAGGAAGAGAGTTTGAAATGACAGACCTCGGACTGATGCATTTCTGTTTGGGGATTGAAGTTTGGCAAGAGCCAAAACATATCTTCATTTCACAGCTGAAGTATGCTGGAGAGATATTGAAGGTATTTGGCATGGCTGAGTGCAAGACAGTTGGCACTCCTATGGAGGCTGACGTGAAGCTCTCAAATGAGGATTCATCAGCACCGGTGGATGAAGCGAAGTACAGAAGGCTTGTGGACAGTTTGATTTACTTGTGCAACACGCGATCGGATATCAGTTTTGCGACTAGTGTACTAAGCAGGTTTTCCAATAAGCTCCGGAAGAACCATTGGAGGGTAGGGATGCGGGTGCTGAAATACATCAAAGGTACACTTGATTATGGCATCACCTATATTAAGGGCAACACCTTGACCGGATTCTGTGACTGGGATTGGACAGGACAGCAGGAGATCAGTGACAGATTACTGTTTCTCACTTGGATTTGGAGCTGTGTCATGGGTCAGCAAGAAGCAACTCACAGTTGCTCTTTCTTCTACCGAGGCTGAGTACAAATCAGCATGTTTTGCTTCTTGTGAGACAGTATGGTTGAGGAGGATTTTAGGGGACATGGGTGCAGTGCAGAACAAGCCTACACAGTTATCATGTGACAATCAGAGTTGCATGGCAATTGCAAAGAATCCTGTGTTCCACGCTCGCACAAAATTTAATATCACTTTGTACGCGAGCTCATCATGGATGGAGAGGTCGACTTGGTGTACTGTTCGACTATAGAGAATGCTGCGGACATCTTCACGAAGGCTCTTGGAAGAGACTTGCTGGAGAGGCATCTTCATCGACTTGGCATTGGGCCGAAAAAGTAAGTTCACTTGCGGGTGGACATTGAGGAGGGTGTTAGATATCAATGCTCTACTCTCGTGTAACTACACAGGAACTAGCTAACTCTACTTTTAAGCCCCCCCATATGAGGAGAAGTCATTTGAGTAGCGTTTGGACACCAGATGGGGGCCATGTGTGGCCTGATGGCTGGACGGCTTCAGATAGAGTTGGCACATTGCCAACTAGGCTACATGCAAGTGCGGGAAGGCATCCCATGACTGACCGCACTGAGGGTGGACGGAGCATTTCTCGGGGCAGCCCACTCTCGGGTTGCGGGGCCTGTTTGGAGTCCCAGATGATCTCGGATGGCTCTATTATGCATCACAGTTCTATCATGTGGTCAGTGGCCTATTTCGGGACTGACCCCTAGTCGGCCGTTTTAGGCGGATTGGGTCGGTCACCCAATTGGGTCTAACTGACTACGACTGGTGGCTATATAAGAGCAAGCCCGTGAAGCCCATATTTATCACTGGCTACAGCAACCCTGATTCCTTAGCATCCAGCCTCCATGCTCTACTGTTTCCAGCACGCCATCGAAGCTTCTCACAGGAGCGCTGTTACAATTATAGATATAATTCAGGAGTGACCAATGTAATTTAATAAGCTAGTTAGGGGCACTTTTTCCTCTTTAAGAGGTTTTTTTCCCTAACCGCAGTTAGTCCACTAACTATGGTTAGTGACTACTAAGGTTTTGTCACTAGGATAAAACCTTATCTCTCACTCTTTCAGTTGTACTCTCACACTCTTCTATTGCAACTAAGCTTTCAAGCTTTCAGCTCTCAGCTCACTCTCTTGCTCTCTCTCTCCCCCAAATCTTACATTTGGTATCAGAGCAGATCGTGCTCTAGGACCTGCTCTAAGCTCCCGCGAGCTCTCTTTGCTGCTCGTACCTTCGTCAGCTGCAGTCTTGTCGTCAGTACCTACTGTACCTGCTCGCATCTGCCATAAGTGTTGCGTCTGTACCTGTCGTACCGTACGTACCTGTTGCTTTCGCACCTTCCGTATAGTCTTGCCGTACCTGCTCGAATCTATTGTTTGTCGTCCGTACCTGCACTTCTTTCCTGATCGCTCCGTACGTTCGTCGTATAACTTCGCTGTCCATACTGTACCTGCAGCAGCGCCATATCAGCATTACCTGTGCTGACGCTTGTACCAGCATACCTGTAAACTTGACGTTCGTACTTGCGACTGTACTATTCCCCGTCCGTACCTACGATCGTACGATTAGTCGTCGTACTTGTTGTACATGCGCGTACCTGTCGTACGGTCCTGCTTCAGTACAAATCATCATACGTAACTGCACCGTACATCTGTACTTCTCCGTACATCTTGAATCTGCTCATTCGTACTCACCGTACCAGCAGATCTGGTGGTATTTGTACAAACATTTGCAGTCTGTTGCAGTCATTTGGATATCTTCGGGTTCATTGTTGCTTGTGAAGCAGACATTGCAGGCAGATTTAGAGGTTTAGCCCAAAAATTTGGGGCTTTTTGTTGAAATTGCAAAATTTGGGGCTTTCTGTGCTTTTGCCCCTTTCTGGTTGCAATTTCAAGCTCGAAATTTGGGGCTTTCAGTTTTGCAGTACAATTTCTTACAGAAATTTGGGGATTTTGTGATTACACTGCAATTTCGTAGTGAAATTTGGGGCTTTTGCAGACAGAGCGCAATTCTGGCAACATTTGGGGCTTTTGATCAATTTGTACCTTTCTGGTTGCAGTTTTGGGCCTATTTTGGGGCTTTTGTGTTGGGAGAGCAATTTTGGAGATTTCAGTTCATACTATCTTTCTTGAAGTGTTTTGCAGCACTTTTGGCAGATTCTGGAGAGTTTTTGATGCTTGGACAGATTTCTAACAGTTCAAGTGCAGAAATCTGAGTTGCATTTACAGCCAGTGCTTGGCTGTGTTTTTTGAGAGTTGTGCGTTTCATTCCCAGTAAGGGAATTCAGTCTTGTATCTGCTAAAATCTCTTTCTTAGATATGGCCTAGCAAAATCAAAATGATTTCCAGTTCGGTGGTCTTTCACAGGAAGACAAGTTGGATGGTACCAACTACTCCCTCTGGAGTTTTATGGTACGCAATATTCTGATTTCTCGCAATTTATGGGATTATGTGAATGGGGGTGAGATCCGACCAGTAGGTATGGCACCTAATACCCCTCCCCAGCAAGGAGGTGGAAGAGGTTGTGCACAGGGTGTAGCTGTAGAACAAGTTGGTGGTGCAGCTATAGCCACTACTCCAGAGCAGAAGAGATGGGATTCATGGGATGCCTTAGCTTTGTCATGCATCTCTCTTTCAGTGAAAAGATTTATCATTCCGCATATCCGGTCGTGTAAGACCTCGAAGGCAGCGTGGGATATCTTAGAAAGCATGTATGCAGCCCGGAATGATGCAAGGTTATCTTTCTTGAAAAGAGAGTTAAGTAATACACATATGCAAGAGGGTGACTCCATGTCAGTCCACCTCACAAAGCTACAGGATCTCAGAGAGCAATTATTGAACATAGATGAGATTATTCCTGATTCAGAGATGATTACCACCACTCTGAATTCTCTTCCTGAGTCTTATCTCAGCTTTCATACCTCGCTGAACTTATCATTGAGGGGGGGTGCAAATCCTCTCACTTTTCATGAGTTGATAGGAAAAACTTGGCTTCACGTGCAGGTGAACAAGCTATGCTCTCAAAGTTCAAGTCAAAAACAAAGGGACAGGCAAAGACATCAGTAAATCAGCCGTCCAGTGGACAGCCTTCACAAAAGGCTAAAAATGATGCAAGTAAGCCCAAGAAGGAGGGTTTTTGTCATTACTGCAAAAAGCCAGGTCACCACATTGCAGAATGCAGGAAAAGGCTTGCAAAAGAGAAGAAAAACAACTCCGGTATGGCTATTTCAGATTCAGCTCCTCATGCCTCTGACAGTGGTGATGCTGCAGCCAACTTTGTTGGACAGGATTATGCCTTTTTATCTTGCATTTCAGATTCTAGGCTGGCTGCTCCAGATGCTCGGGATAGTACAGCCACTTGTAATGATGATACATATGCCTTTTTGACTTGCAGTTATGACCCCTCTACGGATGCATCAGCTTTCAGTGTCAATGAAACACTGAATACTTGGTATTTTGACAGCGGTGCCTCCAAGCATATCACTTCTAGGAAGTGTCTCTTTACTTCCTTGCATCCACCTCCCGTTGGTAAGAAAGTCACTTGTGCCAACAACTCGTCATATTCAGTACGTGGCACAGGAGAAGTTGAGCTTACCGCCATTGATGGCTCAGTTTTCAGACTTTCAAATGTCTTGTATGTGCCTGGTATCACCAAGAATCTCCTTTCGGTGTCCACTCTTAACAGGGCTGGATTTCAGGTCATCTTTGAGGATGACAAATGTGCTGTCCGAGACAGGAAAATGATTAAGCCTTGAGATTATCTGGCATTCATGCTCTAAAGTTATGGAAGCATTATTTATATGGTTCTGCTTTCAAGATTAAGACTGACCATCAAAATACCAAGCATGTTCGAGATATTTGAAAGACACCTTGGAACCAAAACTCGAAGCCATAGTTTTCTACAAAGCAAACCCATTGTCTCTTCAAGGCAAATCAAATGGGCTGAATATATTCAATCCTTTGGGCAACCAAATATCGAAGATCAGCCAGGAAAGGAGAATTTAGTAGCTGATGCTTTGAGTAGATGGCACCAAGTTAATCACGTTTCTGTGATTAAGGAGAAATCATTCGGAGCAATGGTTGAAGCTTATCCTTTAGATGAGGACTTCGCTGACATTTATGGGAAGATTCAGCATAATACTGCGTGGGCTTTTTCAGCTTGATCTTTTTGAGAAAAAAGCAGCCCATGCTCTTGCAGTTTCTACTCCTACTGCTGCCATGCAGAATGCAGCATTATGGCATGCCCGATATGGCCACATGCATTACAACAGCTTGATGACACTTCAGAAGCACTCTATGGTTGATGCATTGCCACCTCTTGAGATACCTCCTCCACATGCCTGTGAAGGGTGCATTTTAGGCAAGATGCATAGATTCCCCTTCAAAAAGGATGGTTGAGTTAAAGCTGTCCGGAAATTACAGCTTATACACAGTGATGTCTGTGGTCCCATGGGTCATCTCTACTTTGTTACTTTTATTGATGATTACTCCAATTTCACTTGGGTCTTTGGACTGAAGCGTAAATCAGAAGTGTTCATGGTGTTTAAACACTTTTTAGCCATGGTTGAAAATGAAACTGGACTCAAGATACAGACATTGCGCACAGATAGAGGTGGGGAATACTTGTCTGCAGATTTTGATGCTTTTCTGAAAGGCAAGGGTATTGTGCATCAGCTCACAGTGAGGTTGACCCCTCAACAAAATGGCAAAGCTGAGAGGAAAAATAGAACTCGTATGGAGATGGACAGATGTATGCTGAAAAGCAAACACATGCCTCACAAATTCGGCTTGAAGTCTAATGTGTGCCAACTACATCTTAAATCGGGCTCCCACTAAGGCTTTGAAAACAAAAACTCCCTATGAGGTCTGGAATGGAAGAAAGGCTTCAGTGGATCATTTCCGAGTCTTTGGATGCCTTGCATATGCTCGTGTGCCAGTTGAATTTCGGCATAAGTTTCAGATAAGGCAATTAAGTGCATATTTGTTGGGTATAGTGCAGAAAGCAAGGGGTACCGTCTCTACAATCTTGCTATACGCAAGATCATTGTCAGTAGAGATGTGATATTTGCAGAAAATTCAGCTCACACTCAGGCTGAATTTCATTTGCCTTCTTTTTCAGAGGATGTTTTTGAGGGGTTGCTACCCATTGCCTTGGGTTCCCCTGCTGATATTTTCTAAATCAGAATTTACAGCCACCTCCCGATGCTCTAGTTCAGCCACAGGATGTCTTGCCACCTCCATAGGCAGTGGAACAGGTAGTTCAGCAAGAAATTGTAGACATACATGCAGCAAAAACAGTCCCAAACTGGCTGTTATAGACTCTCAGGGAGAGTAAGATTGATGCTCCATTACGTGGCAGGACTCGCAGTGCAGCAAGGCACATGGAAGGTGCTAATTCAGTGGAATCAGCATATGCAGGTACTTTTCTCGATGAGGAGGAGCCTGCAACATTCGAAGAAGCAAAGGACAATGTGCATTGGATGAATGCCATGCACAATGAGTTGCAGTCCATTAAGAAAAATAAGACTTGGGATGTTGTAGACTTGCCACCAGGTAAACATGCCATTGGCACACGATGGGTTTTCAAGGTGAAACGGAAGCCAGATGGCTCCATTGACAGATACAAGGCAAGGCTGGTTGCTAAAGGCTATGGTCAGAAAAAGGGCATAGATTATGAGGAGACTTTTGCTCCTACATCCCGGATGACCACCATCCGATCTGTTATTGCAATGGCTGCACATTTTGAGTGGATTGTTCATCAGTTGGACATAAAAACAGCCTTCTTAAATGGAGACTTGTTGAAAGAGGTTTATGTCAAACAACCTCCAGGCTTTGAAATTACAGCAAATGCACTTCAGTATGCAAGCTAAACAAAGCTTTGTATGGGCTGAAACAGGCCCCTCGTGCATGGTATGCCAAGATTCATGACTTTTTGACCAGCAAGGGGCTGCACAATAGTCCTACTGAGAGCACTCTCTACATCAAGATGGATGGGGGGGAAATTTTAGTCATCCTTCTTTATGTCGATGACTTACTGCTCACAGGGTCCAATGAAGATAATATTGCAGATTTCAAAGCTGATTTGCAGACCAACTTTGACATGTCAGATTTGGGACTGCTTCACTTTTATTTGGGAATCCAGTTTTCTCAAGAGAGACGTGGCATTGTTATGTCTCAGTCCAAGTATGTGCACAAACTCTTGGACAGATTTAACATGCATGATTGTAAGCCCATCACCACTCCCATGGAGCCGGGGCTGAAACTCACAATGCATGATGCAGGAGAATTAGTTGATGCCACACTTTACAGTCAGGCTGTTGGATGCCTCATATATCTCTGCAACACTAGACCTGATATTCAGTTTGCAGTATCTCAGGTGAGCAGGTATATGCACAGTCCAAAAACTATGCATTGGCAGGCAGTTAAGCGCATCTTCCGTTATTTGCAGGGCACGAAGTCTTTTGGCTTGTTATTTCCCAGGGGGGGTGACTTGCAGATGCATGCCTACAGTGATTCAGATTGGGCTGGTGATTATGACACTAGGCAGTCCACTAGTGGCAATTGTTTCTTTTTGGGTAAATCTTGCATTTCCTGGCTGAACAAGAAACAATCTACAGTGGCTACCTCATCATGTGAAGCTGAGTACAGGGCAGCTTTCACAGCAATAATTGAATGTGTCTGGCTGCGACGCCTATTTGCTGATCTTCATGTGTCATTGGAGGGTCCTTCTCCAATTCTCACTGATAGTCAGAGTGCCATTGCAGTGGCAAAGAATCCAGTGTTTCATGCTCGCACGAAGCACATTGAGGTTCACTATCACTACGTCAGAGAGAAGTTGCATGCAGGACAGATCAGTATGATCTTTGTGTCCACACATGACAATGTTGCAGATATTTTCACCAAAGCACTACCACGTGAAAAGTTTGAGGCATTTCGTAGTGCCCTGAACTTATATCCGTTTGGTGATTAATCAGCCTTACACATGACATTGGCACTGTAGGGGGGTGTTAGAATTATAGATATAATTCAGCAGTGACCAATGTAATTTAATAAGCTAGTTAGGGGCACTTTTCCCTCTTTAAGAGGTTTTTCCCCCTAATCGCAGTTAGTCCACTAACTATGGTTAGTGACTACTAAGGTTTTGTCACAACCTTATCTCTCACTCTTTCAGTTGTACTCTCACACTCTTCTATTGCAACTAAGCTTTCAAGCTTTCAGCTCTCAGCTCACTCTCTTGCTCTCTCTCTCCCCCAAATCTTACAAGCGCACGGCTGGGAGGCAGCGCCATCTATTGTATCAGTTTTAGAGTAATTAAATTTTTGATTCTCCATACTATCAGTTTTTCTCTCTTGCATACGAGATCCTGTTATCTGTTGAGCACAGACGTTGTATTATTTTCTTACAATAATTCTGTGCATGAAGACGAAGCTTCCCTATCAAGGGAGTGATTGGCAGAGGGTTCCCATAGAACATCTGGTGAGCATCCAGAGCCTTGCCCAACTCCGTCTTTGTTCCCAGCCTTAGGGCTGAATCTTCTGATATAAAGTTATCTGTAGCCCCTGGATCAAATAAAATCAGCGCTTGAAATAAAGGGTCGCTTCTTGCCTCTCCCAACTGAGTAATCAGCTCTCTGTAGGCATTCTCTTTGTTTATCTGCATAGCCTCTCTGTCATTCCCTCATGGGATGATTGGGCATGCTGTTGTGAAGTCATCTTTGAAACCAAAATCTGAGATTTGCAAATTCTCACACTCAATGTGTATGCACCTGATGCACTCAGCCTTTTCTTTCCTGGGAGGAATACCTCAACAAGAGGTGTATTGCATTCACAACTCGTGCCAGTGTCGGGCTGTCAACTCAATGCATAAACCCCCAAAGCTGCTTAAGCATTCACTTACTGTATTGCCCCTTTTCTGGCTGCTGCAGAAAGCACTAAAAATGCATCTGTTTCCCCTTCTCTGTGCACAAAGGCATGCATCTTTAAATACTCAGCAAATCTCTGATTCTCTGCTGTTTTCTGACAGGAAAAGACTGTCAGATAGGTGGAAACTGATGGCAAGAACTGTCTCTGCAACTGTCTTCTTTTAATTTTTTTAAAAATAAAATTGGTGACAGTAACCACCAGGCTTTGATACCAATGTAAAAGCCTCAATAAACTACAAACACTCTCTCTCTCTCTCTCTCCCTCTCTCTCTGGAAACACGTTATGGCCTAGGACAATCGTCGGGCTGGACCCCCTCAAAGGTTTTTATTCATTCAAGAGATTCTGAGTGCAAGAGTTCAGCGTGGAAGCTGAGTTACAAGAATATTAAAACATGAAGAAATTTACAAGAGCTTCAAGCTCATTCATTTGGCAACATGCCAAGTGTCAAATTCTAGACTACTTTCCTAATTACATGCCGCTAGGGGCAACTCTGGAGTCTTCGAAGCACTTGGTCACGTGAGTGATCTCTGAAGCATCCTTCAATCCTTCCTAGTACCTGCAACCATTAACTAAAGCGCACAACCATGGCACCCATAAATGATCAGCGCTTTGCATGCAAATACACTATAGACTAGTCCTAGTCACTTGTGGGCCTCCCCACTGAACAAAAACACATGTGCACATATACTTTTAATTTTTTAGTTGACTGAAGTCACTCTCTTGTTCATAATTAAGGGCTTTGACAAATGGTCAAGGCGCCTTAATTATAAACAGGTCTCTCCAACCAAAGTTGGCACATCTTTGGCATAAGCCAAATCTCATTGACCGAAGTCAACACTCTCTCTGACCGAGGTCAGCACTTTAGTTCCTTGGTTAACCGTGGTTAACCGTGGTATACTTTTAATTTTTTGGTTGACTGAAGTCACTCTCTTGTTCATAATTAAGGGCTTTGACAAATGGTCAAGGCGCCTTAATTATAAACAGGTCTCTCCAACCAAAGTTGGCACATCTTTGGCATAAGCCAAATCTCATTGACCGAAGTCAACACTCTCTGTGACCGAGGTCAGCACTTTAGTTCCTTGGTTAACCGTGGTTAACCCACGGTTAACCATCTTGGCCGAAGCTAGATCTTCCTAACCGAGGTTAAGTATCTTTGACCGGAGTCAAGACTTTGATCAAACTCTTTGAACATAATTAAATAAATAAAGAACTCATTAATTATGATCAATAAATGGTCAACCTATACTTTGACTTTGGAATATTTACAGCCTGGTGACAATAAAAGGGTCTAAAGGGGTGATAAAAGGAAAGTACGATGATATATTGGTCCATTTTGTGGATTGAGGAGCTTGATGCATGTTTCAAGCAATTTTCACATGAGGTTACATAAGCTCCCATGCTGCAAATTGTGGTTCCTAATAAACCATTCTTGGTTGAAACAGATGTTTGTGACTATGCTGTTGGTGAAACATTGTTCCAAGCTGATAGACCGGTAGATTTTTGAACAAGATCTGTAAGCTGCTATTTGTACCTTGAAGAAGTAGAGATATTATTTGTATGGATCTAGTTTTGTGGTCTATTGTGGTCTATTGTGGACAACCCTTTTGTGAAGTATTTTTGCAATACTTCTAACCTAAGGGACAGGAAGGCCTGGTGGCCAAAGCTTATGCAAGAATTTGACTTTGATATACATTTTTGAAAAAGGTTCTTTAACAAGGTAGTCGGTGGAGGTGCTTATGGCAGGGCTTCACCTGGTGTGGATGTTGCCTCGTCCTCCATGCCGGGGTTGGAAGGTGCCTCGTTGCTCATGGTTGGAACACTTGCCAAGCGTGTGGTGACCACGCATCCACAAATCCTCCCTAATCTGTACCTCACTAAAGAGTGTGGGAGCATTTACTGAACTTGAAAGGCGCACAGACACATGTGCGCACAAGGATGGCTATATAGTAGTTAACATAGGTAGCACTTAGCATGGCCCTTAAATAACATTTCCAATCTATCAATTGAAGAAAATGCAATCAATGCGATTTGATAGTAAGCATACCTCACAATACCACTGATCTTGAATATAGCATTTGTAACATCTTCTTGTAAGCACCCTTTTATTATAATTGGGAGGATGAACTATCAAAGCAACAAAGAAGTCATGTCAACAATACAACATAATCATAATTACGCTACACTAATTTTATAGCTTAGAATACCTGTAAGACCTTATGCCAATCATGGGACTTGAGTCCACTAAGCTTATTGTCCTTTGAAAATGCTCCTTTCAGGCAACGCATGTACTGTGCTTGTGTCTGTTGGTGTGTGAGAATAAGTGCTGGATTGAGTGGTTCTCCTCTCTCTCCCCCCCTTCCCCTCCTCTTTCCCCCCGCCCCTTCCCAAAAAAGAAAAAAAAAACCTCTCTGTAGAGAGTATGTACTGTTTCCGAATAGGCTGAGTACAATTGTTCCTAAAAGGGCTGAGAAAGATAGTTGTTGATGAAGCGAGGTCCCTTCCTTTGGGTGGAGATGGAGAGAGGCAGACAGATCTCTTCTCCTCTCCCTCTCCCCACCTGCTGTTCCTCTGTGGAGCTGCTGGATGTTGAGGCTATACTGAGGCTGCAAGGGCTGATGGATGGAATGAGGGCAAATGAACCCTTGTGTAGGATTTAGAGCAAACTCGTTCCACAGAAGTTTGTAAATCCACAGATTGAGTCCATAAATTTAGACTTAATCTGTTGAGTCTGTAAATTTACGGACTGGCCGAGTCTGTATATCCACAAACTGGCTGGGAGGCCTATAAAAATCCCCTCTTGCTCTGGTACTCTGCTAATGTTTTTGCCCTGTCTGCTGCTGCTGTACCTGTGCACGTGGACTGCCGCTGTCCTGCTGCAGTGGGCTGCAGGGCTGCCACCTAGACAGTCATGCCAGGGCTGCAGATGTCCATTACATATGCTGAGTCCAAGCTCCACTACAGGTGCACTATTTGGGCTGCCTAAAGCTGCCTGTATAAGGTACTATCCATATTATGCATCTGTAATACTACCCTTGAACCGGTGGGGTGACATGCAAGCAGCCTGTCTTGCACAGATTTGGAGATGTGGCCCTTTATGTATCACTGGTCCTAATAATAAATGCATTAGGTCATTACAAGTTGCTGTGATGGCGGAGATAGCATACAAGCTTTTGCAGGGACAGGCAACTGAGCATAAGACTCGGCTGTTGCAGAATATCAGGCTCCTCCTATCTCATTTTCCTTCATGAAAGGATTAGGAAAATATGTTTGGCTCCTGCATAAAGGAGTCCACCTTTGGAATCTGGATCACTGGTAAGAGGCCTGTCATGGGGAAGCTTTCCTTACTCTACTTCTTGTAAATCTATCTTCAAACGAAAATAGACTATTAAACCCAATACCCATTCCGCACCCCCCAAAAAAAGAGAAAACCTCCCCCCCCCCTGCCAAAAAAAAGTCTTGGAAGAGAAAGTAATATCAGAGTAACAAAGATTCACTGAAGTGATTGAAACTATGGGTCTTTATAACCAATTACTCTCATATAATTATTTTACCATCACTACCCTAAGTTTCCACCTTGAGAGTAACCCCATCATTACAAGTATCACAACATCGTTATCATTGTTAAGAATTGAATGGGGGGGCTAACATCCACCCCATCGCATTCTTTTTTTTTTGGGGGGGGGAGGTGAGGTAGGCAAGTATCTACCAAGGCATCTAGCAGCCACTACCTTTGTCCCCTTCACCAGTCGATCCAGCTTTAGCACGTGATAGCCCTTCAATGACATCCAAATCCCAGCATCAAGCTTTATATCTTCACATACCTTCATGGAGTCCTCATTGCTATCTCATCTTTATTTTATATCTTTACATATCTTCATGGAGTCCTCATTGCTACCTCAACTTTTAACTAGGATATCTCATTGTGGATCCACAAAGACCAAGTTCACTCATCTACTGCATTTTAACCTTCCCCGCCACATTTGTCACATAGGTGTCACGCAAGTGCCAAGTGCATGTATATAAGAAAGCTGTGTTTGTTAGGTTTACTTTCATCTACTTTTGTTCTTCTATGCACCCTAATTTCTACTAATCGAGCAACAATGCATGTCAGCTGGGAACTTACCTTGAAGGAACACACTTGCCATCACCATCAATTGAAACCCATACATAAGCATAAAAGGATTGTTAACAGTACTTGAATGCTTTGTACTGTTATAAGCAAATTCTATGATGGGGAGATAATCTTCCCATGAAGACTATCTCTTAGAAACATATGCCCAAAGCATATCTTCCTTCTCTATACTGCCATTAGATTGTGCATGATCTGAGGAACTCATACTTAGAGGAGTTTCCAACTTCTCAAAAACAAGTGTCTAGAAGTTACTTGTAAACTTCCGGTCACTGACTATGTCAGAGGGCTAACCATATAGCTTAAACAATTGGTCCACAAACTCGTGAGCCAACTGAACAGTTGATATGGTCGATCTAGTAGGTAAGAATCTAGCCATCTTTGTTAGACGGTCGACTATGACCCAAATGGAGTCATGACCCTTGCGCGTTTTGGGCAAACCGGTAATAAAATCCATGGAAATACTTTTCCATTTATTACCCGAGATTTGCAATGGCTGTAATAAACCCGCGCTTCTAAGGCATTCTGCCTTAGTAACTTGATAAACCCGGCAACCTGCCACATAGGTTTTAATAAATGCACGCATCTTAGGCCAATAAAAGGTGTGTTTCACAAGAGTTCGATGTATTCCTGGATGTCCAGTACTAGGAGCATCATGACACTCGTAGAGAATCTTGGATCGAAGATCCGAAACATTTGGCACACATATCTTTCCATTCCGGAATAGCAAGCTGTTCCTAATCATCCACTGACCTCCCACTGCCTGTACTGTAGGTGGCACAATTCTTAAGTCTTGGTCAACCATGGAGCTTCCATCTTGGACCTTTTGCCAATAAGAATTGAAATGACTATTAGCTGTGCAAAGCCCTCTCAAGGATTGAAATATGTCTGAGGATATTTCCATAAATGACATAGCATTTACAAACTTGACTCAACTGAAGGCATCTGCCACACTACTCATCGAACCCTTTTGATAACGTATTTCAAAATCAAAATCTTGCATTAACTCTGTCTATCTAGCCTTTCTTCCCCTCAATTCAGACCCGTCACACACATACTTGATTGACTAATGATCTGTCAATACAAGAAACTTTGAACCATACAAGTAGTGTCTCCAAATCTTTAGAGCATACACAACTGCATATAGTTCTCTTTCTAGTGTGGGCCAACGATATTGAAATAAAGCTGCCCCAATCGCAAAATCACTCGCATCGGCCTCTAAAACATAAGGTCGGGTAGGATCAGGTAATGCAAGAACAGGAGCCTCCTTGATAGTTAGCTTCAAGGTTTCAAAAGCCTTGTTTAATGCATCGTTCCAAGAAATCGGTTGGGTAGATCTGCGTCCATGACCTTTCAATATGTTGGTCAAGGTTGTCGTGATGTTCGAATAATCACGCACGGACTTTCGTAGAAAAATCGTAAATCCTAGGAAAGAACGAAGTTGTTTCACTGTCTGAGGGATGGGCCATTCCAAAACCTTCTGGATACAATCTAGATCAATGCTAATACCTTCAAAAGAAATCTTGTGTCCTAAGTAAATGATCTCCTTCATAAAGAAGTCACATTTACTCATTGTGGCATAGAGCTTATGCTGTCTTAGAATAACTAAGGCAATCCGGAGGTGTCCAATGTGATCCTCTAGCGTTCGGCGGCTATATACCAAGATGTCATCTATGAACACGACAATGAATTTGTTCAAAAAATCTCAGAACAAATCGTTCATCATTTGTTGGAAGGTAGCGGGACATTGGTCAAACCAAAAGGTAATACGAGAAACTCATAGTATCCATACTTAGTACGGAAAGCGGTTCAAATAATCGGAACGAGGAATAGGGTATTTATTCTTAATTGTCACTGTATTCAATCGTTTATAATCTACACACATTCTCCACGAACCATCTCTTTCTTAACTACTTGGGCGAATATAGCCGATATTCAGATAATCTTGTAGCTGTGAAGCTAACTCATCCTCCTCGAGTTGGCTCATCCTCCTATAAGGTGGAATACTAATAGGTTGAGCCTCAGGTACTAAATCTATGCGATGATCTACTGCCCATTTTGGAGGTAAAGCTTCCAGCAATTGAATAGGAAATACATTTATGAAATCATCTAACAACATTCTCAATTCATGGTGTTCAAACACGCTTAAATCATTTTTGTTATTAATAGATACAACAAATGAAGAAAGCGGAATCAAAACACACTGATACACATCATAACGAGAAGTGTTTATTATATTTTGAAGTTACATCGATACAATAGGTCCCTGAAAAGAGGGAATATTATCACATTGAATACAAAATTGGGTGTCCTTGTCCAAAAAAGAGAGTATGATCTTTTCATCCAATCCGAATGTCGTGGGTTTTAAACCTCTCTATTCCGATTAACAAGTCCACATGTTTCAAGTGCATGACATAGCACGTAAGAGCAGCTGTGTAGTCTTGAATCCGGATAGAAAGTTCGTCGATCTTACGATCCCAAAATTGCTTACTAGTTGGAAGTTGCACCTCGTAGGCGTGATCGCTAGGTTCGTGGACAGCCCCATTCTCTGCACAAGTTTGTAGTTCACAAAATTATGAGAGCTGCTCGGGTCAAAGAGAATGCGAACTCTTTGGTCCCTTACTTCTCCATAAACTCGGAAAAGGTCATGGGGGCCAAATAACGAATTATTAAAAGTGCAATCACAAGAAAGTGGGTAGGTAATTACATTTACAGAAATACCTGTCATCGATGCTTGGTTAGCTCTCTTAGCTTTGGTACCTTGTTCCGCATGGAGCTTTGGTCCCGGCGCTTGCATCTGGTTCTTGCGCTAGGACAATCATTCTGAGTGTGGCCTCGCTCCTCGCAAATAAAACAACGTGCTTCTTTCTTTAACTTCAAGGTGCGTAGGAAACGGGCTCGACCATTCTTCGTCTGAGTCAGGTTCTTCTTGGAGGCGTTGCAATTGACTTCGACTCCCCGCCGGTACCACTTGTTGACTGGAAGAACTTGCTCTTGTTCTTCCCACTCGTGTCGGCAGGACGTAGTGGTCCCCTTTGCACTGGCCATGGTATCAGCATAGATGCACACATAATTCATGGCCTCTTGCAAAGTGGTACACTTGTTCTTGATTTGAAGCTTATACGAGTCAGGCAAACCATCCACAAAGAAACCTAACAAGGTGACGGGATCCATCTTTGTAGCTCTGGTTTGCAAATCACGAAACTTCTAAAGATAGACTTCAAATGTCAGATTCAGCTTGGACATATCGAGGGCCTTGAGCTTGCCTACGATATCATAATCCTCCTCCTTTTTCAGAAACTCTTTCTTGAAGACCTCTTCAAATTCGATCCATGTGGCGGGCTTCGGTCGGAGTTCCTTCCACCACAATAAAGCCTTTCCTGATAAATTCCCTCGAATTCACCCAAACTCTCACTCGCCTCCATTCTATCCCAATCCACAGATAACCACCAACCCTAAACGATGAACCAACAAGCACTTGTAGGGCATCTACTAGAATTTCGAATTTGAAGCATACCTGGAGGAAATCGCGTCCAAACTTACTCGCAACAGAGATCCATACCTCAGGAGTTGGCTCTGATACCAACTGACACGACCCCAGCACTCTTGAAACCTATGATCTACAAGCAAACACAAGAACACACCAAACGTGAGGAATCTGAGCAGGCTGCTCACCATCCAACCATGACATCTACGGGATGCGATCCTGAATCAAGAGATGTCTCCTCCAACCCACGAGCTGAGCTACTAGCACGAACTCCCAACCAGATCTTGACCAGCTTGGTGTCCCATACCACGAAGTGGCGTCTAGAGGACTTGGACCTGTTGCCGGGCCTTGGGATACGCTAAGATGTAGGCGCGCATCTGTGACTCAATCCAGGATCAGACCTAGCACTTGGGAACAAGACTTGCTCCCATCGGCTCTCTCTCTCTCTCTCTCTCTCTCTCTCTCTCTCTCTCTCTCTCTCTCACTTTCCCACGCTACCCCCGCTCAGCCCACGCTCAGCCCCCCCGCTACCCCCCGCTCAGCCCACGCTCAGCCCCCCCGCTACCCTTCGCTCAGCCCCCCTGCTCAGCCCTCGCCCAGCCCCCCGCTACCCCTCGCTCAGCCCTCCCGCTACCCCCCGCTCAGCCCTCCCGCTACCCCCGCTCAGCCCCCCCGCTCAGCCCTCCCGCTGCCCCCGCTCAGCCCACGCTCAGCCCCCCCGCTACCCCCCACTCAGCCCCCGCGCTCAGCCCTCGCCCAGCCCCCCCGCTACCCCCCGCTCAGCCCTCCCTCTACCCCCCGCTCAGCCCTCCCGCTACCCCCGCTCTCAGCCCCCCCGCTCAGCCCTCGCTCAGCCCCCCCGCTTAGCCCACGCTCAGCCCCCCCCCGCTCAGCCCACTCTCAGCCCCCCCGCTACCCCCCGCTTGGGTGCTGCTGCAGCTAACCGCACAACCCCCCCCCCCCCCCCTTTCGCTCCCCGCTACCCCTTCACTCAGCCACTACCCACCTTCCTCCCTCCCCTTCACTCAGCCACCCTTTTTTTTTTTTTTGGGGTCTCTTTTCCGTGGGGGGCAAAAAAAAAAAAAAACTAGCCTCTCCTCCTTCTCCACCTCTTGGCTGCCTCTCCACTTCAGGCTTCCGCACTACCTGTCCACCACCTCGCACTGGACGTGCCTCCCATTATGGGGGGGGAATTGCTGCTCCCGCTCCCGGTTGAACATTAACACTACGATCTGCACCCGCACCTCAAGAGAATGGGGGACAAAGCCAAGAAAGACGAAAATAACAAAAAAAAAAAAAGCAAACGACACAACTGAATTTGGAGGATGTGAACACACGTTACAACCGAAGTGGACTCGGGGTAAACAGCAAGGCAAAGTTAGGACTCGCCTCAGCTTCTTCAGCATCTATCTCTACCTCAACCTCAACCTCAACTCCCGCTACAGTGTCAGTTTCGTTTTCAGCTCCAACCTCAGCTTCCTCTATCTCTATCTCTACTTTGACTTCAGTCCCCGCTTCAGGCCCAGCTCTAGTTCCAGTCTCAGCTCCATCTACATCTACGATCAGTGACATACTCATGCCCATGGCGCCGGTTGTTGTTCCCTTTCCCTCTTCTCTTGTTACAGCTCTCACACAACGTTTGACACCTACTTCCGAGGTGTCATACACTGTGCGGCATTACGCTTCACTCTTCCCTCTCCCTCTCAGTCAGCCCATCCTCCCACACCCCGTTGGGACGGCCTCACCCATTTCACTGTCATCTCCGTTCCTTACTCAGCCATCACTCAGCCACCGTCCAGTTTTCGGACTCAGTCCCACTCTTTCATGCCACAGTCACCACAGTTTCAGCATGGACATGGGTGGACTGACACACCAGAGGCCCGTGAGACCCTACTCACGGAGATACATAATTTTCGTGAGCGTGAGATGGAGCTGGCTCGCTTTGCACGGGAGCAGGTCCGCTTCAACCAGGAGCAGAGCTGCATCATACAGGAGCAGGCTAGGGCCATTCGGGAGCAGGCGGATCTTATTCAAGGACTCAGACATGATATCATGCAGCTTCGACAGGAGGTCATAGCCATACACACTGTCCCAGGGAGTACCCCGGTGGTCGAGGCACAGATTGCGAGCATGCAATCTGCTATTGAGGAGACTTCCAGATGGGTTGACGTGGCCAAACGGGAACCCGCAAGGGTCACAGTTTCGGCTACCCTCATGGAGCAGCAGTAGAGAGCTAGTAAGGCTCTCAACATCAGAGTACGCGGGATCCCACGCACTGAGGCTACACCGATGGTAGATGCGACTGCGTTTGTGACCGCTATCCTGGGTGTGGCTGAGCACAGGATAGAGAGGGCATGGCGGGTGGGGAGAGATCCCAACCGAGAGCAACCCCTGATCATACGATTTCATGACACTCAGGCACGACTTTCAGCTCTACGATGCAGGTCAGTCCTTCGAGATCAGCCAGCGATCTCTATGGATGAGGATCTCACACCTCTACAAGCTGAGGGGAGGCGCTCTTTGCTGCAGCAGCGGGATCAGGCCCGAAAGGAGGGAAAGTGGACAGTGGTACGAGAGGGACGACTTCTTACAGGCCCCCGTAGGACACCTGCCCCCTTCCCTACATAGGGAAGCGGGGCCTATGAGACTCAGATATCCGAGACCCTGTCCTGCACCATTTGGAACTGTAATGGTATCTTATGGTCAGAACCAGGGAACTTCTCGGAATCCTATACAGGCCACGACATAGTCTTCTATACAGAGACACATCAAAGTCCAGAGCGCCCTCTCCCAATAGTCAGTGGATATACATGGGAGTTTGCCTACAGAGATGAGACGAGGGGTACAGGAGGAGTTCGAGGTTCAGGTGGAGTTGCAGTTCTTTTCAGATCCACACTTCGGGGGATCATTTCAGTAGAGCAGAGAGATACACATTCCAGATTTCTTTGGATCCGGATACGACACATGGATAGCCAGGATCTGTTTGTCGCAGTTTGCTACTTCCCCCCGGAGACCTCCCACTTTGCCAGAGATATTCGAGGTGATGATGAGACATCCCCATTTGTTGCCCTCTATCCGTCCATCGTTGACTTTTCTAGCCGCGGAGAAGTTCTTCTAGTGGGTGTGGCTGAGCACAGGATAGAGAGGGCATGGCGGGTGGGGAGGGATCCCAACCGAGAGCAACCCCTGATCATACGATTTCATGACACTCAGGCACGACTTTCAGCTCTACGATGCAGGTCAGTCCTTCGAGATCAGCCAGCGATCTCTATGGATGAGGATCTCACACCTCTACAAGCTGAGGGGAGGCGCTCTTTGCTGCAGCAGCGGGATCAGGCCCGAAAGGAGGGAAAGTGGACAGTGGTACGAGAGGGACGACTTCTTACAGGCCCCCGTAGGACACCTGCCCCCTTCCCTACATAGGGAAGCGGGGCCTATGAGACTCAGATATCCGAGACCCTGTCCTGCACCATTTGAAACTGTAATGGTATCTTATGGTCAGAACCAGGGAACTTCTCGGAATCCTATACAGGCCACGACATAGTCTTCTATACAGAGACACATCAAAGTCCAGAGCGCCCTCTCCCAATAGTCAGTGGATATACATGGGAGTTTGCCTACAGAGATGAGACGAGGGGTACAGGAGGAGTTCGAGGTTCAGGTGGAGTTGCAGTTCTTTTCAGATCCACACTTCGGGGGATCATTTCAGTAGAGCAGAGAGATACACATTCCAGATTTCTTTGGATCCGGATACGACACATGGATAGCCAGGATCTGTTTGTCGCAGTTTGCTACTTCCCCCCGGAGACCTCCCACTTTGCCAGAGATATTCGAGGTGATGATGAGACATCCCCATTTGTTGCCCTCTATCCGTCCATCGTTGACTTTTCTAGCCGCGGAGAAGTTCTTCTAGTGGGGGACTTCAACGCAAGGACAAGGACCCGTCAGGTACCACTTCTTGATTTCAGAGATGATTCCACTCTACTGGCAGATGTTGACCTTGAGGAGGCAGGTATGCCACGGGTTTCGGCTGACAGGCGAGGTCCACTTTCATCCTATGGGCAGGCCCTATTAGACCTCGCTTCAGGTGGTTTCACATGCTTTCCACATGGGGGGGGCTTCAGTGTTGTTGATTACATCATGGGATCCCCTGTCTTCACATCTCGCATTACTGACTTCACTGTAGCACCTCTCCCCCCAGGGGCTGATCACACATACCTTTTCTTTCGCATCTCCACCTCCCTTCGCACAGCACCTTCCACCCCACTCAGGGCTTACTCCACCTACCACGATATACGCTTTGATCGGGATCACTCACCTTCTTACTCTGGCCATCTGTACATATTTGTCGCTTATATTGACTTCATATCCCTTTTAGAGGATCGTGCTGCCCTTGTCACCCGCTCACTATACGAGGCTGCCATTCACGCCTTTCCCCACACCACCCGCTCCACCCGTCCACCACCCCCTGGAACCGTACCCTGTAATAGTTGGTACAATGATGAGTGTAAGGCCTTACGCCGTCAACTCAGATTCGAAACCAAAAACAGTCTTCCGAGCGCACCAGATACGCTACGTGAATACCGTAGACTGGAACGAAGGAAGAAACTAGACTTCGTTCGTCGAAACAAGGAGAAGCTACTGAACATTTTGTTTAGTAACAATTCTAAGGACTTCTGGCGGAGATTTCTAGAAGGACGGTCCCCTCTGCCACTCACTGACACCCAGATCTGGTTTGATTATGCACGCACACTTTATGACATCCCAAATCAGCTAGTCCCTAGCCTCTCACACATGCCTCATCCCACATCCTGCACCCTCTCTTCACTAGAGGAGGGGTAAAGGATGCTGTAATGAAACTTCATAATGGCCGAGCGAAGGATCATGCGGGACTATGTACTGAGTTCATTGCATATGGGATTAACCTCCTAGCCCCGATCTTAGCAAAGCTTTTTAATGAAGCGGTTTGTTTGGGATTTCCACACACTTGGACCATTAACACTATCTCACCCATCCACAAGACAGGGGATCCCATGAGCCCGGAGAACTACAGGACCATTATGATTGGACATGTCATGTCCAAGATTTATGCATTAGTACTTGACTCCGAGGTTAGCAGACTTGTAGAGTGTCGAGGACTCAGAGCAGTAGGACAGGCCAGAGTCCGGCGTGATCATGGAACCATGGATCACATTCTGACGCTTAAATGTATCATCGAGGAGGCGAGATCACGGAAGCAGAGGGTTATTGTTGCTTTGTGAGAGCCCGCCTCATATGGCGCCTACAAGACTTGGGTTATGACCAGGAGATCATTTGGGCTGTCATGGCACTTTACGAGAGAGTTTCTGGCAGAGTTCGGGTAGGATCCGGGTGGACAGACGAGATCATGAGTACCATCGGGGTCAAACAAGGGTGTCCTTTGTCGCCTACCTTGTTTGGCCTCTACATTGACGAGCTTGAGACAGTGATGCAGACACAGGGGGGTGTAGGTTGCTCTCTTGCAGGCACGTTGGTCCAGATTTTGCTCTATGTAGATGACGTGGCTCTCTTGTCTTCCTCAGCAGAGGGGCTTCAGAGACACCTAGACGCACTACAGTCCTTTTGCGAGTCTCATGATTTGAAGGTCAACCTGGGTAAAACCAAGGTCATGATCTTCAATACATCTCGAGCCATCATGCGTTAGGAGCAGTTCACATTAACCAAGGTCATGATCTTCAATACATCTCGAGCCATCATGTGTTAGGAGCAGTTCACATTTGCGGGGTGATCAGTTGAGATAGTTTCATCATACACTTATCTTGGGGTTATCTTCTCCGGACCAAGCTTCACTATGAGACCCGCGATGCAGGCACGCTTGAGTAGAGGGTATGCCTCATTGGCCAGGGTAGAGAGGCAGTGCTTCCGCTCACACTTTCAGGATCCACGCACCAAGGGGTTGCTATTTGACTCCTTGGCTCGCCCAGCAGGGATGTACGGCAGTCCTTGTTGGGGGCCAGACTTGTTGGGTACAGAGTGGGCCCGTGTGGAGCGGCTACAAGTTCTCATGCTATCACGGATGATTCGTGGTAAGTCATCCGTTCCTCACCAGATCATTCAGGCTGAGTTTGGGTCATCCCCTTTACAACTAGATGCTGCATTTCAGGTCATCACATATCTGTACCGAGTTAGGGAATATGGGGATTATACATCGGGGCGTAGCAGGCTACCATGGATAGCTTAATCCTCTTCTATGGCACTTGCAGCAGGAGGAGATCAGAGGTGCTGGTATGCACGTACAGAGAGATGGTTTGAGCGACTGGGGCTCCACATGGATAGACTACCTCCCTTCCAGTATAGCATGGATGCTCCGTTCTCTCCCCTCTTATCACACGAGGTCAACCAGGTTATCCGTGAGGATCTACTACAGCTACACACTTTTCGGACCTGGTTGGAACCGAGTGAACTCCCAGTGAAGCTTAGCTTCTACAGAGATCACTTCTTACATATCACAGCGGAGGGTTTCATTGACCCACCATGATACACACAGATTCACCTACCCCACTCGATGAGGATCTCTCTTGGGCAGTTTCGGGTCTCTTCACACAGACTTCGCATCGAGGAGCGGCAGAGCAGAGCGACTACCCAGGGAGCGGCGCATATGCACACTATGTGACATACAGGAGGTTGAGACAGAGGAGCATTTCATCTTCAGGTGTCCTGTGTACTATGAGATCCGAGGACGTTTCCACTGCCTCTTCAGAGATAGTTATGGGATTTTAGCCCATTTCCTCTCCTACCCAGACCAGCGGTGTTTGGCAGGTTTCATTCATGAGGCACTTAAACACCACGAGAGGATACTCCGAGCACGGAGACAGGAGCAGACTTCTTCCTCGGTTGATCCCTCTGAGAGCTCTATCACGGAGTTCTTTCAGCTAGATCACATGGACCCCAACGAGACGAGGCCTCGACATGACCATGACCCAGAACCCGTGACCCGACAGCTCAAACAGAGGGTCGACACACAGATCACACTTGGAGACATCCCCTCCTTGTTTAGAGTTGGAGCTTGACCGACGGGGGTCACAATAGCCCTGGTTAGACGTAGAGCTACGACCAAGAGACGTGCCAGGACCGCACCTCTGAGTGGCCGACAACACTCTATTGCCGACTTCATGCCTCCACTGCCTCATCCATCCTGATATCTTGCTGTTGCTGGGGATGATGATGATATTGATGATGATGCTGAGATTGATATATAGTCGACCACCGACATCACTATGTTGTACTTAGGACTTAGTATTGCCATTCTGCATTTTTGGCATTTTGCATTTTGCATTGGTATGGACGCTCGTTTAGTAGCTCCACTACCACAGCTCGTTGTATCAGGATTTTCACAGTCTCATAGACCCATCGGTCTTCCGAAAACTTTAATAAACTTTCTTTCTTTCTCTGAGAACTAAACCTGTGGGCCCCTTATAGAGATTCGAGCCCAATGCGCCAAAAATAGCAGAGACCTCTATCTGGCTCGTACCCTTCTACCTGAGCTAGTCTTGTGTACCCCAGTACATGTAAGATACCAATCCGTGCACATGACAGCAAGCCACGAAAATTACTTAAATTTTATGGCTACCATCAGCTTGTGGAGGCATGTATTAAAAAAAATACTTCAACATTAGGAACATACTTCAACAAAGAATAATCCAACCTGTATTTTTAATAGATTTTGTGTTAAGAAAGTGTATAAAAAATATAATGAATGGTTGAGGGCGATCCTCATTCAGTTAGTTTAACATGCTGCAAATGCATTCTACTTTGTTTAGATACTAAACTGGTGATGCAGATGTAGCTTCTCATAAAGATTTCAAATTTTTACTTTATATCAAGCACTTTGTATCACACGATTAGATAACCCTTCCCCCTCCAAGCTACCTGCAAGAATTTAAAGGCACGGATGCTTTTGAAAGTCCTTTTTTGGCTCTAGGTTAATACACCTTATTCTGTTAAATCACAGTTCACCAACCTGCTCCACCACCATGCACACTTGAATGCAAGTTGTTAGTGGTCTACTTACATGGTTATATGTCATGGGGGCGTGAAATTCTAAGTACTTCAATGTGCTACGAGATTGTGACAAATTTGTCTTTAAAAGTCCAAGTGCGGGCCTAATAATGTGAATTTAAATGTGGCATGGTACCTAGCACATAAGTGTAATTAATCCCTAGGCCCAAAGGCATTCAAAGGAATTAAAGAGTGGTTTTATTGAAATGATGACATGGTGGGGTCACCTTGCCATGTGGCAACTTCAGTGGCCACTCTAGAGGGCCAGGTGGTTTGGCCTCTCCCAAAACAACTCTAGGCCACTCTAGAGCATTCAAGAGGTGGTTTTTGACTTTTCTAGATGGGTTTGGTTATTTCTAGTGTTTTTGAGGCTTCTCTTCCAAAAACTGGAATTTCTTCATGCTTTTGCAACCCTCACACAATTGAGTGACGAATTTTGCCATAGCTCCTCACCCGCTTGGATTCCGCGATCTCTGTTTGTCCCAATGGCTTCCCCTCTGCCTCCCCTACGCAGTGATATCCTTTTCTTGAAAGGCGATTTGTAGATTTGGCTGCTCCGAGCACCTTTCCTGCTGGTCGACTTTTCTGAGCAGCACTTTTTGGCATCTCTCCGCTCCCTCAGCCTCCTAGACCCTTCCTCTTGCTGGGCGCCTACTTTTTGCTGCATTTGGAGCATTCCTTCTTGCTGGTCGACTGGTTTTTCTCAGTTTTGGGGCACTTTCCTCGCGATGAAATTCTCCCAAAAGCTGCTCAACGCATTCCTTTCTGAAGCACGCTTCATTTGAGCCCAAGATCTCCAACTTCTTCGCTACAGAAGTGTTCCAATTTGGCTTTTTTGACTGAATTCTTGCTGGTCGTCTCTTGTGAATGCTCCCTCTTCATGTATTTGCACTTCTATGCAAATGGACATTGGCTACAGCATCCTTTTCATGTTTGAAGATTTGGTTCAAGCTTTCAGTGCTTGGTGAGTGGTATTTGGTTATTGCAATCTCTTTCTATTGCAATGTTTTGGCTGGCCTCGTGTGCAGCCCTTTCTTTGGCTCACAAGTACCTTGGCAGTGTCACAATGGTCACTCTGTGATTGGGTACTATGCTGGTTTTCTCTCTTGATGCTTTGGTGAGCACTATTGGTTGCCTATGGATGCCACTCAGTGAGTGTCGTGAATGATGTCAGTAAGATGGGGCCGTAACCGCAAACTCAAGACCTTGGTGAGGATCTTGTATGCAGTATCAAGTGAAGTGATCAGTCTCCACTGCCAGAGATGTGACCTATCTCCCCCTTTCGGGATCAACAAATCCACCCCCTACTCAGGGAGTGAGGGAGGGAGCTCGTGTCAAAAATCTCCTAGCAAGCTAGTCGGAAAGGGGTGGAGATGATCTCCCAGAAGTTTCGGAACAAGGACGGAGTCAAGCCATCCTCGCCAGGACAGTTCTGGGTGGGGAGAGCCTTGAGAGCTTCCCAAAGCTCCTCATCCGTGAAAGGCTCCTCCAAACTGCTGCACAAATCCTGCGAGACTATTGTCGGAACGTGATCCCAAACTACCTCCCAGGCCACAAGACCAGCTAGAGTCATTCTCTCTGTCTAAAAGAGCTGGCTGTAAAAACCTGTGGTCAGGTCTAAAATCTCTTGCGGGTCAGTGTTCATGATGCCCTGCGGATCTCGGAGACGCTGCAGTTGCGTGCTTGCTGATCGGGGCCCAGTGGTCTGAAAAAACTGCCTCATCATCAATGTCCCCATGTTGTACCCACCGGGCCCGGAAAGAGTGAAAGGGGGGGACGGCGGAGGGGAGGCGGGAGGGAGGCCGAGGAGAAGGTGGGTGGGGGGCGGAAGAGATGGCGGGGGGAGGCCGAGGAGAAGGTGGGGGGGCAGAGGAGATGCCGGGGGAAGAGGACATGACGGGGGGGGGAGATGGAGGAGGAGGGTGGGGGGAGGCGGAGGAGGCTGTGGGCAGGGAGAGATGGCGGGGGGGCAGCGGGATCTTGCTCACCTCCCCATCTATAAGCCCCCATATGAGGAGAGCAAGGGGGGGGGAGCCAAGAAGTGATATGGCTACCACATGGGAAGCACTTTGGCTGCCATGTGGGCAGCATACATAGAGCAAAAGATGAAAGCATGGGACTGCCATGTGAGCAACACAAAGGAGGACTTGCCTGGCAGTATGGAGCCAGCATGGTGGCAGTACAGCTCAAATTGGAGCAGGTCTACACAGGTTTAGAAGGCTGGAGCAATACACAGCAACAGTACGGATCTGTACAGCAGTCTGTAGGAGCCTGGACGGGATCCTTGCAGAGGTTCCAGGGCCTGCCAATGGCCTGAACAGAGGCGGATGTGCTGGAGCAGGTCTAGGGCCTGCAAAAGGCCTCGATTTAGTCTTGTCCATCTGTTTCACCTCCACTTTCAAGTCTTGTAGTATGGCGTGAGCTGCTGCCCCCGCTGCACGCCTGGCCACTTGGCAACACATGGGATAGTAAACTTCACCATATCTACTTGTATACTAACTGTTATTTAGGCCCCTACAAACATTTCATGTATTTAGGCCCCTACAAACATTTCATGGATGCTCAAGTATGTGTGGGTGTGTGGATTTGTATGTGTGAGAGCATATTTTTATACAATTGTCTACACGTCAGTGGGGATGTCATAGTAGCTAGTCCCTGCTATGCATGATGGAGTTTAAGGTTTTCAATCTTATGAGTGACTATCGTGAGATTGAAACTGCGCTATGTTGTGTTTTTCGAGGATGAGTTTGGAAATGTTCCTGGATTCATCTAGGTATATGTTATAAGCCTTGGCATACTGTTCTCCTGTGTGTTGCCTCAAAAACCACAATGATCGTTGACGTGGGAAACCTGTCAGCTAATCAATGCAAATTGGGCATAAGATCACAAATAAAATACACATGTATTCACAAGCTTGGATTACCAGATGGTCTCCCTAGAGATACGCAGTAATTATTCTGAATCATTTGAGGTCATGCTATATTCTAACCAGCGTGTTACAGAAAGCATCTCTAGCTCCAAATCTGGGCATCTCATCACAGAAAGTACCATGACAATGCACTTTATTTGTCTCTTCATGGGCTCTAATATCCTCTCGCTTTTAGTAGTCTGAAATCAAACTCAGCCTTGCTGTTTGCATTGCACTCATTTTGCGATTGCGTTGTTCTTAGATATCCATTTCTGATAGTGGAAGCATCGACTAGTCTTCTTTCGCACGTCAGTAAGAGCTCTAGTGACTTGTCTTTTAGCTATTCTTGGCTGTGCTATGTTTACCGTGGGCATTGAGGCACATCTGGCATCCTCATCTTTGTAGGGCTCTTCATATGGCATTTTACTACCTATACTCGTAGGGCATTTGTAGAGATTACACGTCCAGATTGATGAGTTGGCTATATATTTTCAGTATCCATGAGAGAGCCACCTATTACTTTTCAGGTCTCATAGATTCCTTTGGACTTTTTAGGGGTGTTAATAGAATCTCTGTGTGTGTGTGTGTGTGTGTGTGTTGATAGAACCTCTGCTACCAAATTCAACTAATTAATTCGTTTTGGTGCATGGAGGCTTAATTAAGCTATGTTTATCTATGGCTTAATTTATTTATACTTTGATTTACCTATGTTTTTCTATGGCTTAATTTATTCATGCATTAACTAACCTTGACTCTCCATAGCTTAATTTATTTTATGCATAGACTATGTCCAAGGAGGGCTTCCCCAAACGTTCAAGAATCCAAAACCTTCTTTTTCCCAAGCATGAGCCCTACCACTAGGCTATTAAGTAATATTAGAAAAATAATGAAAAAAGTACGCACAATCTTAGATATGAAGTCTTTTATCTATGGTCCTTAGGCATGTTTAGAATGATTGAACATAAGCTGAAAACAAAAAGTGGGGAGCTGAATAGTCCGTTTTACTTTTAGTTTCAAATGATTGAGTATGCATGTCCTTTCTAAGTTAGGAATGTAATTTTGCATCTTTGTAGGAAGTGGTACATAAGTGTAAGGGGTCCTTTTAGTTCTTTATGCTTTAAATGAGAGAGAGAGAGAGAGAGAGAGAGAGAGATTTTATTCCTGTTTTTTGGAAGTTTTTGTTTTTGGTTTCTTGATTTGCTTGTTTAATTGTGCTTAGTCACCTTCTTCCTTTCTTCTTTATTTCTTTATTTCTTTATTTCTTTCTCTTTTGTTTATTTGACGTTATTTAGTAAGCACTGCGTTTGCCCAAGAGACTCCGCGGGTCTTTAGAAACCCAATATAGCTGCTTATGCTTGGGCATTGATGACAGCATAAGTGTTGCTTTGCTTGCTAAGTATTTCTTCCTTTTGTTTTTCAAAAAAGTTTTTGTTACCTCTTTTTTATTCTCTTTCGTTTTCTCTTTTATTTTGTATAGATTTTTGGACTTTAGAACAACAAAAAATCTAAATTTGTATGATTGGATATATTCTAGTCTTACAAAGGGGTGTGTGTGTGTGTGTATCCCTCTTTCCTTATAGTATAAATCCTCCCTCATCCCCCTCCCTCTTTGGGATGTCCTTTCCCCTTTAATGCCTTTCATAAGTGGTCCCCTCCCCCCCTTTTATTGAATTCAAGCTCTCCCTCCCCCACGTGAGACTAATTATTGCCCCCCCCCCCCCGTTATTGCTTAAAGATTTTGCCATCACATACCACTCCCCTCTCCCCCCATATGATTTTTTGAATGTTAGGGGCACCTATTTAGCTTTTCCTCCTTGTGATCCCAGCCATACGCCCCTCTTGTATAGATGCTTAATCACCTTCTGTGTCCATCTGTCACATTGCTATATTTGAACTTGGTTCCTGATATTTTCCAGATCCATCTTTTGCTTTTTTTAAATTGGATAATAGTGAGTGGATATAGGTTTACTTACTGCAATGTCTCTATGCTCATTCTCCAGGGGAGCAAAAAGCTTCTTCAACTAGTGAGTGACAACTCTGAACGTCCAGGAGGCAGACAACAGCTGGTATGTCTATCAATGTGCCATTGTGATCAGATATGCATGTGTGTTTGGGCTTGGATAAGGGTACAAGTTGTGTGTTTAAGGGTTGCGCACATGAAAAAAATCTGTGGATTAAACAAGAAAGATCGGTTCTTCCCTTGTAACTCCATTTGTATGAGATGGTGCACTGATGTATGATTCTGTGAGCTGCTTAAAAATCAGCAAAATTATGGGACATGTATTTAATCCCCCGCCCGCCACGTCGGCATGAACTGTGACCACCTTGTGGCCGAGCAGATGGACAGGCTGGATTCCGACGTTATCATGGGACCATGGATCACATTCTCACACTTAGGTGTATCATTGAGGAGGTGAGGGCACGGAAACAGAGGGTTTATTGCTGCTTTGTGGACTTCTGCAAAGCCCTTGATATGGTTCCAAGAGCCCGCCTCATCAGGTGTTTGCAGGACTTGGGTTATGACTAGGAGATCATTTAGGCTGTCATGGCACTTTACGAGAGGGTCTCAGGTAGAGTATGAATAGGATCTGGATGGACAGATGAGATCATGAGTACTATTGGGGTTAAAGGGTGTCCTTTATCAGCAACCCTGTTTGGCCTATAGATTGATGAGATTGAGACAGTTATGCAGACATTGGGGGGGATGGATGCTCTCTCGCCAGCATTCTAATTCAGATCTTTTTATATGCAGATGATGTGGCACTCTTATCTTCCTCAGTAGAGCATGGCAAGTATTCTCTTGAAGCGAGCAAAGGCATCTGACTTAGACCTTAATTTGATCCAAGAAGGGTAGGCGAAGTCATCCACACATGTGACAAACTAATAAAATCCCCCAATAGATGTTGTCATCATGGGACCACACACATCACTATGTATCAAATGCAATTTGCGGGCTGCACCAATAGTCCCATCTTTGAGAAAGGAGAACCCATGCATCTTCCCCAACAAGCATCCCTCACAAATGTGCTTTGAAAGTGCATGCATTTTTGGAAGATCTACCACCATGTCCTGTGAATGCATCTTAACCAAGCTACCATAATTGAGGTGCCCAAATCTCTCATGCCATAGATGAGTGTGTGCAACAACTTCACTGCATGTGCCTCTACCTCAGGCCCTCTTTCATAAGAATCAAGATTATACAGCCCTCCTGTAAGTGTTCAGTGACTGCAATGATGTTATCATGCTGAAAGTTATACATGGCACAACGATAACTATCAAAGATCACTTTAGAGCCATTTGTAATGGCTGAAATAGAAATCAGATTTTTCTTGGTACCTGGAACATATAAGACATCCAATAGTGTGACTACATCACTTGAGACTGATGCGATTTCAACTTTACTAATGCCTTTAACTCAAGAAGCATTGTTAGTAGGAGCATCTGAAACTACAGTCTTGACTCCTTTTTCTTTTTATCTGAAGCAATGCACTTTTTGCATTATGAAATATCATGTCTTGGTTTCCTGCAATGTTTGCATCCCTTTTTCCTTTTGCTGAATCAGAACTAACCAATTACCGAATACACCCGTCGCCACCACAGGTGCCTTGGTTATGATTGACAATGACTATCACTGTGGCTAGAAGGAGATGAAGTACTAGGATTGTTCTTAGGCTTTCTTGAACTCTTACCTCACTTGCCTTTACCTTTATGATACAGTGGCATATGCTTGATCTGCATTCATGGAGGCTATCCGATTTGCATGGCTTTGCTCCTCTTGTACAAGCAATGTGACAAGCTGATCAAAGGTATAGTGGTTGGTATTACCCATGGCCACCAACCTCAATATAGTAGCAAAGCTTGATAAGAATCGGGAAGTCCACTCAGAGTAGTAGGCACAACTTGAGGATGTGGCATAATCTCATCACATTAATGAGTTGCTCTTTGTAGTCCTTGAACTTGGTTAGATAGGCATCCATACTTTCCCCTTCTTCCATCTTGACACCATCCAACTACTTATGCAAAAAGGCAACTCTCCTCTCATTCCTTATCTGATAGAGAGAAGAAAATTGATCCTATTCAGCTTTGGCAGTCCTGTAGGACCAGAAATGTGGGATAAATCTCTTCACTGACAAGGCAATCAAAGCATGTGCATGTGTGTCTCTACCATCCCATCTACTCTGATCTTGAGTAGGAGGCACTGCGGTAGTAGTGGTAGATGAAGAAGAGCTAACAACGGTACCACCACCTGTGGCAATGGGCATAGTGGCAAGTAGGTGCTCTGGACATAGGCCTCACATCAGTTCTTGCAACAATACCCCAGAGGTTTTTGGCAACCAACACATGGCGCATCATATATGACCACATAGGCTAGTTGTTGCGATGGAGTCACCAAAATGGCAGCATTTCCAGCTATTGACTACTGCTCTGCTCCCTGAACTGTTGAGTGACGAAGGTTGATAGGGCCTATGGTAACAATTGCAACAACGACGATCTGCAACAATGCTAGATTTGTGCTTGTGCGGCAGCACAATTTTCAATTAAATTACTCAATAAACTTAGAACTTCAAATAGCCATTATTTTGAGATGAACACCCACACAAGTTTCACACAGAGGTCGCGCAAAGAAGGGAAAAGAGTTCGGCACCCGATAGGGTGTGAATGAGGTACACCCCCTACCTAGGCTAATCCTAGGTATATTTCTTTATTACAATGATGCTCGCAGCTCAGCTTCAATTACAATAATAGTGCAGACCCTCGGACAAAACCCGAGGTTAACCTAGAAATCCTAGGACATGAATTAGTCCAAAACATGTACAATGATCTCCCCAATGAATGAAAAATCAGAGAACTCAATACATAAGCTGTAGGAAACTGTAGAAAAAGTAACCACTAGCAGCCCTTGGTGAAAACCAGGCAAAAAGAGATCCATTACTTGCTAGTCTCGTACAAATTTGCAAGAGAGAGCAATTAGAGTGCTTAGAACTGATCCCAAACTTCTTATAGACCTTGGGTGAAAGCAAAAAGATATACAAAGCTAAGAAAGCACAAAAAGCAAGCTCAAAAAGATGTAAAAAGCTGAAAAATGCATTGGAGAAAGGTGTAGATATGTTTCAAACAGCTGATGGTAGGTAGTGGGCAGCATACATTTGGTGTCAGGGTAGTACCAGCAAGTGGGGGATGACTTACAGCAGAACTGCTCTAAATCTGAGAATAGCTTGCAATTTGAAATGAACCAGCATGCAAAGGTGGCATAATCGACAAGCAAGAGTGCAGTTGTACGTTGGGGCTGAGATCACCTTGGATTGTGATGCCACGGTTGAGTGGGAGTGCAAGGAGTACGGAACAGCTCAATTTTACTTGCAAGAATCATAATGAGTGAAAGTGCATAGTACAACCTTATCCTATATGGCCTATCGTAGGACTAAGTGTCCTAACCCTAGATAGGACTAACTCTACCAAAGAAGTAAATATGGCCTACAAGGTTCATACCAGGGAGAATATGGCAACAAATAAGTGGTCCATGGTGAATGGGAAAGTGGAGGCCAAGATCAAGGTGGTGGTGTCGGATTAGTGAAGCTAGATTATGGACATGATACATAGACTAGCTCTTGCATGCCTATTGTGTTTGCATGGTTTTGTGAGCGTACTGTATCGATTTCTTCGAATGGCTCGTATGCTTGCCAAAGTTTTGTGTTATAAAGATCCACTAGATTCTGCGTCATAAAGTTGGACATCACAAGCGGAGAGATGTGTGTACCTGAAACGACTAATAGCGGTAGACTATACACACACACACACACACACACATTTACATATACATATACATATACATATGTATATGTGTGTGTGTGTGTGTACAGATTTCCCGCCCGTATAGGCTCTCGAAACATCTTCTGTTTTTTCTGCTTCCTCTGTTCCTCTTGCTCGAGTCTTCATTCGACGGAAGCACGGTGCTTTGCCTTCTTCATCCTCTTTCAAATCGGCAAAGCTTGATCTCGTAGATGGCCCTTCTTCTTCCTTGCAGTTGGATCTTCTGCGTCAGTTATGCTCAGTCTTTGTTCCTTCATCAGGTTCCCCGTTTGTTTGCTCTTTGGATTCTGTCCTTTTGGTTTCAGGTCTTCGACAGTCTGAGCAGTTTGGAGTCTGTCTCTACTTTATGGGCAGGGTTCTTTCTGCCACTCAAGTTTCAACTTCATCGTTGGGCTGAAGCTGCAATGGGTCCGGATTGTATTTCATCCTTTGTCTTTCTGGGCAAAGGATTTTATTATGCCCATGTTTCTTCGATTGATGTGGTGGAGTGGCTAGTCAATCGTGCTAGTGTTCCTGGGGCTGGTTTCTTCGCTTTGTCCTGGGATCCACTTTTCGATCCTTCTGCTACCCTTCCGACTCACTGTCTGGTTTGGATTACTCTCAAAGCGCTGCCTGTGGCTCTTCTTCAGCATCTTTCAACTCTTGCAGCTTTTTTGGGACCCTCTTCATGTTCCGAGATAGGAGTTCTTGCAAGCTTCCCGTGATGTTCGCCTTTGCGTTTTGTGAGATATAATACAGCCCGTGCCATCTACTCTGGATCTTGATTTGGGATTTGCCCATCCGATGCGCATTAGGCTGCATTTTGCATCTTTTCCCACTGCATGTTATCGGTGCCGACAGGTTGGTCATTTTGCACGTGATTGCCCTTCTACATCCAGGCCCATTCCTCCTGCTCCTTCTTCAGTTGTCATGGTTACTCTCTCTTCTCCTCCGGTTTCTTCTAATGCTCTGAAGCACTACTGGAGGAAGATAGATAAATCACAAGCAAATCTTCCTCTTGCTGAAGAAGCTCAGGATTGCACCCCTGTTGAGCACCATCAGTCTCCTTCTACTCAGGATATGGATGTATCCCTTGCAGAGGGGAATTTATAGGATGATATGCATGCTCTCTCTCAGGATGCTGCCCCTGCTCTTACTAAGGTTGATCCTCAGAATGAAGCTCAAATGCTAAGTCGTGCTTTATCAGATGCAGCTTTTTCATCGGAAGATACAGATGTTGATTTAGACTCTCTGCCTTTGATGCCTGTGCCAGAGTTTTCTTCTGTCCGGGATGCAGAAGTATCTTTTTTACTGGAATCTTTTCATCCCATGTTACAACAGGTTTTTGACCGTGTGATTCAGAAATTTCGGGTATCAGCCTATATCAAGAAGAATCACAAGGGCAAAAAGCAGCTTGTTTTTATTGATGGTGTGGTTTCATCACTGCATCAGTTTTTACAAAGCAACAATTTGAAGCTGAAGGATGCTATGTTTGATCCTCCTCCAGCTTGATATGTAACTTTTTACATGGCTGCCTCATGACTTTTGCTCTGAGGTTTTACTTGTAAATTTTTTCCTTGTACTTATTGGTGGGTTTTTACCTCTTTTGAGGTTTCCCCACAGAAATATAAGATTTCACCCCCAAAAAAAAAAAAGTGTGTGTGTGTATGTAACTTTTTACTTGGTTGCCTCATGACTTTTGCTCTGAGGCTTTACTTGTAAATTTATTGGTGGGTTTTTACCTCTTTTTGGGGTTTCCCACACAGAAATAAAAGATTTCACAAAAAAAAAGTGTGTGTGTGTGTGTGTGTTGAGGTCGCTACTCTTGTGATATAATCAATCAAAAGTTTCCACTAAAAAAAAAGTGTGTGTGTGTGTATTGATGCCTAAGCAAGTGATTCGTATTGCATGATTGGGAGATTGGTGGGTATAGATGTTGTCTTTTTTTAACATAACTAAGCTTTTTTTTTTAAATTATGTTTTAAAATTGGCACCACATGTCACTGTGCCCAGATAGACTCTGCCTCCACAATAGAATTGTTCTGTTTTAATGTCCATGTGGAGGAAAGTAGTTTTTCTATACTGATTTAGCAGTAATTGCTGAATATCGTAATTACACCTAGAAGTGTATGCTACCCATATTGTCGATAAGACATGACAGAACCACAGATACTGCTAAGGGGGAGTTGCACCCTTTGATGTTAGAATCTAAGCCGACTGAGTAAGGTTTTTGTAAAAAGTCCTCTTATGAGATCCCTCCGGATAAAGGTAAAAGCAGTTGCCCAACAATTTCAAAGCTGCTTATGGGCACTCCCTCTGGATAAAGGTAAAAGTAGTTGCCCAACAATTTCAAAGCTTTTTATGGGCACGCCCCCACAATAGTTTTAATGTTGGGGGACATTATAGCCTTTATCTTCAATGAAAAGATTTCTATGATGAGTGGGTAAATAACCTGCTCATCAAGAAGAGCTAGTAAAGCATGAAGGTCGAGGCTGAAAACGCCACCTCAAACTTGTGGTGGAATTCAAGAAAAAAGAGGAGCCATTCTACTCCCTGAGGAAGATAGTCCTCCTAGTAGAAGCTGCTCATGAAGACCCTTGCATGCTCAACCAAATGGCCATTAGAGTGTAGATTGTCTATTCAAATATTGGCCAATGTGTGAGACCAGTGGACGTGGGAGCCATCAAGTGCCTTTGTGCATCTAGATCTCCATACGTGCAATGCTGAAATGCTCACTAAGATCGCCCAAAAAATATATGTGCATGTCTGTAAGCAACATTGGGAACATCATCTAGAGAGCATGACTCAACTGAGTGTCATCAAAGCGAAAGGGAAAGGGAAAGGGAATAAGAGGAGCCATGCCTCTCATAAAAGATATTGGGCCCCGAAAGAGAGTACTAAGCGACTGAGCCCAAGGTCGTGAAGAAGGGGGAGGGGACAAAAAAACTCAAAAGTGTAGCAATCCCCTTCGAAATTGTCTTTTCCTGTTTGCAATCCCATAAAGAATACTAAATGGACTCAGGAGAAAGGCAACAAGGGCAAGTAGGGTTTGACCCAAACCTGGACCTCCACTGGTTTACTGCAATTCCTCCATGAATAGAAAGCCAAAAGAAAAGAATGATTTTTTAATTCCCGAGGGACTTTTAGAGTCTTATGCAAAAAGACCGATGAGGAGCTCCAGTAGGCTTCCAATCCCTAAGATTGGGCTGAAACCTCCTGGAATTGCTAACCATGTAGGATAAGAAAGGGAGACTCATCACATAGTTTTCTGCTATACTAGCTAACTGAATCCTAATATTGGAATTTTGTGATTGGTGGGTTTATAATAAATATATTACCTGTACCAAACCATTCTTTCTTACAAGGTTGCAGTTATTGGCGATGAACAGAAAAATATTATTACATGGAGTTGTGCAACCAGAGACTTGTGAAGGAAGCTTCATTAAAAAAAATGGTTGTGATAGATATGACACTACAAGGTGTTTTTCAAATTCATAAAGACTGAATTTGTTATACTTCCAGTCCACCAAGGTGGTCATAATGTGAGGCTATTATTCAGACGAAAGAAAGGTAAAGCAAGGCTCGCCCTATAATTGTATATACCCACATTGTGATCGAGTCGATCTCTCGGGACGTGATTAGTCTTGCAAAGTAGTTTGGAAGGAGTTTACTAAACTCTACACTCTTTCTTTGATTTTGGCAATGCAGTCCAGACACAATCCATAAGCGACACATCCATTGCTGCCATCTCTATCGGTACATGTGAAAATAATTTAGATGGCTTAGCCTAACTTAATTCTAAATATTGATTGTGCTCGGGGGGCCTATATATCTTACGTAGAACACCCCATTCTTTCTCATAGAGTTGCAGATGCTGAACAGACAAAATTTTTGAATTTTATTGCATGTAGTTGTGTACCCAAAGACCTCTGAATGCCATTTGATGCTACTTTTTTAGAGCTTCATCACAAATCATGGTTGTGTTCGATATGATCACATGACAGTGGAAGGTACTCAGAAAATTTGTAAAGATTGAACTTATCATACTTCCAGCCCGTCACGAAGGTCATAGTGCATGAGGCTATTACTCAAATGATTTCTATCCTATTGTTTATGGCATATTGATGAAAAAGAGTCAAAGCAAAACTTTCCCTATAATCGTATGTAGTCACGTTGTGATTCAAGGCAATGTCTTAGGAGTGGTTGCTACTTTTGCAAAGTAGGTTGGAATGAAAGCAGTTGTAGGTTGAATGAAGTGAATGTGGACTACTTTTTGATTAGCCTTCTCCTTTAGTGCTAGCCTTTGTCATGGCTGAGTCTTCCCTTTGCCTTCGGAGTGCCGACAGAAACTCAGTATGAAGACCTTTGTATAAATGGATGCTCAAATTTGTGTGGGTGTGTAGATTTGTATGTGTGAGCATATGTTTATACTATGGTCTACCCCACTATTGGGCGGTGATGACATCAGTGGTGGATGTCATAGTAGCTAGTCCTTGCTACGAATGATGGAGTTTATGGTTTTCAGCCTTATGAGTGGCTACCATGAGATTGACACTGCGCAAGTGTTGTGTTTTTAGAGGATGAGTTTGAGCATGTTCTTGGATTCATCTAGATATGTGCTTCTACCGTATTAGCGGACAGGCGAATTTCACCTTGTGAAGTTTCGTCCATGTTGCGATATTGTGATAAATTCTTTTTATCTTAAGTGGTGATGTAAGCATTTTTTTTTCTTGGATGTTCTTTTGGGAGAGACTAAAATGAAATGGTAGAGTCTTCAAAAGCAGTTGTAGGTTGAATGAAGAGAACGTGGACTATTTTTAAATTAGCCTTCTCCTTTACTGCTATCCTTAGTAGCTAGTCCCTGCTATGCGTGATGGAGTTTATGGTTTTCAGCCTTATGAGTGACTATCATGAGATTGCACTGCACACTGTGTTGTGTTTTAGAGGATGAGTTTGGGCATGTTCCTGGATTCATCTAGATATATGGAATGAAAGCAGTTTACTAAAGACCACTCTTTCTTTGATTTCCACAAAATGGAGCCAGATTGGTGTAGAGCTAAAGATACGATTATGAGCTTGCTTCTGATGTCTCTTGTTACTGAAGGTGCTCTTTCCATGCGAGAAACTCGAGAGTATGGTACTGCCCATGCAAGTCCAGACTCAAGCAATAAGCGACACATCCATTGCTGCCATCTGTCATCATTATAGTTTGGATTATACTGAGATGTTGAAGTGGCGAACCTGTAAAGCCAACAGGGTACTTACTGTGTGTGTGTGTGTGCCCCAACACATCCCTTGTTTACTCGTGTGTTAATATGTGTTTTTCACAATCTCCTAGTAGAAATTTTATTTTCACTCTCATTGCACTGCTTCTTCATGTGGACAGATTGAATGGAAAATGCGTAGTGGCAACCAAATGACTTAAGAGTCAGACTCGTTCCAATGGAAACTGTTCTAGTATATTGCAGAATCTGGAGCTGAGAACATTTAAAGCCATTGATGCATTTTGTTTGCTACCACAAGGACACTCGGGTTCCCATAACTTATTCTCAGATGATGCAAAGGAGTCCCATGTCCTCATCAAAGCTTTATTGGCATGTCTTAGACATTAATGGACTGGGGCAATCGGAGCCTGATTGAGATACAGAGTCTCGTATTCTTGACCCTGTTGTATTGTGACATCTTCTGTGCCGGTCATCAATCACTATTTTCATAATATTAAGCTTTTTATTGCCTCTCGTTGGTCCCTGTATGCACAACAAATTAGAGCTAGCTACATAGACTTGAGGAGGTCTGATACTCCAATGAAACAAGGAGACTCATCTTGTAATTGCGACTTGCTCAGAAATAGTGTTAAGAGCAATTCTGAATCACTTTTTAAGGTGACCTACATCAATCTTTACATTAAACTTTGACTAGATAGTATCTCTGTTATTATTTTCTATGAGGGGAGGATTTGTGAGTGATGCTCTCATGTTACAGAGCCAGCAAATGCAATTAAGCAGGTCTTTGGTATTTTGGAAACATACTCTCAGAGTAGCAAGACCTTTTATCATTTTCTGATTGAATGTCGTTCAACATTTAGACAGTGTATGGTAGGCGTACAATATGTGTTTGGCATGTACACACCATCACCGAAAATTGTAGATGCTTTGCCTTTGAAAGATGTATAAAATGACTTTCCAGAGTCATTCTTTTCACAAAATTGGTATCTATTTTATTTTAACCACTGTTGTTTAAAAGCCAGCGAACCTGTCATTTCAAAAAGTACATTATATCATGCAGGGAAGCCAGCTTGGGCAAGTTCAGCTCCTCACAAGGAAAAGAAGCATCGGCCCAAGTCCCAAATCTGAAAAAGGCAATAAGCAAGTTCTATCTCAAGCTAAATAAGAAGAAACCAATGAGGCAGGTGTGGTGTGCCTCATACTGCACTCTGCCAACAGGACAAAAATGTCAAAATTCCACACCTAGGAAAACATTGGAGAATAACTTGTGCGGGGAATGCTCCATGCTGAGCCATGTTGGGCAGTCATGTGCTATTATTTGATAGCTTGCATGCGTTGGGGGGCTGAGGCTTACAGAGATTTAGGAGTTCTGAAGTGCCTGTAGTGGCAAGGGTGATCGGAGGCAAGATCATAGGTGAAGATTGGCTGAAGAATTACCCGCTTCGTGAGAGCATGGTGCTGATACATATCTGATTGTATTTACACAGTCATTTGCATGCAATTAGGCAGTACATTTTGTTTCTCATACCATTATTCTAATATGTGGCTCTCTATGTGTACGTGGATCTAGTTACCCAGGGTGTCTCGGTATCTGAGTGGCAACAAGCTAGGGAGATTCCATGAGGTCTTCAGCTTGCTGAGTGATATCATGCTTTTTCATACCATTGAGCAGATGGCTTGCAAGCTGACTGATATCGTGCTTTTTCATTAAATCGAGCAGACGGCATCGACAGAGACCAATGGCTCTTCTATTCCCAAGTTTGATGGATCAGGTTTTCATACGTGACGAAAGCAATGGCCTTGGATGCCACAATGCGGGCAGAAAGCAATCAGTCTTGGATGCTAAAATGAGCGCACACATGACCCAGTTATGCTGAGCCATGTTGGGGAGCCACGTGCATGGTTGTAAGACACGTTAAGACACGACACGTTAGACACGCTTCAGACACGAGTGTCTAAAGTGTCTTAAAGATAAGACTCGCCATTGTGGTTATAATAATAAATATTTAATTAATATATGTATAAGTATACAAATGTACAACTTGCTAGCATAGCTAGCTGCTAGATTCTAGGAGTACAATAAGCTACACTTAAATAATGCAAGAAGAAACAATGCACTTGTACAATGTAGTTAAGAGTCAAGACTAGTCACTCCAGTCTTAAAAGTTAAAGTTAAGACTCACGGCTCAAGAGCTCGCAAGTTTTGAGTACTTAAAGGTTTAAACTGACAATTGAATCTTGTCACATGTGACATGAATGAAACTGCATCTCGATACATATAATTGAAAGGAAGCTTTCGACTCTCAAGACTCAAATCTGTGAAGATTCATCCTAATCTGAATCTATGAGGTCACTGCCACTGCTAGATTCAAAGTCACCATCAATGATAGCATGGCTAAGTCAAACTCAATGTGTGTTGTTACTCCCCACCCACCCAAAAAAAAAAAAACACAAGAGTGCCTAAAGGTGTCTTAAGGTAAGACACGTGTCTTAAGATCATAAGACACGAGTGTCTTAACAACCATGGCCCACGTGCTACTGTTGAGAGGCTGCATGTATTTGCAGCCACATATCGCAGGAGCAAAGGTCATAGCTGATTCTCGTAATATCTTTTTTAAGAGCTTATCTTCAATTCCTTGAGCAAGTAAAGGTCACTAAGCAAGTTATTTTTAATGCTCAGTGACCACTGCAATGGTGAGTTCAAGGAGAAAGATATTAATGCTCAAGTAATGTTTTGTAATTCGTATCAAAAGACACGAGAGTGAAACATTTAAATGATGATTGGGTGCGATTGTTGCAAGCATCTAACATGACATAGTTTGTTCCAATTTGCATCTCACTAGGCTTGAGGAACTCCACAGCCTTTGATGTAGATAATTTGTATTGGGCAAATCGATGTATTAGGGGTGAGTGCTAAGATCCCTATCAGTGCTTATGAGTGAGTGTACGTGAGTGATGCAAGCTGTGACGTGTGAGAGTGAGTGGGTGTGATTTGGGTAGTTTAGCAAGTGATTGAGAATGAGGCCGTAGGAGTGATTGAGTGATTGTAATAAAAGGCTATATATGAAGCCTGTTTTTATGAATAAAGTAGTCATGTTAGTTGGTGTAAGGTCTTGTGCACTCTCTCTCTCTTTTCCTCTCAGCAATGCGTCTTAGAGGCCTTCAATTATTAACGAGAGGTAGGTATACATGATACATGATACAAATCACAGACAGGAACGGACTGAAGCTGTGATACCAGTGTGCCAACCATACCTGGCGCAAAAAAACAGATGGTCTCAGAACAGGATTTCGTTGTTGGCGCTGCTTGAAAGGTCGGCTTGTTCCAACTCCAAGGTCTTTCTTTCCTCAAAATACTCGAGAACAATCTCTGGTGTATCTTTCTTGCAATATACCGAACGGTGAGGGGACCCCCTTGAACTTCCTCTGCTGCCATTTTCCACCATGATTGACATCCTCGTATATTTCTCGTCGTTAAGACTAGTCTTGTATTCTGTGACTTTCGTAAAATGCCCAGTGCTCATTTCACATTATATTCTACTCTTTTTTTTGAAAATTTTATATTCTGCTCGCTGCTTTCATGTTAATGCTACAAGCGGTCCTTATCTTCCACGTGGGTTGGGTTGACACGTGAAAATAAAGATGGGCCTTCACTTCAAAAGATCAAAATAGGAGTTTTACATATGTGCATCCTCATATTCTGAGGCATTGTTTTATGTGAGAGAATTGCACTGCCCCTGAAAGAGGCAGGCTATAGCATCGATTTAGATGGCGCTTTGAATTCGGACTACAGCCATGGTGGCAACTAGAGTCTTGTGGAAGTTGCATGGCAGCCATGCACTTTCTGTCCTCTCTTTCTTTTATGCTTTCGTGAACAATTTGTATTTTCTTTTCTACTTCCGTGAGGTTTGATGCTCTTAAAAATTCATGACTCTGTTGCATTCTCGTGATCCTGCCTACGAGATCATAGTCGACAAGATCGTGTAGGTGGACTTCATGTCGAGCTGTTGTTGCTTATCAGATTCCAGCTCTCTCTCTTCCTCATCAACTGCCTAGTTCCTCTCCCACGCCTCACCTCCATGCGATTCGGTACTGCTTTCTTCGCTCAGTTGGGATTAGCTGGTTAGTTTTTTATTCTTCTATCACCGACCTTTATCTTTGCTGTTGTAGAGATATTCTGTGGCTTATTGATCTGTTGAAGTGCCTTTTGTGTCCAATCGAGATCCTTGTCTTTCCTCCTTAGTCTATAAAATTGCGGGGCTCTTGCTAGCCTTGTAAATGTAATCTGGCATTTGAAACTCGCATGTGCAAGTTTTCTCATCGTAAGGAATCCACCCTCCGGCATTGGTCTATAGACTTATCTATTAAACACTCTTCCCTGTGCATTCTGCAAATTTTTCACAGATGGGAAGACCCAAAAAAAAAACGATGTCTGTTTCGGCTCCCCCGCAAGCCAAAGAAATAAGCCCAGGAGATAATCTGAGAAAGAGGGGTAGGCCTCGAAAGAGAGGATGCTGAAATGACAATATGCAGGATAGGCAAACCGACTCGTCTACAACTACTTTAGGGGGAAATGGACGACGAGCAATGGTAGCTTTACTGAAGAACTTGTGAAGGCCAAGGCTGTGAAACAGGAAGGAAGCAGACGCAACAGTGAGCGTCGGCGTGCTGTCAGCAGGCAACATATTCTTAATAGACTCACATGTGAGAAAGCATGTGAGGTGTTTTGTATATGTTTGGAGAAAAGATGACACATCTAAATGACAAAGGCTATAGCATCATAGTTAATATTTCGTTATATCACTATATGAAGAAGGTTCATGACTCATCTTTCTTTCTATTATCCAAACTACTAATGGTTTGCCAATGGCATGCATGTGTATAGTTTTAGCATAGCATACTATAATAATCAATGCTCATGCATAAAATGCCAACTATGTCTTAATCAAGGTGGTGAATCACACCCATGGTATACACTACCACATGTACCTTGCACGTTGATTAATGCTACCATAAGCAAGTCACACAATGGGTTGATCAAGACTAGCTTGTGCAGGCCACACAATTAGCACAAAAGTCAGTTATATATATACTTTGTCTTGTAAATATGCTTCCATGTGTGGGTTAATAAAGGTTGGCATAAGCATGCCACACAATTGATGCATGAAGCTTTTTTTATTTAAAGGCTAATTGAAAAATAGTGCTATCACTTTTCTAAAAACATAGTCAAACTATCATTTGAAAAAATTCAAAGGCTATCACATAAAAAAACAAAAGCTATCAACTTAAAAAATTCAAAGACAAAATTCATAGCTTGCCACCTTTTTAAAAAGCAAAACATTACTATTTTTTTTATGTGTGGTTCACTAACATCAACATCAGTGCACCACAAAACCTACACATGATAATTGTTTAAACAAATTAAAAACTATCATGTAATAGGAGAGAATGACTTACAAAATAATATTTAAAGAGACCAAACTTTACCATGCGTTCTTATAACTTTACCATGTGATACCTACATCTTACCAGGTGGTAATTATAGTCACCACATGACAACTTAAAATACCAATATTTAGTATTTATTATCATGTGGTACTTTAACCCCACATTTTCTTTGACATGACATATTATCATGCGGTATATATACCACATAACAACTTCAAATACCCATGATGTTATATTACACTACAACTAGGAAGGGGTTAAATTTAGATTTTCTATATGGTATCTATATCATGTGGTATATTACACTACAGTTGGGAAGGGGTTAAATTTGCATTTTCCAAAATGGATAATATATGGTATCTATATCATGTGGTATTTTTGCATTGCTATGCAATATTAATTATCATGCAATAACAAACTTTAGCCGATCCCAAATAAAAAGAATAACTACACTGAACTTTAAGTAATTCTTTAGATTGGAAAATGTTTAATTCAAGTTCAGTCATTGATTTAAATCCCTCACAAAACATTGGTTCCCTTCATCTATTTTTAGAACATCTTCATGTAACAACATGAACTATGTGGTATTAATCCACCAAAATTAAGATTTTCCTTCAAAATTTTACATTTTTCAAGATCAAAGATGGCAGATTATTCATCATATACCATATCACATGGTCATACCATAGGGGTTGTGCCCTACAATTCAACTTTTCTTCTAGACGTCTGCATTTGATGTAAGGATGGCCAACATAAAACATGTCCTTCAAAAAATTTCAAATATGACTTGAGGATGGGCATTTGCCGATGGCAAAGGCTGACATTGGAAAGAAATTGGATAATTCATAGTTGTGGGTATTGCTGATGTTAAAGGTCCATGCCTTTTTTTTTTCTTGGCTTCAAAGATTCCACAAGATTTGCTAAGAAAAATCATATATCTAGAGTAAAAGGGCCAAGCAGATTCATATCATGGAGCTCCCATACTTTGTTATCATAATCCAGTAGTTCAGCTTCCAAAACATGCGGTGGAAAAAAAGGATTAATATATGCTTGTGTAGAATTCTTTTTGGTTTACTGTTGTGGTCATTTACTAATCATAAAATTAGCCTCTTGAACATTAGACATCACCTCAAGGTCACAAAAGCTATGTTGCATCACATTTGATGAAGACCCTTCCGGTAATGAAAAGCATTTTAAACCCAAATTATCAAGGGACAAAGGTCTAGCTAGAGGGGGAGATTTGAATACACATACAAACTTCTCATTGTATCAGGAGATTTCTCTGCAAAGACCATAAGGGCAGCATTATCCTCTTCCATCAACTGGTCAAGAGAAAGAGACAGCTAGTTGATGACTTCCAAATCTTGTCTACATTTTCCTTTCCAATCACAAGTATTATGCACCAATCATTTATAGATAGCTGCATTACCAATAGTTTGTTTGAATATGGGTGATCCTTTATCTCCTTCATATCCAGGGCCAAAATTGTCTCATGGACTTTTTAATTCAATATTTTCATAATGGCCTGGCAACCAAGTGAAGGTGTTGGCAATGGATCAATATATCCAAGTGCTTTCAAATCCTGGTGCCATACGGAGGCCTGCTAAATAAATTCAAGCATAACCATTAGTTATGAGATTTTTCTTATCTCACAATGGCGATACAAGTGTGTGTCCTTCCTATATCATTCTCCTTTATCCCTACATTTATCTTTTCATTACCATACAAGGTCAATAATTTCAAAATAAAACATACTCAAATTTGATTACAAAGTATCAATGAAAGCCTCTGCATTACTGAACACTCTATCAAATGTTACTATCTTCTACCATCTTCCATGAAAATTCCCTATCAATGATGCTGCAAAGATAGCTGCTGAATAGTACATCATGTCCAATTCTACATCACTCACTATTTCAATTGCCCATTCAGTTTTTTCATAAATACTAAACTAAACCTTATAAGATCCCCTCCAAAAGGTATATTTTATTAGCATACTCATTAGTAGCAATTACATACACCAGGATGAGTCATATATTTCATGTTCCAAACAAAATGATTACTAAAGGTGTCCATCATGTCATATAGCTATGCTGGAATAATTTGACATCCCAGTTATAGAGATAACACCACCAACAGCTTGATTAGTCGCACAAAAGTCTTGCTGGTTTCAACAAGGTCATCATAAAGAGTTGGTATGATCCATCCATCACAAAGAGTTGGTATGATCCATCCATCAAAAAATAGAGTATCCAGTTGCCAACATGCTTCACATCTCACATAAAGTTATACCAAGGATTTTTCTCTACAAATCTAGGTGAAAAGTGCACCAACTAACTTGGCACCATCACAACAAAATGCAAGTTAGAACAAATCATTTATGCTTTGGAATCTAGGCTTCAATGCTAGCACACAGTTGTTATCCTTTGTCACTCAATCTAGATCCACAATAATTAAACCTTGGCATTCTTGCTTGCTAAAAGTAATCACAAATTGGCATTATCAAATTTTCGAGTATAGAATAAGGCTTAAGAAAGTACAAGTAGGAAAGGATCTTCTAAAGGCTTATAATTTTGTCCTAAAGGGACCTTTAAGCCTTATCACATACAAATTCAAAAAGGACTTAAAAATTGCAGTATCAGGCTAAAGTCTGCTATCTCCCACATGCTAGTAAGTCCAAGGTCATTATTTAGTTTTCCAAATATACATATGGGCACATTAACGCATTAAAAGGATTAAATCCTCACAATAGAAGCCTCTTTTCTTATTTCTTACATTTCTATATAAGAGTACAAACCGGATGTTATTAGTAATTGAGATTAATGTTATCCCAAGTGTTACTATAAAAATAATTAGAATGAGTTACGATATTCTTCTACATATCTAAAATGCAATGCCTTTAAATCATATTCTGAAAGATGGTTGAAAATAAGCCCATTTCTTTTTGAAATTAAGCGAGATATCCTAAGAATTATTATTTCAAAGCAGATAGTCCAAATTGTAATAGATGGTTAAATCTCAAAAGCATTTCTCATAACACTATAAGTCTAAATCCCAGTACCTGTCCCCTTATTTGAAAATGTATATCCTTTCTAGATCTTTATTCTTTATAGCAAAATAATGTCCATGAATGTTTAACCATATTTGAAGTTCCTTTCCATTCATTTTGTAGTTCCTGTATGACCATTATATACTTATTCTCGTATAGGGACTTAATGAAGCAGTCCAACTCATGAAAAGTCAAAAAAGGTCAGTAAATGCAGTAAAGTCTATCAGGGGACTATTAACATTAGTGTTTGGCAATGATTCTACTACCAAGCAGGCTGTTGGAAACTAGTTTTCTCTTCATAGTATGTCCCCCCATACATTGAAAATTGGAAATCCATTAATTAGTTATGGAGAAGAGAAGAGGGGTGAAAAGGAAGAGGGAAAGGGCATGATTCAACTAAGTGATAAAGGGGAGAGGGAGAAGTTTCAATTAAGAGGGACCACTTAAGAAGGGGGCATTAAAGAAGAAGGCACATGCTAAAGAGGAAGGGGGAATAGGGACCATTTGAGGGGGCTTTAAAGACGAAGGCACGTACTAAAGGCAGAGGGGGAAGAGGGTCCATTTATAGTATTTCAGTTAGCACTAGGTATGCTCTTCCACTCTATAGCTTAGTGGTAGGGCTCACATGTGGGAAAGACAACATTCTGGGTTCGAATCCTACCATCTAGAATCATGTGCACTCCTCTCAGACATAGGTTAAAATAAATTAATCAACCCGAATAAATGAATGAATCCATGGACAAACATAAGTTAATTAGCCTCCATAGTATATAGCATGACCCGTCTATGACGGGTTAGAGACCCGCTCTACTGGGTCTCAAAGTGGGATCTTGAAATGTCCTTAATTTCAAGTTTCAAGACCCGAGAGAGAGAGAGAGAGAGAGAGAGAGAGAGAGAGAGGTGGGTGTGGGGATGTGGATGGAGTGAGTGGGTAGGGCGGAATCTTATTGGGCAAGGCAAGCAGCAAGGAGTGGCATAGCCAAGGAGGAGCTCTCACAAAAGACACAAACTTTCAAAACCACTCCTTGCTCTACCTCTATAGCTCTCCCACTGCATGCTCTAGCTCCAACTTTGCTGTGCTTTTCACTCTTTGGGAGCCAATAGCGCACCAGCACATGGCTCGGCTCGGCTCGGCTCAACTCACTCTCTGGGAGGCTCTCCATGTAGCTTACTCTCTAGGAAGCTCTCCACATGGCATGTCCATTGGATGCCACATGGCAACTCTTCCTTTAGAAATAGAAGAATAGAAGATAGAAGATGAGGTGCCATATGACATATATATGTATATAGATGGATATATATATATATATATATATATATATATAGATAGATAGATAGATAGATAGATAGATAGATAGAGAGAGAGAGAGAGAGAGAGAGAGAGAGAGAGAGAGAGAGAGAGAGATACACACACACACACACACACACACACACATAGAGAGAGTGTGTATGTTTTACTCCTTGGTTTAAATATAACGTCCTTCCCAAAACCAATTGAGAAACAAAAGAGGAAAGATACAATAAAGCTTTTTTTACCTGGTGTGATCCCCAATGGTATATTTCCCTCCCAAAATCCCTTTAGAAGAAGATAAGTTTCCATCTTTTCTTTCCTTTTTTGGAAAAATAAATAGCAACATGGTCATTGGTAAGATGCATCATTAGAATAAGAGCTAGTGTTTCAAGAACTAAGCCATCTCAAAAATTGTGAGTGGGAGAGCCTTAACAAACTTGTTGTTAGAAGGGTGGTAGAAAAAAGTTAAGAAGAATCAATCCATCTTTCTCAACGAAGTTCATAATCCAACATAAAGCAACAAAGCAGATACACACTTTTCCCATCTATGACTCTCCCTGTGTCGGACACTCTAGCTCTCCATCTCTCTTGCTACATGCTTTTCCCATCTATGTGCAACAACTATGACTCTAAAGGTAACAACGTTATCTTAACAACTTACCCAAACATTAGCTATCCGATAGTCTTTCTCCTTATTGGTGAATGCCTTCCATTTTCCCTTCTCTTCAATGTGTATTTAATTTCTGCATGCTATTGTAGGCATTCCATACGTTAGAGTTTGCATGGGAGAAGGTCTGTGGAGCTTCACTGTGTGTTGAATTTTCATATATGCTTCGATTCTTCCAGTCACTCATGCTGTTGGCATGCTCATGCTCATCTCAGCATCCATAGTCTCTATATCGCTTTAGCAGGCAATAGGAGAAGTGGAGAGGAAGAAGCGAAGTGTAGCCACCAAGCTCATGCTCATCTCAGCATCCATAGTCTATGTATCGATGTGGTACGCAATAGGAGAAGTGGAAAGGAAGAAGTAATCTCTTGGTGAGCCCTTATCGGCCAAGCAGGAGAGCATACCTAGGACTTGACCATCCTTTTGCATTTGTCATATGACCTCCAAGTAAATTTACTGATGTAAAACAAACGCAAAAGGTAGTAGAGACAGACCTTGAGAGAGCAAGAGTGAAGAGAGGCTGAAGAAGAAGACATAGACTGGAAGCCATGGCTCGAAAGGTAACAACGTTATCTCAACAGCCTACCCAAACATTAGCTATCCGATAGTCTTTCTCCTTATTGGTGAATGCCTTGCTTTTTCCCTTCTCTTCAATGCGTATTTAATTTTCGCATGCTATTGTAGGCATTCCATACGTTAGACTTTGCATGGGAGAAGGTCTGTGGAGCTTCACTATGTGTTGAATTTGCATATCTACTTCAGTTCTTCCAGTCACTCATGCTGTTGGCACGCTCGTGCTCATTTAAGCATCCATGATCTCTATATCACTTTAGCAAGCAATAGGAGACATGGAGAGGAAGAAGCGAAGTGTAGCCACCACGCTCATGCTCATCTCAGCATCCATAGTCTATGTATCATTGTGGTAGGCAATAGGAGAAGTGGAAAGGAAGAAGCAAACTTATCGGCCAAGCAGAAGAGCATACCTAGGACTTGACCATCCTTCCACATTTGTCATATGGCCTCCAAGCAAATTTACTGATGTAAAACAAATGCAAATGGGAGTAGAGACGGACCTTGAGAGAGCAAGAGTGAAGAGAGGCTGAAGAAGAAGACATAAACCAGAAGCCATGGCTCTTTTCTTGTTCTCCTCCTCTGCTTACAATATCTCCTCTCCCCTGCCTTTCTCAATAGCCAAAAAATCATATCTGAGTGCATATCATTCTTTATCCAGCAAGCTTCTGTCGCTTTGCCTCATATCCCAAAACATCTTGGACGTCATCTTCTCTAACATTGCCCTCTTCTCCTTTGACTGGGTTGGTTGGGGCATCAACCTCGGGTCCTCCCTTGCGATGGTAAGCACTGAAATTCTAATCTCAAGTGTACTCACATAGACCATCCCCATGCCCTTGCACTGCCTCTACATACTCATCACCCCCCACCACCATCTACCACTACGCCTGCTACATCCCGCCTTCCCCTCCTCCTATTGCCATTGTTGCTCCTCTTGCATGGACGTTGTTCAAACATAGAAGCTTCTATGTTTTTTAATGAACGTAGAGTCATCAGCTCTAGAGATGAGAGACACTCATTCCCTACCAAGATTACTTACGTAGTGCGAAGAGAGAGAGAGAGAGAGAGAGAGAGGTCCAATCGGCAAAAGGAATGAAGGCATCCATGGCCTTCTTTGAAATCTGCATGCACACAACCTCTCCATATGCACCGTTTGAACGTAGCAGCCAAGAAAAGCGACAAAGGAGCTACCCAAAGAGCAAAAATGGACAACTACGAAGTAAAGAGCTGAGGAAAACACACCTACTCCCACCGCCTGTGACATAAACATATGCTCTCGCTAGTATAGACTTCTCCTCTTAGATACCGACGATTCTCTCAAATCCTTATTTTGAACTAGCTACCAACTATAGTCTCGCGCTCGCCTAAATGACTGTGCATGGTGAGAGAGGTTGTGATTCTAGGAGGAGCTTGAAAGTAGAAGAGGGGGCCCCAATGAAGAGCCTTACATGCTTGTGGCAGAGAAGATGGAGGATCTTGGTAGCCTTAAAAATTCAAAATGCACCGTGGGACGGGAACTTGCAAGGCATGCAATTGGTGCTCTCCTGGTGCAACCTCTAGAGCCTTTCCTCTGTTGCACGACACATGGCAGCTTTAGCATTCTCTCCATGAGACACACGGCACACTCTTGCCTCCCACTCTCATTAATATATAGTAAGATTATATATTATATATTATATATTATATAATGTATAATTCATATAATATTATGATATATATAGTCTAGATATATTATGTCCTCTCTCTCTCTCTCTCTCTCTCTCTCTCTCTCTCCTCTCCTCTCTCTCGCTCTTCTCTATACTCTCTTTATTAGATATATTATACCCTAACATATGTAACATATATTATATTTTATATACATTAATATATAATGTATAATTCATATAATATTATGATATATATATATATTTCCTCTCTCTCTCTCTCTCTCTCTCTCATCTCCTCTCTCTCTATCCTCTCCCCTCTCTCGCTCTTCTCTATACTCTCTTTATTATATATATTATACTATAACATATGTAATATATATTATATTTTATATACATATACGTTATAGTATATACATACATATACATATATACATATGTATATGTATATGTATGTATATATAATATTCTATCGTATTGATATGTGATATATGATGTATATTATGAATTATATTTTACATTACATAATATATAATATCTAATCTATATTTTATATTATAATATATAACATATTTATTATACATTATATAACATATAAACTATAAATGATAAATTATGTATAATATAAATTATGAATGATATAATATATTATATATCTTGTATTATATTATATTATAGTACATAATCTCTCTCTCTCTCTCTCTCTCTCTCTCTCTCTCTCTTTCTCTCTCTCTTTATATATATATATATATATATATATATATATAATCTAATATATATGATTTTATATAATGTATAATCTCCACATTTATGCATGCGCAATATCTCTTTATAATATTATTTATAATATACATTTTATATTTTATACTATAATATATAGCATATTTATTATAAATTATATTATACATTATATAATATGTTATATATAATAAATTATATATTTATAATATAAATCATATAGAATATAATATAATAGATCATATAAAATATATATTAAATTATTTATTTATAAAGATTATATATAATATAATATTATATTATATATATAGCTAATATATATTATATTATATATATTAAAATATGTTATATAGTGTAATATATTCTACAATATTATTATACGGTGCGCCACGCCACATCATCGAATCCCACCCCGCCACATCATCCTCATGCACTTTGTTCCATGCTGCGCCACATGGTCACATTTGTGCGATGCCATGTCAGTAGACTGCGGGCTGCCTCATTGTCGTCACACCACATGACAGTCTCCGTCAGTCTATCACGCAGTGTCATCCTCGCCGGACGCCACGTGTTCGAGGAGGTTATCTGTTCTACGCTTGTGGCATTTACTGCGTAGTCTGAGGGCGCAGTCTTTGCTGCGTTATTTAATGCTTTGGTCTGAGCATTTACTCCTAGTCCGCGTAGTCTGAGGGCGCTCTCGTCTGGGATCTGGTCCACTCTATCCTCTGCCACATCACCGAAGGCGTGGCACGCGTCACGTTGGATGGCTGCAGTGCCGTCTGTCGCCCTCTAGAGTCTGAACGCCCTATGCTGCGGGGACAAGTGGCGCAGCAGTGTGCCTCCTCATTCTTTTTTCCGAACCTGAATGCAGTTTTGATGTCACGGGGACACGTGGCACTCCTCGGCGGATGCCCGAATCTCCCGCGAAGCTGCCTTCGCTAGTCCCAAACCTCCATAAATCCTCCACGTGGATCCTCTCCTTAAAGAATTACATATAGACGTACGTATAGATGACTAATAGAGTTCTCCTTTTCCAAGGGACACATTATTAACATAGAAAATGTGGAAAATGAGCTGTAGTTCCAAATACGGATGGAACAGTATCTAGAGAGTTCTTGCATGGATTTGAAAACATAACCCAAAAGCTATGTCCTTCTGGAATCTTGATTTACCGGGTTACTCTCTCTTTGCTAATTGCCCTGCTCGGTCACTTTACTTTTTCGAATTGATCTTCAGCCTTCGCTCCTTGCTCAGGTCCTTCGTGGCTGTGTCTTTGGTGGTAGAGTCCTTTCAATTCAATTTCGTTTCGTTTCCTTTCCTTTACTACGGATCGTTCTCATGCTTCTGTTGACTTGTCGAATGACGAGGATGTGGCTTGGGAGGGCTTTCTATTTGCATGTGATTTATTGGATTGGACTTCTTCCTCTCATCTTGCTAACCTGCAGCAGTGTTTACTTGGCTTAATCGTCACAGTGATTCTTCTTGGAGGGCTTCGCGACTGGACCGAATCTATGTTGCTCAACAAGCTTGGTGGCTGGATCCTCGGGTCGAGGGCGATCTGCTCAACTCTGTCTTGGCCTCTGATCATTTACCTTTGTTATTCCGCTTTCGGTTGGCACAACACATGAATCATGTTAACTGTCCTGTGCCTTTCAAGATGAATATTTCCTTCTTTGGTGATAGCAGTTTTGATGCTGGCATAACCAATGCATGGAGAGCGGCTCAGGCTTCTTGCTTGTACCCTCTGGAGCAATGGGAACGTGCTCTACAGGCAGTCACTAGCGTGTGTAAATCTCATGGCCACTATAGAGCCTGATCCCAATAGCTTCAGGAAGCTCGTCTCTCTGCCTTTCGAGCTACGTTGATGGCTGCCTTGCAACTCGCTGCACAGTACCCCTATTTACCCTGTATGCTTCAATATTTGGAGCTTCATTTGCAGAAAGCTCACCACTCTTGTATGGCAGTGCCTCACATTCAAGCAGGTTTGAGCTGGATGGAGCTTGATGACCGTCCCACTAAATTTTTCTTTGATCGTTTGAGCGACAAGCGTGCTCGTGAGTCCATTTCTATTCTCCTTCATCTAGATGGACGTCATCTAGATGGACGGGAAGTTACAAGCGATGTGGCTATAGCTGGCCTTTTCAAGAATCATCTGTCTAGTATAGTGGGTTCTTCTCCTTTGGTTCTGCTTGATTTTGATGACCGCCTCAGAGCCTTCTTGGAACCACACTGCCCATTATTCAGGAGCACGAACATATGTTGCTTCATCGGCCTTTCTCTGAGTCAGAGTTGCATTTTGTGGTTGCGTCTATGGCTAAGGAAAAGGCCCCGGGACCTGATGGCATACCAATTGAGTTTTATCAGTAGTATTGGCACCTCTGCAGGCATGATCTCACAGCTTTGCTCAATTATTGTCGTGTCATGGGGGTTCTACCTAGCTCGGTGAACGCCGGTGTGATAAAATTAATCCCTAAGTCTGCTAATCGCTTGTGGCCCTCAAACTGGCAACCTCTCACGACGCTCAATGGAGCTTACAAGATTCTAGCGAAAGCTCTTTTGTTGAGGATCAAGTTTATTTTGTCGAGGTTTTTTCATGCACTCCAGTACGGTTTTCTCCATGGTTGCAATATTCATGAAGCGATTCTTAATGTCTTGGTTGCTATCGATCACTTAGCAACTCAAAATAAGCATTTTATCTTACTCAACATGGACCTTGAGAAGGCGTATGATCGACTTAGCTGGAACTTCATGCTCAAGGTTATGTTGAAGCTCAACTTCGGGGACGGATTCTGTAAGTTGACACAGGTGCTTTTTTCCAATGCCTCTACAGTGATCTCCATCAATGGCTATCACTATGAGTCCTTTCCTCTTCAGCAGTCTGTGCGACAAGGTTGTCCTTTGGCACCGCCCTTGTTCGTTATTGCTACTGAACCACTACTTCGCCAACTTGATCTTCACCTTGCAAGTGGCGCCATCGGGGTCTGCGGCTACCCGATCAATCTTACTTTTCTTCGCAGAGATGTTTGCAGATGATAACGCTAATTTCATGGAAGCTGGTCCTCCTCATAATATTCATTGTTTTATGGAGGTCTACAATGAGTTTGCTTTCCTTTTGGATTCAGGAATCAATGTTTCAAAAACTACTCTACTTTGGCTGGCTTGGGACCGCTTGCCCGATTGGGTTTCTTCCTTTGGTTTCTCTATTGTACCCTCAGGCTGCGTCATGCGGTACCTTGGGTGTCCTTTGGTTTTGGGATCACACTTCACCAATGTTTTCAATGGCTTTTTCATAAAGTGTCAGGGAAGTTTCATAAGTGGCGTAAGGCTCTCCTTGTCAAGTCGGATCACTGTCAACATATTTTGCTACCCTCTTTGGTGTTTGTTTTTTCAGTTATGCCTTTCTCAGCTTCTTCATTAGCTAAGCTGGATAAGTTGTCAAGAGATTTTCTTTGGTATGACAAGTGGCACTCATTTCCATGGTCATATGCCACTGCAACCCGGAATGAAAGAGGTCTTGGCCTTCCTTCGGCTGCTGGCAAATACCATCACCTTTGCTGTAAGTGGATTCTCTATCTTCATTCGTCTCAGCCATGGGCTGTTCTCATTAGACACTGGCTTCAAAGGAAGCTCTCTCAGTGGCACGAAGTGCTTCTCTGTCCTTTCCCTGTCAAGATCCAGGCGTCTAGTTTTCTTAACACTCTTCTCTCGGTTTGGAAGGGCAGACTTAGTTCTTGCACATGGCAGGGTTGTGACCGATTGGGTGGGGATGACTCCCTCTCTTTGAGCCTGTGACAGCACAGCTTCTCCTTCATCAACAACATTCCGCCGATTACTCTAAGCCCTCGAATCTCCAAACGACTCTATCAGCGTGCTCTGACTACGTGGGGAGATGTTTGGAACCCTGGGACTGCAAATTGGATTCCAGTGGATGTTCTGGTTCAGTTTTTTAATATCTCCGCACGTGAACAAGCTTTTGTGCGATTTTTGTTTTCTAGGCTTCGACATGATTGGCCATCCAGTCCGACTCGATTGGGTGCTCTGGATTTGCCCTTCTGGGTCAATCAAGATGGTATTCCGGTTCCTCGTTTCCAACTCAAAGATTTCTGTTCTGCGACATCCTCGTCTGGCCTTGCTGTGGAGGTCAAGGTGGCCTTGCAGGCTAATGCTCCATGAGACTCCATAGCCGTTTGGAATATGCGTCTGAAGCGGGTTTGGAGATCTACCTTGTCATTTCATTTTCATTTCTTTCTCTGCAGATTGCTTGTGGCTAAATTCCCGACCCGGGATCGTCTCACACGTTGGTGCGCTGACATTTCTCCTACCTTTGAATCTCATTATCATGTTTTCTGGAGCTGGCTTGCTCGTGGATACCTTTTCCGCCAAGTGAGCTGAAAAACAACGCTTTTTGGGGTTCGTGCTCAAATGACTGAGCCTCAACTTCGCCTTTGGAATTTACTCCATGCTTTGGTAGTGAGTAAACTATGGAAGACTCGGAACAGGATCGTTTTTTATCATGTTCGGTTCCCATCCTCGTTGCTTTGCGACCTTCATATCGAGGTTTTGGCAGTTTTGAAGTATCTTAGCAAGGAGTCTATTGAGTTTGTTGTCGCTTACGTGGCCTTATCCAGTGCTTAGCCACTCTTGTAAGTTTTTTTTACTTTTGATTAATTAAATATCTTCTTTTTGGGAAAAAAGAAGATTACAAATACAACTTCTACTTAGTAAGAATGTAATACTTCCTCCGCAATAATATTGCCATTAATCCAACTTCGCTAATGGACTCGACTTCAGTAGATCGTGTTCGAAGATCATAGGCAAACTCAGGTAGTGAACTCATCTAGGGTGGACGGTAACATAGGGACTTATGTCATGAAGAGGGAAATAAGGATAGTTATTTTGGATGTTTTTCCCTTGGAGGACCCTAGGGAGTTTGGACATTTTTCCCTTGATGCATGACATAATGATCCAAGGGAAATGGAGGGGAATCAATGCATGTCAAATCAATGGTTCTCAAGAGTGTGAGAAATAGCACCTTGAGGTTTAGAGCATGGAGTGCTATTTCCCATGGTCCCACCCTATTTCCCACCTATTTCCCTTCTATTTCCCATGGTGCATTTGCACAGCATCATAGAGAAATAGCTATTTCTTACTTATTTCCCTTCCATGACATAAAGGCTCTTATTTCCCATGGTCCCACCCTATTTCTCTCCTATTTTCCCTCTATTTCCTACGCCTTATTTCCCATGGTCCCACCCTATTTCTCTCCTATTTTCCCTCTATTTCCCACGCCCCATTTGCACAGCATAACAGAAATAACTATTTCTCACGTATTTTCCTTCATAAGGCCCATAGTCGAATTTAAGTTCGAGACGGCTCGTCCTTCTCTCATATGGGCTCAAGGTGTTCTCATCATCAACCTTTGTACTCCAATCTCGTTCGTGACCAAACATGACTACAACCAACCAGCGTTGCTTATTTTTTGATCAACATGTTCACCTCGTATCATTGCAGAAGATATGTGCTCTTTGTAGCCTACGTTAATCTAAGCTTTTGTTGAGGCCAAGTCAGAAGAAAGCTCGAAAAAATCAATCCTGATGAAAAGTATATGTTCGTCGACGTACATAGTCACCAGCTTGTCTTGACTGCAAGTCTCATCAATAGCGTCTACAACAAGCCAGGCAAATAGTAGATTACAAGATTAGGGACATGCCTTAGCCCAAAAACAAGATCAACGGGCTGGTTGCCGGCAGAATATGTCGACTCTTGCGGATGAACCATGTCATTACAACAAGCAGCGTCTGTTTCTCGACAACTATCACATCCAAACATCTCGGAGTTGTAAAGAAACTATCAAATGGGTAAGTACAGGAGTATCTCGAGCTATCGCTGTGCAAGAGTCTTGCCCTCAACTCGACTTATTCCAAACAATAAAATGCAAGGAATTTGCTATATACTTTGTAAAGGGAGAACTTAAACTAGTCTGCGCTCCCTTCCACCGTGCTACGTAGAGTATACGAACTCCCTCAGTCACAAAAAACCAGTGAGAAAGAAAGGAAGGTTCTCGTCTACTAGTTTCCCAAGGCATCTGGGCCGAACGGAGGGCAAACAAAAGCGAGGGAGGACTGAAGGTTCCTCGCGCGAACGAAGCATGAATGAGAAAGAGGAGTGAATGGAATCGAAAATGAGCCACAAATGAGGAGGAGGTGCTTGACAAGACAACATAACAATGGTTCAAAGAGAACATTCTATCCAACCATGTGGAAATCCAAGGCGTCCTTTGGCTCCTCTATGGCGTGGCACTTGAGGTCCAGCTTGGACGTTCTCGAGTTCACGTTTCCTCCAAGATTTGGAGACGTGCACAAAATCGAGGCATATAGGAGGCGCCTCTAACTGCATATTTTGCACCTCTATTTTGAACTCTGCGATTTGAGCATCAATGTTCTCGTTCACCTCCAACCAGTGCGATGCGAGCATCTGGTATACTTTCCCAATTAATGTCCAAGAGGTAAGAGCCACATGTCATCTTGTGCATGCGTACGTGTGTGCGCACGCGCATGCGGACACATGCATTTGTGTGGCGTGTATGTGTGTGTGTGTCCTCTTGATCCTTGGTCCACACCACCCTAAAAGGGAGGGCAACATGTCCCCAACATTTTAGGTGTGCGACCTAATGCCAAACATTTGAGAATATGAGTACTTGAATATAGAACTACTTGCTTCATATCCAATCAAAAAATAAATAAATGAAGAATGATTTATATGTGTATGCATGCGTGTGCATGCATGTATGCACACACGTATGCACATGTGCCTGCATGCATTTTTTCACATCCACCCGTGTGCATGTTTTTTTGATTTTATAAACACAAGAAACCTTTGTTCTAAATTTTTTTGATCACAAAAGTTGGATAGTATTTCAAATTTTTAATTTGTCTAAATACTTTAATATATTATCTAGACAAACAATGGCAAGCACCCTAAATCTTCCAAAGGGAACAATAATATTATTAAACTATTAAGAGAGAAATTTATTGAGATGGAAAAAGTATTGTGAAAAAGTCATGGAAGGAATTTTTTTTAAATAAATAAAGCTAAATCTAAGCAAATTAAATGGAGAAGAGGTCCTCTAAACTTTTTTTGCTTCCATTTTTTTCCCCAAAAATGGCAAGATAGTTGTTTGTAATTATTAAGTGTTTTTTTCAAGGGTCCCTCTTGATACTTCCAATGAAATTTATTTATAAAGAAAGAAACTTAAGGCGGTGCTCTCAACCTTTGTCAGCTAGGTGGGTCAAAGCTCAATGCTAAAAATGACCCAAAATTAGAAAAAAGGAGAACCAAACCTAGGCATAATGCCAATGGGGGGTGATAAAACACTAACACATTCATAATTTCTTTCTAACACTTAATATTCCCTCTCATCAGCTTAGAGAACTTGACCCTCACTTGTGTCACTAGGTCAATAAATATGCTTTTCATCATGCTAATGATGTTTTCTATCACTACCAAAAATAATATATTTGTTAAACAATATCGTAGTTTTAACATCAACCAAATTGCAAATGAACATCCCACTTATTGAATGGCCACATACATTGTCAATATCAAACCTTCAATATCATTTAGAAGATCCCAATCCCATTTTTCCTTCAAATAGAATCCATGCACTAGCCCTAAACATATGCCCCCCTTTCCAATTAATGTTGTACTTGCTAGAAGACCCAACAAAATAATTTCAAAAGACATGCTTATATCCTCTTTGGCTTGCTTGCACAACAAACATCTCAAATCTATTTTTTGATCATTTTCCCAATTGGCTTTTTTAAGTAGCACCCAGTGCTGTATCGACTTCCACAAGAAAGAATTGAGCTTACCAACTTAAGTACCTTGAAACAAACTAAAGAGCTATGGATGAAACTTTATGTAAATTTGTGCCATGACAAATAGACCATTTATTAGCCCTCCATTCTTTTGAAGCAATGCAATTCATAAGCCTCTAGTCTCTTACCTTGCCATAATTAGGTGCACTAAGCACTTATCATCCACACCCAACCAAAACTATTTTGTTAGAAATTAATGCTTAAGTTTTAATACGTGAGATACCATTTTTGGACAATCAATAGTCATTTTTAAATGAAATTTCCATTAAACTATGGGTAGCTTAAAAATACAATGGGCCAATTTAGCACATGGCATTGCCATGTCTTAAGCATCTTAGAAACCTTAAAAATTAAGTACATAGCGACTGACTTGTCTTGTGCATATCTTTCACACACTCTGGTACATATTGTCCCTCTCCTGTTGTGAGAGCTTTATTAATACAAGTCAGGTATTTCTCTCTCTTTCTTGCATTCTCTGAGCTTCAACATGGCATTAGAGGACAGGTGAGTAGGAAAGAGCTATAATTGTGCCAAAATCAACAAAAGGCAACTGGAGTAACAATTTAGAAAATGCGAGAGATACAACAAAAAATTATATGATTCTACTTTGGCCATATCAATTTTGATAATTTGGCTATGCTTCATAGGTATCAATGGTTTATAGATTGTCGCACATACCAAAAAAAGCTAGCAAAGTTTGAGAAGAATGTTTATGAAGAACATTACTATGGGAAATAGCACATAAATATATTTGCAAACGGGCAATCAACTAGAGCAAAAGATGGCTTAGAGTTTGTGCATACATGTATTGTTGGACTCATGGACACAATCTCTAGGTGATGGATCTGTAGGTGACGGTGACTGTATCACCTTCATAGATGAACTCTCTAGAAAGACGAGGTGTACACGGTGGAATAAGAGTCAAATTCATCATTTTATTTTTAAAATTTGAAACCACAGGTGGAGAATTATACTAGCAAGAGAATCAAGATTCTTATATAAATTAAGCTACTCATCTTCACATAGAACAATTTCCCTTAAATGTTTTGGGCTAAAGCTGTAAATATAACCATGTAAATATTCACTCAATAGAGCACCCATTCGACTTGTAAATGGGATGACACTACAAGATGACTTGGATGAAGTTGGATGAATCAAGACAGCACGGGAAAGAACATGAATAGCTCGAGGATAATGTCAAAGGAAAGCATTTAGTTGAAGAAAAAGCACCACCTTGTGCTATAGAAAAGAAGCTTGCAAAGTGGTAATTAGATTTAATGAAAGACGAAGAGGTAAAATAATGATCTGAGTCTATTTTAGAGGGACCTAAACACAATCACAGTGGGTAAAGAAACTAACATAAAAATGTTGAAGATTCTCACATATGGCATAATAGATGAGACCTTTGAGCCTTAGTGTTTTAGAGAAGCTATCAAAATCCATGAATGGTGACATGCCATGGAGTTTGAATACATTCCAATCATGAAAAAGAACACTTAGAAGCCTCCCATGGCTATTGGCACTACATGGATATAGAAATCAAAAGGATTTTGAAGGTGAAAATGAAAAAAAAAGAAAGGTTAGTAGCCAAGGTTTATAGCCAAGTTGAAGGTTGAAACCTTTGAAGGGATTGATTATTTTGAAACCTTTACACTTGTGGCAAATCTAGGCACACTAGAACTATTAATTCCATTGCAATGTAACATGGATGGTCTAGTTTTCAAATGGATGCAAAGTCTACATCTTTAAATGGTTATGGAGAGCAACAAAGGGACTTTGTGGGATAAGGCCAAGAACATTTACTGTGTAAGCTCAAAAAGGTTCTTTATGGCTGTAAGCAAGGAGTGTGGACATGATATACCAAGAATGATAAAGATTTCCTTTAAAAGGGTTTGAGAAAGAGCTTTCCAAACCAAAACTATTAGTTTTTTTCTTCTTATGGTACTTCATACCCATATAGTATACACATCACTAGTACCAATGATGCAATCGTTGTAACTACAAAAAATTTGACGAAGTCATGATATGAAAGATCTTGGTAAAAGGCATCATTGCCTTGGAATTGAAATATGGCAACTTAAGGATGAGATTATTCTGGCTCAGTCTAAATATCTAGTGGATATTCTGGATAGATTTGACATGCTGAATTGTAAACCTTAGAAGGCTCTCATTGATGGCACAAACACGCTGAGTGAGAATGATGATTTGCTTGATGCTACATTGTATAAGCAACTTGTGACAGCCTTATATATCTTTACAATGAGGCCTAACATAACACATGCAATGGAAAAAGTGAGTTAGTTCATGAAATAGCCAAGGGAATTACATTGGAGAGGACCCAAGAAAGAGTATTGAGATACCTCAAGGGTACAATTGATCCATGGATTGTATGTGCAAAATCTAAGGAGCTTGAGCTACATAGATTTACTAATGCTAATTGGGCCAATTCAATGGATGATTGAAGGTATACTATGGGTGAAGTTTTTTAATTGGATTCAAGTGTAGTAACTTTAAGTAGTAAAAATCAACAAAAGGTTGTGTTATGACGTATTGGGGTGGGGTACAAAGCCATATGGTTCAGGCTCCTGCTCAGGGAAATTGGGATGCCACAAACATGAAGTACATCTGTGTTTTGTGATAACAAATGTTGTATTTGAAATTTGCCTCGCAAAAAATCTAGCATTTCATGCTAAGATGAAACATACTGAAGTAAACTATCACAGCAAATATAAGAGAACACTCATTATCATCATATTTTTATAACTTTACGTAAACCCAATGAAGTCAACTTATGTGAAACAGTAACAAAAATCTAGCTTGTAAAAGCTACAAGAGCTAAACAAGCCTTAGCTATAAACTAAACTAACAAACTAATGATTTACACGTAAAAAGTTTCCCAAGAAATGCACAAAAGAACCAGTTAGCCATAGTAGAGAACAAGGTGCAAAACTGACCCATACAATAGACATCAATGGGTGGAGAGCAGTTCAGTAGTCAATTGCTAACCTGCCCACTGCAAGGAAGCTCTGCCTATCCAGCAGGTATCCATTCCTACCAACCTCACTTGACAAGATCCAATGCGAACCCATCCAACATGAGTCCCACCTTTCGGTATGAGAATTGCAGTAAACTGTTGAAAAATAAACGTCATTTTAACTGCAGAGCCCTTTAAACCTCCCAATCCATTATCATGGGCCCGCCCTCCTAAAGCAATGCAAGCACATGGTCTGATTTGTTGACTATGCCCAAAATCAATAAAGGAGTTTGTAACCTTATGACACACACCCACAACTTTACATACAATCATGTGTAACAGCAACCAGCTACCGTTACACCCTGGTGAGTCCAGAAATCGTAGAATTTTATGCTCCCACTCATGCATACTCGACCACGTACTCAACCAGAACATTAAATTGCTGCAACTTTATTTTGGGTTGCAGTGGTGAAGCATGCAGAAGGCGTGGGCTAATAGAACTCCGCCAAGCTTATGCAGCAAGATTATTACACTTTAGGCTGCCCCAAACACAGAGCTCTAAGCACAGTTGCTTACATAAGTGATGTATAGTCAAATAATATAATTTTATCTTTAAAATGTAGTAGTTATTAACCTTCAAAGCTCCCTCCCATCAATGAACATTTTCTATCTATCTATCTATATGTATACATATATACATATATATATATATATATATATATATCCAGGAACATGCCCAAACTCATCCTCTAAAAACACAACATTTAGTGCCGTTTCAATCTGATCATAGTCACTCAGACTAGCTACTATGACATCCCCACCCCAACATCATCAGAACCCGACTGTGGGTGTAGAACATAGTAGCATAGTATAAACATATGCTCTCATACGTACAATTCCACACATCCACACATACTTGAGCACCCACTTATATGAGGTCTTCATACTGAGTTTCTGTTGGCACACCTCAGGTGGACGGCAGACTCAGCCATGACAAAGGCTAGCATTGAAGGAGAAGGCTAATCAAAAAGTAGTCCACATTCTCTTCATTCAAGCTTGTGAAGACTATAGGATTTCAGTTTAGTCTCTCCCAAACGAGCATCTAAGCAAAAAAATGCTTACACAATCTAGCTGATAGGGCGACCTGTAGATACTGGAACGACAAGGTATTGATAGCCACAGATACAGGAACGACAAAGCATGTTCATTTAAGCAGGATTTTCGGAGTATAATATGGACGTCCGTAGACTGCAAGACTATTATCAGATAGAACCAAAGCATATTTGTGTTTCGCTATAAAGGATGGTCCAGATCAAACATGATTCTTTCACACGTCAAAATTTAAAAATAGCTTTAAGGTTTAGTCATATATCATCCATGATTCCATGCCATAGAAGGCCACTTTCTCTCGCCTTTCCAGACAGCTACCTTGCATTGAAGAGGTCTTAAGATTCCAAAGCCTTGAGCATATCATCTGCACTGGAAACAGAGAATTCTCCACCTTGTTCAAGATTGGCAACTTTAACAACAAGGTCATCCACTAGCAATGCAAAACGTCTTGATCTGATCCCCAAGCCTTTTTCTGAGAGATCCAATTCCAAGCCCAAGGCATAAGTGTACTTTGCAGAGCCATCTGCCAACAGCTTCACAGAGTCGTTGTTTGGGTATGTCTTTCCCCATTCCTTGACCACAAAGGGATCATTTACTGCAGATCAAGAAGACCATAAGTACTTTAAGACATCTGTAAGGTAGACATCCAATGAAAGAAATATGAACCATTAGTATTCTTGGGCATAGTCAGAAAATTGTGACATACCTGTAATGCAGATCAGCTCATCCACACCTTTGCTTTTGAATTCTGCAGCCTTCTCAATGAAACCAGGAACATGCTTCAAGCTGTAAACCCGGCATAATTAGAGAATAGTTAAATTACAAAAAAATTACCCAATACCCTCCGCTGGAAGATTAAACCCCTTAATCTGGTAGTCATATGTCACAGCTTTACATATACACCTTCATAAGACTAGAATACATTCAATCTTGCACAATACCTAATTTGTAAAAGGAGCGAGAAAAACATACAAGGGAAGAAGGGGGTTTGTAAGAGACATGAAACAAATCCAAGAGGAAACGGGAAAATAATAATAATAATTAGTGAGCAAAGCTACGCTTATGTTCTCATCAGTACCCAAGCATAAGCTGCCATCTGGGTTTTGAAAGATTCTAAATGTTAGAGCTACACAAGCTGCAGGACAAGTGATAAAACCCTTAAATATTAAATTGGCCGTATGAACATTTGCAAGGAACTGCGCAACTGATAAATTTCCTGGATATTAACAAACAATGCTTCACATATTTAAAACGGCAAAAGTATGCTTGAGAAATAGTACTAAGGTAACTATTATACCCATGGGGAAATGGGACCATTGAGACTATGAGGCATTTAGATTGGGAATTACTGAAAAATATAAAAAAGAAGACCAATTCATGATGTACCCCGACTAATAGGACTTAACATAACTCTTCATTACGCTAGTAAAGTGGACTCTGGAGCCTTGTTTTGTGATGAAATATATTGGATCACCCCAGCCATGTAAGCAAATGTAAAAATGAGAAATCATAAACTGTTTCTCGTTAGTCCACGTCAAGGTAAATCCCTTTCATCATTCTATTGACCACATAGACAAATGGCCAACATGAAATGCGCCCCCCCCCCCCCCCCCCCAAAAAAAAAAGGAAGGTTCACTAATGCCAATAATTAGGGAATGGTAACATGATTGTTATTACTCTAAAAATCACAACCATTGTATCTAAGTCTATGAGATGCTATGAGCAAGCATACAAAATCTATCTGCTCCCCCTACATAAAGGTATATATTTATTACAGAAATTGTCTTCAAAACCTCTTATCTGGTTAAGTAGGTTTCGAAGTCGTAATCTTCAAAAACGGGATCATGAGCAGGGTTTTACACTCGTGCAGAAATTTACACTAGTTTCTAGAAGAATATCTTACACTCAGGTCAGCCCAATACAAGAATCCACAGGACGAATATTCAAAGGCCTTGGAAACCTCGCTGAGCACTGGAGGAATCAAGTGGTAGATCAGTTTCCCTACCAAAAGGACCAGCAGCACGTGCTCTACCAATATAGTTATTGCCAACAAAGGAAATGCAGCCACAAATTTCGCCCGATAAATCCATAGATGAAAACCCCACTGGATTGCCTCGACACTTGCACGAGGCCATTGAAATGAAGTGGGATGGCAACTGTATAACCATCTTTATGCCGGCTCTTTTTAAACATGACCTCCGACATTCTCTTTCAAAGCCCCAGTTTCAATTCATGGAGTTCCAGACCTATGGCGGCTTCTTCCCACCAGAGAAACCTATAATGCTCTATAATAGGTAAAAGCAATCATCTGGAAGCGGACTTAAGGACCTAGGTATTCGAACAAAAATGAGCGGAAGACATTGTCGCATTGTCTAATGCCACACAGTACCAGGGGTAGTCTGCCAACGGTTTACGATCAGGAAAGAAAACAGAAGTTACAAAATCAAAAGGACCGGCGATGGGATGACGAAAGGTTAACAGGAAGTATACCTGCAGGTTGGAGTGAAAGCGCCAGGTACGCCAAAAAGCACGATCTTCTTACCAGCTGCAAGGGAGTGAATGGAAACCTGCTGGAGCTTGTCCTCCTTGTCGAAATAAGAGAGGGTACCATCGGGAAGAGTGCCACCCACTGCGATGGGAGCCATTACTAGGGAAATGGGAAATATCTTCGATCTGCAAGCAAAGAATCTCTACCTTTTCAGAGCTTGGAAGAACTTGCAACTAAGTATAACTCATACCAGCTCAAAGTTCTATAGATCTTTTGCAACACTCAACAAGCTGAGTGCCACAGATCTTCCCCGCCCCCCACCCGCCCCTCCCTCGCAACACCCGATTATCTTTGCCACAACTTGTGCGGTCTTTTACCCTATAAAGGGTTGCCCTTGCTCTGTTTTTGATTGAGCTGTGCCTAGCAAGAGCTGGTCAACAAGGCAGTTTGGCGTTGAGAGACGACTAGGATAGGAATACTCACCGCACCCGCTGCTGCAGTGCAAGCAAATGCTACCGAACCGTGATTGCTATAAAAGCAGCTAAGGGAAATTGTTTTTCCCTTTTTTAATCCTTTTCTTTTCCCGGTCCCGTAAGAGAATTGAGATGCACTAAGGTTATCTACGCCGGGATAGATAAATAGAGTGATAGAGAGTTTTCATGTAACCCGGAGCCAAAACTACTCATCAGATTGACGTCAATCAAGGATCACACACGCACAGAGAAGGGTAGCCCCTCCAGTAGGAAGACACCCTACCCTTGAGCTACTCTGCACCTCTACAAAGAGAAATTGAGATGCACGAACGTTATCAGTGCCAGGAGTTTTCATGTCAAAGTATGAACCAGGAGCCAAAATGACTCATTAAAAGTCAATCAAGGATTGAACACACACAACAACAACACACCAAAGCCTCAACCACACACGTGTTACCAAACTTATATTTGGAGAGAGAGAGAGAGAGTTTTTACATCAAGGTACAAACCAGGAGCCAAAACAACTCATGAGACGTCAATCAAGGAGTGTACAAAGAGAGACCGAGGCTATATGCTAGAAAGTTGGGCACAAGGAAAGCAAGTAGAAAAAGGAAGGTATATTAGACCTTAATGGTAGTGCTAACAAGGTTGGAAAACTATAATGGTAGTGCTAACAAGGTTGCAAAACTATTTCACCCACTTAAAGAACAACATAAAGGAGCTCAAACAAAGATAAAATGAAAAGAGGAGATTGCTTGAAGGGAAGGAAAAGAGGGTAAAAAATAGGGGCCAATTCATGTAAATGAGGAGGGGAGAAGCCCTTTGGTATTATCGTAGTTTTAAATACCCCTCTAAAGATGAAATCAATGCCTCGTGTTATGTCCACTTGCCCCAAAAAGTAATTGCATTTGTCAAATACAGCTACGAGATACCAAATGGCTACATCATTCTAATACCCCATGTCACCATAAGGTAGCCCAAAAAGATGATCACAATCATTATAATCACCTCAAATGTTTCAAGGTCAAATTGAAATCCATTATGATAATATTTATTTCCAACATTTTATATATTTTTAATTAGAGCCACCCATTGAACTTATTCTATTACCATATGGGACATTAATACAAATGAAAGTATATCTTGTTGTCAAGAACATAGTTGAATTGATTGGAAATATATCTTATTGTCAAGAACATAGTTGAATTGATTGGAAGTTAAACCTTTTTTTAAAGAGCATACAAGCCGCGGCCCATGAAGACAATAGCATATATTACCCCCATAAAAAGAAGCATAAGGACAATGGCCCCAATAAAAAGAAGCATAATATGGGAATGGTGCAAAGATGGATTATGAAGTGTCTCCATGAAATTTGTATCTATTGCAACAAAGGACACATGCATTAGATCAAAGAACAAGCCATTGGATGGAAAGCTCCGTCCAACTAAACATCGTGTTTAAGAGCACAAATGAAGTACCAAATGGGAATCATTTGGGAATGATGTCAAGGAATGTCTTGATCAAATGTTGGGTAATCACTTGCTCCGTTCAACTAAACATCATGTTTAAGAGCACAAATTAAGTACCAAATGGGAATCGTTTGGGATTGGTGTAAGGGAATTCTTGATCAAGTCTTGGGGGCAAAACCTTTTCGGCCCTTCTAAGGACCTTAAGAATAATTGTGCCTTTTCAAAGCCCATTGTAAGAAATGCCAAACGTTAAAAGTTCATATCATCAATAAGGGAATCGGGATTGGTGTAAGGAATATCTTGACCAAACCTTAGGAAACAAAACCTGTTTGGCCCTTCTCAAGACCAAACCTTGGGAAACAAAACCTGTTTGGACCTTAAGCATAATTGTGCCTTTTCAAAGCCATTGTAAGAAATGCCAAAAGTGAAAAGTTCATAAAATTATGCCTTTTCACAACCATTGTAAGAAATGTGACAAGTTAAGATTTCATATCATGAATAAGCTCTATTTAATAAAGCATGCTAGTTTAAGGAATAGGTGGATTGTTTCAAGTTGAGGAAGGCATCTCTCATTTTCCCCCAATTTTAAAGTAGCTCATTGGTGTATTAGGTGGAGTAACTCACTAGATATATCGGTTGAACCATTGTTGGGCTACTTTTTGCAAGATACACAAGAAGTAATTCTTATAATCCTCCTTGCATTGCACCCATTCACCCAATATACACGATGGTAAAACCTTAATAAGTGGCTAAAGAGGGATCCTCGTCCTCTGTGCCCTTTAATATTCTTAGAGTTTTTACCTTAGTCCTCAGAGGTGGCATGCATCTATGGCATGCTTGATTGGCATAGCCTTGGTACAAACTTCCATGCTCCCTTTTTGATACATATATGCTCCGCAAGTGTTACCTATGTCCCCTTGAACATTGAGAAATGAATGTGCTAGACATTACCAAGTGATTATTGCAAGATGCTAAAAAGAAAGGGGAATCCTCCGCAACCATTATGGGATACATAATTTTTTATTACAATACGTAACACAAAACAACAATTGAGAGTATTTAGAACACATCCTTTTTTAAAATACCAAAAATATTTAAAAGCATGTAAATTGCATTATCTGAGCTAGCACTCTAAGTGTTGCATATGTCCTACATGGACTAGCTCAAGTGGATCAAAGGGAACCTTTCTTATACATAACATGTATATCAATCAAAGCTCATATTATCTAAGACTAGTTAGTGGATTCATATCTAGTCTCTCTCTCTTAATCACTCACCTTTCTCTCCCTCTCCCATTCGGCATGGTACAACAACCTATGAGTTCAATCCTCTTTTGAGCCTCTTCTTCAATGCATCCTAGTATCTTTCTCATCTGATAGCTTGAGTTTATCCAATTGTTTTGGCTCATGAGTTTCATTTTTTGGAGCTCTCTACTTTAAGATAACCTTATTTGATTTCTTATGGTTCTAGCGAGTTATTTGATCTCTTGAAAGAGTTTTATTGCCTCATTTTTATATTTTGTCCTATTAAGTTGGGGCCTTAGTAGAGAGTCACAAACTTCGAAAATAGTCCCTAGTTTGTTGAAAGGATTCAAAAATCTTAAACCATTATTGCAACTCATGTTGTGCCTATGAGAGTCACTTGTGGGGCTAGATTATCTTGAATCAAGCTTAACTCTCATTAAAGTCCGCACTTATGAGATTTGAACCTTTTTTTTCATTTTCAAGCCTTATAAGCTATCACTATAATTTGAGCTTCTTGTTTTGCTGATTGACCACTTTAGGACTTAATTGATTGTCTCATATTTTCAATCTAGGTCTAGTCAACTTGACCTTACCATATCCACATTTGGTCAAGTTTTGAGAATCCAAGTATGACTTTTAAGTCCACTCACCCAACATTTAAGTCCTTAGAGTCTCATCAAATTTGAACCCATTTTGGTTTCACCTACTAAAAACACAAGCTATCATTGTTATTCTAAATTTCATTTGAACATTATTACATAGTCTAGTCATTGCACCAATTTTGGCTACTATTAAAAAAAAATTATTTTATACCTTGATCGCTTTGGATCTTACTTTATTTCTATCTTTATAATAATACACTAAAAGCCAATACTAGTTTCAATCTTTATAAGCTTCAAATTCATATATAAAAATCTCATGACACATAATCTTTTTGGTGCAAAATAAACAATTGGACAACAATTATCGTCATTGGATATTCAAGCTTCTCAATGTCTATCAAATGAAGAATCTAAATGAATTTGCTACTTCTTTCAATTGGAAATTCAAGCTTATCAACATGTTTCAAATGAATGAATTAAACCACATTGCTACAAAAAAGTGAATAGACCAAAATCTTTATATTAGACGTCAATAGAAACTTTGACAATGGATTAAATAAAACTCAAAGAAAATAGGATGGTTGGGATGAAAGGGCAGGTTTAGTATGTATTTTCATCAATTTCAATGTCAATGATGTGATGATGCTTGACATGAAATCCAAAATTGATGCATAAAGGCTACATGAAAAGCTTTGGAAAAGAAATTTAATGCCACAAATATGTCCAAAATAATACATTAGGGCCAATTAGATAGTGCGACGGAATTTCAAATATAGATAAGACCAAACTACTTGTTCATGTTAAAGAACATTGCAAATCAATTGATATATATTGGTCAAGAAGTCAACATAGAAAGATTAATTCAAAGAGTACTTACTGGTATCGGAGAGTACCAAGATCGATTTTTAATAGCTATGGTCACTAGGGATTATGTCATAAGAGGTTTGTACACTTCAATTTTAGAAGATTAATCTCATTGAAAATATCAAACAGGGTTTAAGGCCTTCCATATGTCTACTTTGATTAAGACTTTTGTAAATTATTCTACTATGGATATGCAACACTAACAACCTTTTCCATCATGGTCTAGGACTATAAACATTATCCAAGTCATTAGACATAAAAATTATTGGGGTCATGTTATAACTCTATCCTTGATTGTATTCAAAATTTTGGGGCTATACCTCAAAACTCTATCCTTGAGGCTTATATTTCATTATTCATTACTTCCATTGATGATTTTTGTAGAAATAAATTAGTTTTATTTCTATAAGAAATTTGATGCATTGAGTGCCTTCAAATAATTCCAAACACTAACTAAATAGATATATGCAAGCACATCGGCATATCCCACTATCACAATGGACGAGAATATAAATAAATCAATGAGCTTTCTAGGCATCATGGACAAAACAAATGATTCACTTGTAGATATACTCCTAAACAAAATGAAATGATTGCAATATAGAATTTTCTAGATGCATGATGGATGAAAAGAAAATTCCAAGATTTTACTAAGGGTGATGCATGTGCAATGGCAATATCCTATGTTCTAGATGAGCTTGGGAATGCTCAAAGAAGATATAAATTCTTATCATAGATAGTCAAGCTTACAAAAAATTCAATCTAATGTAAATGCAAACAAGGGTAGAGCCCATATGTTATGAGGATGATATGCAAATACTTGGTCCAATACAAGACTAGAATGATCTTCTGCTCTTTAATGAGTATATTCAATCTTCTCCTAAAGAAGAAATTATGCCAAACCTCAATGAACACTTGCACATGCATATGCCTATGAAAAACTCTAGTGGAATCATCCACCAAAATTATTTCTATACATAATAATCTTAAGCATTTATCTCAATGCATATGCAAAATTATCCAACAAAATGATATCTGCACAAATTCATCTTGAGAACTCAACAAGCAGAGGACAAGCATGCAAAGCCATCCTACCATACAACATATAAGTCAACTCTTAGTTGAGAGCAAATAATCAGTGCCAAAGTGCACTCATATGATCTCTTAAAAGAGCTAATATCAAGTGTTAATGACATTTAGCAACATGCCAAGCTCATGATACAAGAATTTGAATCAAGAAAACATAATAGATGCTAGAACATAGGTGTCTAGAATAGACAAGATTTGGTCCAACAAATGTAGAGATGCCTTGCATGAGATCTACAAATAACATAATGATGATGCCATCAAATAGGTAATTCAATCTATGAAAATCCATGTTGCAACATAGAAATGTAGTATGATGTCAATAAAGACAACTTTGTAGCAATGCCAAAAAAATTAGATCAAAGGAGTTTTTGACAACTTATGGCATTATTATCTCTCATGAGGTTGACATGAAAAAATGTGTAAGGTCTTTTATGAGCATTAAAGATTGCATGGAGCATCTTACAAATAAGCATTTTTCAAATGATACTAGCTATGCTGCAAACAACATAAAGACAACTTCCAACATGCAAAGCTAGTACAATTGCTATTGGCATCAAAGATAATAGGCATATGACAGTCATAAGTAGTTCATGGAAACTACACCCATGATCAACCATAGTGTTAAAAAAAACATTCTGCTAGAATTCATAAATAGTCAGGGAAACTACACCCATGAACAACCATAGGGTTAAAAGAAACATTCTACTAGAATTCAAATAACTTCATATCAATTCTAAAATCTCTAAGAAAGTCCTTAGACCAATAATTGGCTATAGTCTTAAAAGAAACAATGATTTGGGTGTTAACACCATCCTCTAATCTTAGTTATTCAGAGAATTTCAATTGCCAAAAATCTATTGTGACTACATAAAGCAAAGGGAAGAAATTGTGGTACAATAATGACAGTGATTGAAGAGCTTCTAAATAGTTCCACTACACAGGTTCTAAAATTATCCCATAGAAAACAACAAAAAATATGGACATACAAGATCAATTTTGGATTTAAGGCCAAAAGTCATGAAAATCAAAGAACCAATATCCTTTAAAGAAGTAGTCAAAGCTTTCAGAATATCCACATGCCATGGATGGAGAGTATAATGCTCTATGGAAAATCAAACTTGATTGCTAATAGATATTCCCAAAGAAATGAAGCTTGTTAGTTGCAAAAGTTCTTCAAGATTGCATGGTTGAAAAATATAAAGAAAGGCTAGTTGCTAAGGGTTGTTTTGGTTGTTCCCAAGAATAAGGAATAAATTATGGAGAGACCTTTGCACTAAAACCATCATCACCCTTAATTTTGGGTTTTGATTATCATATCCACTAGATGGATGCGAAATTTTCATTCTTGAATCGTTATTTGCATTAAGAAATATACATTACATGGCCAAAATCACGTTTTGTCAAAGGCCAAGAAAAATAGATTTTGCATATTTCAAAATCCTTGCATGTATGTGGAATGTATACATTCATAATCACTTTCTTAAAAGGGATTTTTAACAACCATTAAATTATAACCCATCCATTTATATAAAAAAGACAACATAGGATATAGTCCTTATTGTGCTCTATGTTGGTGACTTGATCATCATAATTTTAAATGCTAGACTCATTTTTACAGTCAAGAATCTCACCTTTAAGTTTGACATGAAATGAATAGGAGATCTCGACTAATATTTTAGTATAGAAATATGGATAAATAATATGACATCATACTAACATAGGTAAAATACCATACAAGCTATGAAATAGTTTTGTTTGCATGACTGTAAACCTTTTCCAACGCTTATGGCATTAACTTATGAAAAATCTCATTAATATAAATTTATTTTTTTGCAAATAGCTCATTGGTAGCTTGATTTACTTCATAGTTACTAAGCCAGATATTTTTTATTCAATTGTTGTTCTCAGATAATTTATGCAAACCTTACAAAGAATCATCTTCATGCAACTAGAACAGTATGCAAATTCTCAAAGGTGCATGAGATTTTATGGCATAGAATATGATAGATTGTTTAATCTCAATTTTCATGGATACATTGGTGCCAATTGGGTTTGTAGGGCATACCAAAAAAGATGTAAGGAAAATATTAGTTCATTTCTAGTTTAGTCAACTATTATCATCCAAAATACAAAGGATCAACAAACATTGCACGTGAAATCCATATGATTTAAAAGATTTTTTCAATAATGATTTTTCTTTCAAAACATCCAACAACACCCTCTTTAGATAATGGATTAGCATACAACTAGGAGAGACCCTAATTCTCAATTCCAAAACAAAGGACACTGAGTTGCATTGTTATTTTATTAGAGAAAATGCTATTGTCATTTTATTGAGGCACATTAGAGAAAATACCATCAAGCATGAGATTGTATATGTTTTGATAAACAAGGAAGTTGCAAATGTGTTTAACTAGTTCCCCTTAATAATAATAGTATTACTTTGCATATATCAAACAAAAGAGAACGTACATCATGCTATTACACTACATAGTCATGGTGCTTAGGCTACACTGCTATGATACTCAAGTTTTCATCTCACAAATATCTAAAAGTTTTGTAAAGCATACTTTGCTTATCCAATGCAATTAGATTTAGATTATTAAACACGTCAATTGCATCATGTCTTACACCATGTATCCAATGTCCATGTGAACTACATGTCTTATTACTACCATGTAAAGCATCCTTTGCTTATCCAATGCAACAAGATTTGGACTTTTAAAGCATGTGAATTTCACCATATCTTACACCATGTAAAACATCTGTTATGTAAATTTTACTTATCCAATGCAATTAGATTTGGACTAATAAAGTATGTGAATTGCACCATGTATACAAAAATCATCTCACTTTTGATTTCTATGTCAATTACATGTCTTACAAAGCTAGGTCAAGAATCAAATCAAAACAATCCTTGTCCACAACCATGTAGAAAAGTCCAATATTATCCAATCTAAAAGTAGTATACAACTAGCAACTCTCGTGTGCTATCTTAGAACTGATAAACACCATTATATACATACATACATACATACATACATATATGTATGTATATGTATATGTACATGTATATGTGTGCATGTGTGCGTGTGCGTGCACGTGCACACACACACACACACACACATAGAGAGAGAGAGAGAGAGAGAGAGAGAGAGAGAGAGAGAGAGAGAGAGAGAGAGGCCACAATAGCAAGCACCAATAGGTAGCACAATCTAAAGACATGGTAGAAGAGAAAACTAGGCATTTACTTGAGGTGGATTTCTAGAATAGTGTGTAAAATCAACAATTTGTTTTGGGTAGTCTCTTCCTCCACTTCAAACTTCAAAATGGGAGCTCACAAGTCCAATGTGTAGCAAAACCAATGTCTATCTAGGAGGAAGAAAGATTGGACATTCACTACTATTATAACATTTGTTACTTTAATATATTGTGCCTCTACTATTTGACAATTGTTCTATTGAGGTATTTTACTTTCTTTGCATGGTACCTTCTCAAAGTCTCCTTGGTATTTTTTTAAGTCCCATCTATTTTATATCCTTGTATAGCTCACATATTAGTGGAGTTATTTTCCTTCACTAGTAAATGTTTGATAACACATTTGTAACTAGAATTATTTTCCTTATCTCATAAATGTTCAATAACATATTTAAAAAGCATTCTGTTCACTCCCTATTATGATAGGTTCCTTAGTATCACACTCCTATGAGACTAATATACAATCTCAAAAATTTTCGTGGATTGATCCTCCCAAAAATCTCCCTTAATGTACTTTGGAAAGTGACTAGCTTACATTGAATGCTTAATCACATCCATGCTCTTGGACTAGCCTCCCCACAATCGCCTCAAATACTTCAATACCTTCACTCATTGTGTGAAGTGGACATCTCTATTAAGGATATATATATTATGATAGTAGTATTGTTATTATAGAAAATGCTTGTCCATATTACTTTTAAGGCCACCTAAACCAATTGTGGCTTGAAATGAAATAGAATCTATCTATTGCACTCGCACAACAAAATCGACACTACAACATGCAACATAACTCACCCATGACTTTGCAACTAAAAATAATCAATCAAACTACTATGTATGAAAAATCTTTGCTCAAATGCTAAGTACTCCTTAACCTTAAGGGCCAAAGAATGGATCTATATTTGGACTAGTTTCCTTTGCATGGTATCCACTATTGCATTCATTGCTTCCTTTGCTATTGAAGGTTTTCGTTGACCAAATACCTCCCCTCTCTCTATGTCTCCCCCCCTTCTCTCCCTCTCCCTGTACTTGATCTCTCTCTCTCTCTCTCTCTCTCTCTCTCTCTCTCTCTGTCTCCCCCCCCCTCACTCCCTCTATATCTACTTGATCTCTCTCTAATAAGCATACCAAGCTATACTAACTTCTCGTCCTCTGGTCTCATTGATGACTTTAAAGCCAGACTGGGCTAGGCATGTCCCATACCCAATGCAAATATGTCACCGATTGAAAGATGGCCTCTATCTGAAGTGGTGTATAGCAAACTGCCCCGCATTGAAATGCTCCACAACTTTGTTCATTGACTCAGATGTTATCTTTGAGTTTAGACTTTTGACATCCAATAACTCAAAATTTCTCATTTATACAGCAACTCATGGCCATTATACATTGGCTTTACTACAAATCACATAACTAACATTACAAAGAAATTCTGAAACTTATGCATGGGCATCCACATTGGAAGAGTCTACACCATCATTTTCATCTGCCTCCACCCATATGTGCCCTTGTCTATGATGGGTTGCATGCCACCTTGCATGATTCTTTCTTGCATTTGATGAGTTGTATATTTTTCTTCGACGTTTTGCGTTAACATCTTGCACTACATGGGACACTAAGGACTCTTTAAATGCTATTGTTGCAACTGCTCTTAGTTCTACCACCCCTGTGTTGGCTCGCTCTTTTATATACACAATGTGCTTGCCAATGTGATCTTTCCATGCCCTGAGTGGACCACACTCCGATGCTTCCATAATTCCATGCCATGTATGGTGCATGAGCATATAAAATGTGCTGCCAAATAGAAAAACAATTTAGTAAATATAGGACCATTCAAAGGAAGGCCTTTTGTCTTAATCTTGTCTCCCACTTAGATATTTTCCTGTGATCATTACTTTGGCGACAATGTTGATCTTGACATAAAGAAGTGCTTTCATCCATGGAGAGAGGCCGAAAATGGCCGAGCTCAATTAAGGATTGGCAAGTCTGTTTTGCTTGGGCTACATTTTCCCATGGAGTCTTCATGTAGTTCTTACCATAAGCCTTGATAATAGTTTGCATGAGAGCAACAAAAGCATCCCAAGCATAATCTATATCAATAAGACTTTGAGAGGAAAGAGGCTGACATGCATCATAAACCATGTCTTTGTAGACATTATGTTGCAAGTAACTATTGTTTACAATGAGTAGCCTTCTATGAGATAATCAATCATATGGTACATCATGCAAAGATATTCTTTGCTAGACAAGAGCATGATCCGAATGCACAAAGGTATAATCCACCCACATTTTTAAAGTAAGATTGTCATAATGATGTGGATTAACACTATACCAACGATCCAGGCGCGCCTGCTGATAAGAGGAGACTGCATTGTGTTAAAAATTGAAACCTGGCATAAAAGGTAGAGATTATTTCCATAAGTCAGTCAAACAAACCTGAAGCAAGAGTTGAGACAAATTATCTTTTTCAAATGCCAACATATGAGTGCATCGAGTTGTATTATCTCCAGGTTGAGGAGCATTATTAAAATCTCCACATATGAATGCATGATAACGCCAGGGATAGCTCTACATGTCCTCCCAAATTTTTCCTCTAGCATGAGATGATTGTGGAGCATAAACTGAAGCAAACTCAAAAATCTCTCCTTGAATTAAGCATTGCACAACATCTTCCATAGATATCATTGAAAGCCACTGTAGGTTGCAATTCATGTCTCACCAGAAAGACAACTCCTGAAAAAGAATGTTGTCTAGCATAGAAAATATCATAACCATGAAAGTGTCCATGCTGTCCTATGGCAAGTCCATAGAGCTAGGATTGTGCCTTGGAGCCAAATAGGCCCAAGTTGATAGTAAAGAATGAGGAAATAGAGTGGTATAAAGGGAATAGGGTTGGCCCTCCCTTCAAAAGGTGACATATATGAAAGGCCAATTGGTTGAATTTGGCCTTCGGTGTTGGATGCACAAGTTTGGAATACAAGCTCCCTCTTCTCTTCAAAGTGTGTTTTTGGGTGTTCTCTTGTTTCCCTTGTAGTGCCTTTGTGTTTGCCACTCCATCTCCATTCATTCTCCTCTTCTCCTCCCCCACAATGAAATCCATGGAGATGCTTTCCCATTTGCCAAATGGAATCTCCAATGGGTGTAGGAGACCTCCTACCTTAAGGCGTTCAGCCTTATTGACCTGGCATTTTTGGCACTTTAATACATAATCTTGGATGTCCTCACCTATTCCAGGCAAAAGAATTGTCTTTTCAGAAGTACATATGTCTTCTGAATTCCCGGGTGTGGCCATAGGTTCGGGTTGGCTCTAACTCGATGGTGTTGTGATGCCACTAAGCCAGTGGTGTCGTGATAACTCACCAACCAAAATAAATGGAACCTGACTGCTGTTAGGTGGGGATTGGTGACCGAGGGCATTGTGATAGGGCTAACCCAACATCATTGGGTAAGTGATGGCATCGTGATAGCTCCATCTTTGTGTGGAGTGTCGCCGATTGGTTTTTCAAATATTGGAATGAACTACAATGATTGAGATGAAATTCCTTAATTTATTGTAGAGAATAAAGCATATTTTGGTAATTCTAAGTAAAGGATGTATTATACATTTTATAGTAAAATATCGGATCTTGTCATTGACCTAGTTTTTTTTTTGGACATGAAAAGCAAAATAAATCCCACCTTTAACCTATGAATATGTACATTTTTAAAAAAAGTTCAAAAGTATACTTAGTTTTGAAAAGTTATGAAATTCTCCCTCTTTAATGTCAGCAAAAGATTGTAAAATTGATTAAGGAGCAGCAAAAGATCTAGATAATGTGTACGACAACTCATGACTTGTTGTTGGAAGAGGAAGGGGGGAGAAGAAGAGAAGGGGAAGGTAGGAAAGGAGAGTGCAAGAGAAGGGGAGAGTTAAGGGGAATGGAGTGCAATCACAAGGGCAATGCAAAAGGAAAGCAAGAAGGCTCGACAACTCAATAGAGATGAAATGAGAGAGCTTATATTCCAAAAGCTTGCATCCAACAATGAAGACCAAAGTCAAAACTTTGTCCTTTTACACAAATCATGTTTTCAAGGGAGGACCATCCCTATTCCATGAACCTCTCTCTCACTCTCATTTTACAAGGCTCTTAGGCCCATTTGACACCAAGGCATGATTCTCATATCCTCTCTTTCCCTCTTTCTACTTGCAGCTTTGTTATTGCATCTCCATGGGTTAAATAACACTTGTGTAAACCATATACTAGTGCTTGGGATAATCATAGTATAAGGAGGTATTCCTTCCAATGCCCTAAATAGCGCTTGTGTTAACCTTTTGTTGCTCACCTATGCCAAAGGCCAAAGATGAATGATTGTAGCCCAAGGAGGAACTGATGAAGGCTAAAGAGGAACCATTCAAGGTCAAAGAGAAACCGATTAAGGCCAAAGAGAAACTAGTAAAGGCCAAAGAGGAACTAGTAAAAGCCAGAGAGGAACAGTCCCGGCCTAGAACCCATGCGGTGCAATCCATTTGAAGGACATCTCCCCATTTTTCCTATACTATAGTGTGGAACTTGCAAATTCGAGCCTTTGAATTAGACAGTCCTAGTCTACAATGTGGATCTTGAAAATATAAGCCTACAAACTTGATGGTTTGGAAACCAGTCATTGTTCTAATAGACACACGTGCGCATGAGTGCACGTGCGCGTACACACACACACACATTCCTACCAGCATGGTGGTCTATAATCAACTATGGTGGGTGATATGCACCTGTGCATTGTATGTCAATGTATTTTTATAGTTAAGGGTGTTTTTTAATACCAAGTGAGGTGTATGTGTACACCACTTACACATAAAAGGATTAATGTACACTACCTTTCTAAGGGGTATATGTACACCACCTTTCTAAAAGAAATGGTCAAAAGGTGTGTGTGCACACCACTTATACATAAAGTTGTTTATTTACACCACCTTTCTAAGAGAATTGGTCATCTATTGATGTTCTTAGGTGATAGTAACTTAATTCATATGAGAAGTTATGAAGATGTTTATGTAGACTATCTTTGTAAAAGATTTAATTATGCATTGATGTTCTTAGTACGTAAACGTACCTCAATATGTTTGCCACCTTTCAAAGAGAATTGATGATGTATTGATGTTCTTAGGAAATAGTAGCTCAATGTAAACATTGAAAAGTTTTTGAATAAAGGCCAATACATGTACACCACCTTTCAAAGCAAAGATCGATCAAAATAAGGCATTCAATTGCGATATTCTAGGGAAAGGTCCATCTTGGAGCCTATCCCTGAAATTTCTCTTGAGAGAGTACACTTCATGATATTGTTAGAATAATTGAAAAGCTTGTGAATCTGTAAATCATTGATGCAGATCACTTGAAGCCCTAATAAGGGAACAAGAGGATGATAGCAAGAATTGAAAAGGTTTTTTCAAATATGGGACTACACTCTAGGAAAGTATAAGATTACGAAATATGAAAAAAGATATGGAAAAATAGGCAGTGTTTTGTGTAATCCAAGCTTTGGTGGTGCCAAGGCTCTAAAAAAATTTTTTTCAAAGAAAAAGGATGATAGGCTCAAACACGTTCATGAGTTTGATGTATGCCAAGAGTTACACAATGCCTACTACTATGAACGGGGGGGAGGCAAGAAAGAAATATTGAAAAAGACTTGAGTGTAGTTAGCTCTTGATACCTTGGTACCTCTACTATAAAAGGAAAGGTTTGAAGTAGATGATGAGGAGTATTTCATCAATGCTATGAATGACTTTAGCCAGAATATGGAGATTTCTTGTGAAAAGAATCATTTCACACAATACATGGTAATCTCTAATTTGAATATTGAGATGTACATATTGAATGGTTACATCCTTACTAATTTGTTTTTCTACTTGGAAGCACATTTTGTATGCTCATCCACCATATATGACATGGCATTATAGAAGCACTGGAGTGTGGTCTACTTACAACATGAACATATCTCATTGGCAAGCACATTGTGTGTATAGCAAAGTGACATAACATGGGGGTGCTATAACTAGGTCAATCTCGATGGTTCGATTGGTTGAATGGTGGTGCATGCATATCAAAGTAAGAGCAGCTACAACTAACATTCAAAGAGTGATTATGTCCCATGCAATGCAAGAGGTCAATGATGAACATAGAAGATGAATATAAAAAGCATAAAAAAAGACAATTATGTAAGGTGACATGCAAACTATCACAAAGAAGAGTACATATGGGTGGAGTCAGATGAAATCAATGGTGTGGACCCTTCCCAATGTGTATGCCCATGCATATGTTTCAGCATTTATTTGTAATTAATTTTTTAGCTATGTGAGCTACAGTAAAGTGAGTGTATAAAGGCTATGAATCTTAATATGAAAGGGAAAACTTGAGTTCATGTAGCTCATGCATGTTGATTACAAGTTTTTAGTTGAAGGTTGAGTCAATTTTATGCTTTTAGGGTTTAGGTTTGAAAACATGTATTTTGAAAATTGGGGTTTATATAAAGGAAGTGGGTCTCATTTTCATTTCATTGTTTTAAGCTCTCTCCACTTCCACACTCCTAGACCCCCTCCCACCTATCCCTAGTCCCCAATCTACCCTTGCTTTTGCAACCTCTTCCTCTTCTTGTTCTATACCCCATGGCTAGGACCACTCAAAAGGCCAAATAGCTAGGGACCCAAGTAGAATCTGATAAGGAGATCAAGAGTGATCCCCCTCCCAAAGACCCACCAAGAAAGAGGCGCTAGCTAGAAGGAGGTAGGATGGAAAAAAGATGCCCGTTCAAAGACTAGAGAGGCAACAACAAGAAGATTATGATGAAGATGAAGAAGATGAAGAGAAAGCACTACACGGCGAGTAGAGTAGAGGATGGAGAAGCATCATCTAAATGAGAAACTCCATAAATGGAAAATAGTGATAAAGGGGAGAGAAGATCGACGACCCCCACCTCAATGCTAGGGGGGACATCATCAGGGTCCACCTCGTCCATGGCAACCTTAGGGGGAGCATGACAACTAGTACCACATCCAATCCAAAGACCTCCCCCAGTGAAGAAGTATAGTTCAAGACAAAAATGGTGGCACTTTGGAAGACTTTCAAGTATCAGGAATACATCAATCTCCTTATCCTAAAGCTAGCTTTGCAAAGGTAGTATGTGAGGTCATGTAAGACCCAACAATGGTGCAATGTATAGGTGGTTTAGGGGAGGGATCATGGAGGCCCCTCGACAATAGACTTCATGGTGGATAATTTCCAACTCGCTGCCATCTATGGGATCAAGGTCACCGCCGCCGTGACCACAAAAGATATGTAGTTTATTATATGCCTTAGGCAATCTAAGGAAGGGTCATGGTTTTTTTACTACACCATGGATGATACATAGTCTTGATGTGTGTAATATGCCCTGGTTAATCTAGAGATGCAAGGGTTCTCAATCTTGTATATCATTCCTATGAATATAATATTGTTACTTTTTTGGCATCATTTGCAATCTCTATCTTTTTCTTTGCAATTTCCAATTTAGTTAAATACACTAAAATAATGTTAAGCATCAAAGTTGCATCATTCATCTATGTCTTTATCTTCGTGATCTCTATTTTTTTATACATGCAATCTAAAAAAACGAAATAATATTCATCAATAAATAAATAAATCATCTCAAAAGTATATTCTGTATTGATTCAAAGTGAGGTTATATGGATCAGCCCTTTAGAATACATATTACTCTAGCATACACTTATTTTTGCTTGGTTTTGTCCCCTCTTTAACTTGCCTAAGAAGATATGGTTCAATAATTTCATTCTTAATCGTCGCTTGGGGATTACTGACACCACCAGCTAGCCCTACTATGGCTAAGATGCTATGGAGGGGTCCGAGTTGTGTACCTGAGAACAAAAAGAATGATTGAGGATTGCACAATATTGTAGAGAGTATCTTTTGCAAAATGAAGAAAAACTTGTTAAGGAAACAAAACAATGCTACGCTTTACCAAAACTACACGATTAGCATTCTAACGGATGGCCTTCATCTTCAACATTTGATTAAGGACCCTAAACTTCATAATCTTAAACTTTCCATTTGGGTCTGAAAGACCAATATGTGTGGAACCACTCTGTTCATGTATTGATCGATTGAAGCCACCAATTCCCTAGCAAATCCTCCTTTGCCACCGTTGCACATAGCATACTCATCTAGCCATAAAACATCATGGAATCAACCATTCATCAAAGTAAGATATTCATTATGCAGGATGCCCTAAACCAAAATCCCCAATTACTAGATGGCTCCTGTAGTAGCAGAGAAAATGTATCTGGTGAAATACAAGTGCAAAAGTAGGCATGGAAGCATGAAATCTGGAGCTGTGTGACTAGTACGTATCTTTTCCAGAAAGAAGGTCTTGGCCACATGGTTCCATCTACTTTTTCTCTAAGTTTTCATGCTTCCAAGCCTGCTTTTGCATTGAGTTTTCACCAGGTGCATCCTCTATGTTGGAGGAACCATTTGGTTGAAAAAAATGCAACCAAGTAGAAAACTAGGATTCAAATCGATGTCTAGCAAAAAATCTTTGCTCTATTATTAGGAAAAATGGGTGCTCATTTTGGAGCCCTGAGAGAAATTCATGATTTCTTCATTTTTCTTTCCTCTAAAGCAATAAAATATGTCAGAATCCCACTGACATAAAGTGCAAATTTTGGTATTTCTAACATCACCAACACATCTAGAGCGGGGGGAAACCCCCAACAAGACTTTTGAAATGCCAAAAACGGGCATCTAGAGGCCCAAAAAAGGCCAAAAAGGCTTGGAAAGCAGGGTGCCAACCTGTCAAATTGCATTCATTTGCACAGTTGGCCTTTCGAGCCTTTCTAGCCTTTTTTGGCCCTCTGGATGCCCATTTTTAGAGTTTCAAAAGTCCTGTAGGGGTTTTTGCCCCCTCCGCATGCATTGGTGAGTTAGAAATACCAAATTTTGCATCGTATGTCAGATATAATAAAGTATCTCAAGTATCCTCATTGAATGCATATTTCTTTTCTTCCCCTTTTTCTAAAAATTTCAATGTTATGTTGACCCTCTTTTAATTGGTGGAGGGCTATTTTTCTTTCAGGCTAAAGGGCCCCAAAATGAGCTCTGATTCTTTCTAATGAGGAACCATTTGGTTGAAAAAAATATTGAAAAATTGAACCAAGTAGAAAACTAGGATTTTGATGTCTTTTGAGACAGATGTACAGTAGTAAGATCAGACATAGTTTGGATATTTCACCATACTCGGTTGGAGCTCAGTTGGGACATATTACTTTGCAATCTACCTAAACAAGGGTTTGTGTCTCTCACATATGTAACCCGCCTTCCATTAGTAGATGAGGTACCCTATGTGGTTGTCCATCAGCCTAACTTTCAGCCATATCATCATGTGAATTATAAATGGCATTTGTTGTTTTGTGCGCTCAACTAAATCCCAACTGATGCATGATTCCCTTATGATTGGATTATAGCACCTGAAGCTCTTCATCCACACCATTTCATATGCACTTGCACACACTAAGGTGAAGGCCATAGAAGTTAGCTAGGTAGTCAAATTCCTCATGAGGGCCCACAAAATTGAGTCACTGCTATAATGATAATGCAGCATGACTGATAACATAGTGATCACCTGTTATATAAATAACGCAATGACTCCTCACCCATTGCACTAAAAATAAAGCCAAGCTACCATATTAATGCCACTCGCTACTTTAATGATAACGCCCCCACCTCTAACTATGTAGTATCAATGGTCTTGAAGGAATGTCGATGGAGCCTCCACTCCAAGCTACTCTTTGTGCAAAGCACGATCCATCTGCAAGTGTCACTCAAGAGGATCCTAGATTGTTGCAATGTATTTCCATGAGAGAAGGAGGGAAAGGGGAGAGGGGAGAACAAGCCCAATTCTTTTGGTTCTTTGTACTTGGCACTCGAACTATCATGACATTCAAAAAGGATTTGGTGCCTAATGTCATTATCATTCGGGACACATACTCTGCCCTTGTAGAGTAGGTAGCCATCTTCAATAGTATATTTTCTCCACTTGAGTCCTTATTCACCAACCTATGGTGTGTTGCCATTTCCATGCGACCCCTCAGTGAAAGCCTCCATTCGGCTAAGAGAGTCTGCTACCACATTAAACTTCCCTTTCCTATATGTCAATTGTATATAAAACTCTTGCATTAACTCATCCCATCTAGCTTTTCTACCTTTAAGCTCTGGTTGATTACAAATCCATTTAATGCTTTCGTGATCAAAGATGATCTCAAATTTTGCACCATCTAAATAGTGCCTCCACTTCTTTAAAGCATAGACTATAGCATATAGTTCCTTCTCATATGCCGAGTAATTCTGTTGGGCACAATCTAGCTTTTTGCTTCCAAAAGCCACTGGTCGACCTTTTTGTATAAGTACTGCCCCAATAACAAAATCACTGGCATCTGTCTCAACCACGAATGGTTCATTGGGATCCACTACTTTTAAGACAGGAGCTGCCACTATAGCTACCTTTAATTTTTCAAAACTTCTCTTTTGAGGTTCATCCCATATGAAGGTGCTTCCCTTCCCCTTAAGCTAGTCCGTCATCAGAATAGCAATCTTAGCATAATCTTGGATGAATCTCCTATAGAATCATGACAAACCTAAGAATATCTGTAATTCTTCTAGATTTGTAGGATGTGGCCATTCCAATATGGCCCTTACTTTGTCAGGGTCTATACGAACCCCTTCTTGGGATATTATATGTCCCAAGTATTTCACTTCTTTTGCAAAGAATTCACATTTGAATTCTTTTGCAAAGAAAGAATTATCTCTAAGTAGTTGGAACACTTTTTGCAAATGTTCCAAATGTTTTTTTTTTGTTTTACTATAAATAAGGATATCGTCTAGAAATACTATAGCAAATTTGCCTAGATATGGCCTTAAGACACTATTCATAAGTGTCATGAAAGTTGCTGGAGCATTTGTTAATCCAAATGGCATTACTTTAAATTGATAATGCCCATACCTAGTACGAAATGATGTCTTAGGGACATCTTCTTCCCTAATTCATACTTGATGATATCCTGATCTTAAATCAATTTTAGTAAAGTATTTTGCCCCTTGCAATTGATCAAAGAGCTCATCAATGCAAGGCATATGATACTTATTTTTTATGGTGATTTTATTTATGCTCAGTAATCTATGCATAAATGCATAGTACCATCTTTTTTCTTTACCAGTAAAACTGGTGCAGACCAAGATGAACTACTTGTTTGGATTTGGCCCTTTTTAAGATATTTCGTTAACTGTCTTTCGACCTCATGTTCCTCCGTTTGACTAAGCCTATATGGGGGTTTATAAACAAGGGTAGATCTAGAAGTTAAATCTATTTTATGATCTACTTCTCTCTCAGGAGGTAAACCATCAAGTAAATCAGACGAAAAAACATCTTTAAATTCAAACATTAAATCTTTTAAAGAAGATTTATACTTTTTAACATTACAAAAAACAACATTACTTCTTTTCAATGCAGAAGACATAAAATCACTAATAAAAGTAAGTTCACAAAGATATACCTCGCATTCTTCTTGGTGTAATAGTTGTTCTAATTCCATCAAACAAATAAGAGGAGAGTTAGGCACATCATGTTCTCCTTGAATCTGAAAGACTCTACCCTCTTTTTCAAACATAATGGAGTTATTAAGATAACTCCTCTATAAGCTATGCCCAAGACTAAACAACCATTTTCGACCAAGCACTACATCTGTTCGGTTAAGATGCATGATTTGGAAATCCAAGGCATCCTGATAGCCTTGAATATCCATCTCTACATCATATATCATGGTGTCCCAAACTTTTTTATCACTACCCTTTGCCAAAGAGACCACATATTTATGGGCACTGGAACTCTCACGCAATTTTAATTTCTTAACTAACAAGTAAATTAAGAAATTATGTGTTGCACTATCATCGACCATCACTCTTACTCTTTGCCCCTAAATTTTTCCATGCATCCTCATTAAATCATGAGGACCAAAGGTGGGCTGTCACATTGCGGATGATAGACTACTAGCATATGTGGGTGCTATCCTCATGATAGACCTCTACCGCAGTCTACTTTTTAGTACCATTGAGCGGTAACCCTTGCACCGCATGCACTTGTTTTTGTGGAGGTCTATTTGGGACTTTAGCTCCCGCTGGTTTATTTTTAGGACAGTTCCAAGCAGCATGGTCTTTGCCAAGATATTTGAAGCAAATATTTTCTTGCCTAGCCCTTTCATAATCCTCTTTCTTCAAGAGAGGATAATCTTGTGTTTGAGGTTTCTTAGGTGGTGCCTGAGGAACCTCCTTCTTAAAGTACCCCTTCCTTTTCAAATTGGAAAATTTATTGAACTTTGGAACAAAACTTGTTTGCTTCGAAGTTCCAATTCTGAATTTCCCCATCATATCATCATATATTTGGGCATACTTAATCGCTTCCTCAAAGGTTTTTGGAGAATTTCTTTTCACCTCAACCTTATAAGTGTCTTTGAGACCTCTAACGAAACCCCTTATCTTTTGGAATTCATCAATTCCCTTTAGCTTAAGAACTGCCTCCCTATAATTCGCTATGTATTGGACCAGAGTATTTTTACCCATAGTGCAATTGTCTTGAGCCTCCCACGCTCTTTCTAATTCATTTTTCAGTAAAAACTCTTTTAGGAAGGCTTGTTCAAACTCAGTCCAATATCTAGGAATTTTATCACTCTCCTGGAGGCTCATCCACCATTTATAGGCTTTATTTCCAAGGGAAAGACTTGCTTCCACAACTTGATTTTCAGGAGAGGTATTCCTAAGTCGATGAAAGTCTTACCATTTTTGCAAGAACGTATTAATCGCATCTTTATTACGCTCCTTTTCTTCCCCATTGAAAATTGGTGGTTTTAAGTCCTTAAGAATGTTCGAGGTTTCTCTAAGTCGAGAGGTAGACCTCTCAACTTGATAAGGAGGAATCAGTGATTTTTCAGTAATAGATACCGATTGAGAATCGGCTATCTTAGTTATAGCTTCAGCTAGGGTTTTTAATGTTTCACTGATAACCCCTAACTATATTTCTATATTTTGCGTTCGAGTTTCAAGTTTAGTGAATTCCGCATACGGAATTCCATAATCACCATAATCAATATCCTCCATTTCTACATTATCCTTTTGAGTTTCAGTTTGTACCTCCTCATGTATTTCCTCTCTAACTATTGCTTTCCCCTTTCTAGCCCTTTCCTCAGCCTCCCTATTCATACCATCCCTTTCTGGAGTTGTCATTTTAAAAATGTATATTTTCCAGAAAATGTAAAGCAAAGCGCTTTATATCAGAGAGAGAAATATGATGCCCACTTCCCTGGTATTTGTTCGATGGTCTTGAATTTGTCTTTGAAGCTGACGCATCCTCTCACGCTTTTAATTCTTAATCTCTCGTTCCGATCTCGCTCTTCTTTATACTCTTTTCTTCGAACTTTTCGACCTATTCTTCGATCTTCTTCTTTGAGTTTGGCGAGGCTAAGGAGATTGGAAAGAAGAAGGGGGTGAAAAGACTTTGAAAAGAGAGGGGACTTTAGACTTTAGAGAGGGGTAGAAAAAGGTGTTGAGTTGGCTTTTTCTAAGGTTCTAAAAACCTTAGATTACGTGGCTTTTACAAATGCTTAGACTCTCTGTATTTGCGTAGCAACGAATAGACGATTTAAGCGACGATTTGCTGCGCAATGATTTGCGCTACCTTTTGCATGCTCACTCATGCCATTTTCGCTTCCTCTGCTCTGAATTTCTGCCAATCTTGCAGCTGCTGCTCTATAAGTAGTCTCGCGTGGTGACCTTCTCGAGTTTCAATGGCCATCTGATTGCAATGGACTACGCAGTGCGATGGTGTTCTCAAACTCTAGTGATTCTTTTAAGTACTGCAACAGTGCAATGCAACATCAAGCATCTAAGAGGCCCAAGACTGATAGCAACTTCTGTGACGGCTCCTTCACACTGAAGATGGTGAAGGCTTCTTCACAGCAGGAATCACGCAACTCTTGGATACTCCAATTGTTTTGAAGGGAAGAGCATTGCGTAGGAAGGAAGCTACTAGTGATTAGAATAGCACCCACAAAATACGCACCCCATTGAACCATTGCGACGACAAAGATTTTGCTCTACTTAGCTCACAAATTTACAAGGCTTCCATCTCGTCGAAATAGGGAGCTACGTTTCTAACCTACTTTGCATTGTAATTGTAGATCAGCTCGGCTCTGATACCAATGTTGCAGGTCCTCAAACCTCGAGGGCTTCTGCTGTCATAATCCACCCGACCACGGATTCCCTTCTCTTGGAGGCCCCTAAACCTCCTTTCTTTTTTTGGCTCCCTCTAGAATCCTCCCTCCTAGCCCAGCACTTGTCATAAATGCCTAGACCTAGGCGTGACCCTAGATCTAAGCCCTTTAGGCCCTATTAATGCCAATGCTGTCAAGCCCTCTGGCTTCCCACCTTATACTGTGGTCACACGGTATTATAGTTGACGTAACATAGAGGTCTCCTAACTGCAACATTTTTTCATGGAGTCTACCAAACTTCTTGCAAAGTCTTCTCTTTTCCTTTTATTTGGGAAGTAGAGGGGAGTGAAGCAGTAGTATTTCCATTTGAAATAGCCAGTGCTTTGCCTCTATCCCGAGCAACATATACCTATCAATACCTTTGTTCTTAATCACAAGAGTGTTAGCAAAATCCTTATTTTGCATTTGAATAGGCATAGAGTCCTGTGCCATTTTTTGCACATGCAAGGGGCATTGTGAAACCATATGCCCAAATTTCTTACATTCAAAACAAGTGCCCACAAACAAACCCCATTTCAGCTTGTAGAAAGCACTACCCATTGCAACATTATTTATTGTAACAGTTTAGGACTTAGGAGTGGGATTATCAGTATCGCATAAGATGCAAAATCTATTGGAATTCCCATTTGGCCTTGGAGGGCAAACTACTTTGCCCAAGGATGCTGCAATTTTAGGCAAAAGTGAAGCCAAACACTGTGGGAAATCCACACCTCCACCCAAACTGGACATCTATGATAAATAAGAGCCTGATAATCCCTGGTTGGCGACCAAGGGAGGACATGTACCATCTGATGTCCAAAGTAAAGAGGAGAGTGCTCCAAAAGCATCTATTATGCTACACATCTGTCATAATGACCTCAAAAAAACCTCTTGTTGCATAATGCACTTTTCGTACAAAAGAACCCCCAAGTGTAGTAGTCAACCACTTGCCAACATTTACAACAATAGGCATACGACCTGGGAAGAAAATAATGATAACATGCTGAGCATAATCCCTTATAGGGTCAAGAATATCATCCACCTCAACCATAAGCCCGACAGTAGGGACTGAGTCATTCCAATATTTTTGGGTGTCTTCAAATCCTTCATGCATAGTATCATATACCAATTTAGCTTCCAAAGAGTTGTGAACATGGTCATTCTAACCCTCAGACTGCTTTTGCTTTTTATGCTATCCTAACCTATCTTTGTGGAAGGTTTTCTCAAAGGCATAATCAGCCATCTTGTGATGTCAAAACCCTGAAGATGAGAGAGCTTGGATGTATTGTTGTAAATCTCTTCCAGACTATACTGAGTATATTAGTCCTAAGAGTACTTACACCAAAGTACAAGAACCCAAAGAGGCTTGACCTTGCTCACTTTTTCCCAAATGCTAGAGCCCTAGAAATCATTGGCTAAAAGCTGAAAGTAACTGTATGGCAGAGCAAGCAAAAAGTAGGACCTGGTGTACGAACAAAAGGAAATTCAGACGGGCTGTACAGATGTTTTTATGATAGACTGTATGGACGTACGATGGGCAGTATGGACATATGTACGAGTGACTTTATGATGGATAATACAGACAGAATCGTGACAGGCGTATGTACGACAAGCTGAAAGAAGGACTATTACGAATAGGAAAAAGACAGTACAAATGAAAATCGTGACAGTATAGATAGTACGGATAAGCCATAAGGTCTACTATTACAGTACCTTATGCCATATGAATGGACATTATGCCCATGACTATGGACTATTAGTGTCATATAGATTAGTCTTGAATGGATATCATGTCCATGATTATTGATGCATCTTGTGTCATATAGATGGGTCTTGAATGGACATCATGCTCATGACTTTGGACTACCCTACCCTAAAGGCTACCATGCGCATGGGCATGACTTTCTATTCGCCCTTGCTTTGCATAATGTGCATCTATGGACATATACCATGTATACACACATGCACATTGTAATCATGACACTTCATACAGTATGCTCATGCAATGCACATCATAAAACCATGACACTTAGATTTTGTATGACCGATTATAGTGCAGCGAACATGCACAAAACATGACATGTGCATTTTATCCAATGGATGACATGTATATTTTATCTAATGTAGGATGGCAAGTGTGTTATACAACATGACCAATTTCATGTGATTGACATGCACAAATTTAAGACACATATATATTTTTTAATCATTCAAAGTGAACAAGCATCTCTTTTGAATTATGAAGCTTATTGATGGCAACACCACTACCACCAATAGATAGGCTATATCATCTATAATGTAACTATTGCAAGTAATATGTAATACACTACCAATGGTGACCTTGCTATCACTAGTAGTTATAATACTACAGATGGCATAATTTAGTACCCCTCATTGCTATCTGTACTAGGCTTAATAATTGTTAATAGTTCTACTTTCATAATAGTACTACTAATGTTGTTGCCAATGGTCTCTCAGTATTATTGGTAGTTGCCCATTGCCGATGATCATTTTTATTTCCAAGTACTTGTTACCAAGATGCAGTTCTATAGGATTATGCTTTCCATTTCATAAAAAAGATGTTCATGCATGTAAATCATGCATAAGACATGCAATTACATGAATATACAATCCTTATGCCTTAACATACATCACATATTGTACCTATACATGGAATATGCAATCATTTCATAAAGCTTGTAATAATTAATATAATTTTAACCTTTTTAAATAGATTCTCTATGTCAATTATTTTAAAGTTTAATGAAGGTTTGCCCAATTGGGGTATTACTTTCGAAAGGGAAATTGAACAAAAAAGACTAGATGATACCTCAAGCTAGTAATAGTAGATATCCATTGTTAGGATTTGTCTAGGGGGAGTATTGTATATAGATGCCATTTGTTAAGATGATGATGTTGATCATGAGGGAAGGTGTGGAGGATGAAATCTCAACATCAATTCGATGCAAAAGTATTTTACCAATTGGATACATTAGAGAATGCTAAAAAGGCACAAAGGGATAATGGGATGGAAACCATATTACATGTACATAACACCATTTTGGTTCATCTCAATGTAGTCTATAGATTTTTTAATAAAAAAGTAGCTTATAGTTAGTCTACTACATTTCTATTTTTGCAACTCCTCTCCCCCATCTTTTCCTCTTTCCTTTCTCCCTTCTATTCCAACATTATTAGCTGTTGACGTCCAAATTGACTTGCCAATTTTTCGCTAGGGAAATTTCACATACTTTACTCCCAATTTAGTCTGTAGATTACTAATGAATTTTTTTGTTAATTGCTCATTGCTCCTTCATTCTTCTTATTTGGGAGTTCTTTTCCTTTCCTCAAATTTGGCCAAAATTGCTAATAGCTTGCTCGACAACATATTATTCTCTATAAATTAGCAAACCATATTGAGACATGGTACTTTAGTCTTCATGTGTATCTTGAGTGCTTTTTTACATTTCGATAATGGCAAATTATGCAATAAGAAACTCATTCTATACTTGTGAACATGCCTTTTTATATATCTAGTCTCTTTCTTGGATATTTTGGGAGTCCTTTTAGCACATAAATTTTATAGTATTATGTAGATTGGAATATATCTGATATATTAAGTAATGTAGGTTATGCTCATGCCTTCTTTTGTAAACAATCATTAATTGAAGTTTTAAGCTGCAAAACTAGTAGGACCTTTGTGGATTGCTTCCTTGTGTAGTCCAATTATCTTGTTGATCTCATCAAAGAGTACTATGTGTTTCTTTTTGGAAACAAGGCTTTTACGAGTTGATCAACATCAAAGTAGTCTATTAGCTATAGAAGTAGAATTACATTCTCACATTTTTTAAATGTATGAAATCCCATGAATTGACCACTTTGGAAAATTGTTGAATTGAGTGATCATTTTTATTAAACAAAAACCAACAAGTTTTGCTCGCATTTTGAATATATTGACGGTCTATTTTGCTGAACAAGAGAGGGATAGATTGTTATGAAAGAAAGGTGAGTAGACAAAAGATAAGAGAGCACACGAGAGCCGCTAGTTGTATCATAGTTGTGAATAAGGATTATTTTGATTCGATCCCTGATCAAGTTGTAAGACACATAATCGACAACTCACAAGTGAGATGATTCTTGTATACATGGTGTAAGACGTGGTGCAATTCACATATAATAGAATTGATGTTCCGACTTTACAAACTCTAGTTGTAGCAGCAACCACCACTATCCGAATAGTAAAGCCTACTTGAAAATGTAAAAGACATATAGCCTCTTCCCAGCCAAGTCATACCTTCTTTTTTTTTGTGAGAATCCAAGTCATACCTTCATTAATCCTCCAACTCTACAACTCAGCTTGTACTGGTGATGATTTTATCTCACCGTTATCATTACTAAAAGTATGTTGTACTCATGAGAAAATCATAACATGGAACATCGCATGACTGCTTAACTGAAAACTTCATGAGGAGAGTTTCGCTTCTATCTCCTCCAAGCTCAAACCCTTTGTTTCAGGTACTCTGAGTATGATGAACAGTAATGCAATGACACCTATGACTCCAAACAGTAAGAATGTTGCAGCTGTCCCAATCGCTTCCTGTGATGTAAAGAAAATGTTAATCCTGCATGTCCAGGACCCCCCAAAACAACACACTGTTGCCGTATTTTCTAGAAACAATATATGCAAGAGAGCTATTGCAAATACATGTGAGCATACACCTAATAAATGTCTCAAAATATAATTTCATACATTAGTTTCTGTTTTATAGGATGTATTATCCAGGTGGCTGTTTCTTAAACTGTGCAGAAAGTCTACAAAATACACTATGGGGCATCAGAATTTAAAACTTTACATATTACAAGGTTTAATTTTCAAGTATAAGATGAGCACTGCAGCCTGCCAAAGGTACATCAGTTTTGACTTTGACATACCATAAGTTTTCAGCTGTGAAAAGCATGTGGTTTATAGTTTGTTCCTATTGTTGCACCATCATTGATCTTTATAGAGGGCGCTTAGCCTGTCTGTTTTTTCAATTTCTCTGATTTACGGAAACGGCTGTGGGGGCGGAAGGGGGTCTGCATTCGCACCATCATTGATCTTTATAGAGGGCGCTTAGCCTGTCTGTTTTTTCACTCTCTCTGATTTACGGAAACGGCCATGGGGGCGGAAGGGGGTCTGCATTCGCAAGTGGCTCCATGGAGTATTTTGGAGACAAGTACACCTTTTAGATTCTTTTCAGGTAGAATATTTTGCTTAATGATATGTGTTCTCTCTTGGTCCATCTGAAATCGATAGTAACTTTCCCTATGCACTGGACTTGTACTATTGGGTATCTACAATTGCTCACATTCATATGCTCCAATACTGTAAATTCATCCTCTTTTTCTGTGATTTTTTTTTTTGGTATGTTACTATTGGAATCTATTCAAAAGCAGGTTCAACATACATTGTGCACCTGACTGTCCATAACATGGCTCAGCTCCAAAACTTGTAGCAGGGAAGATCTATGAAAGCACATGACACTGAAAAGATGGAGGGGATACTTTTCCACGTCTAGCAATTTGCCCAAGACTAACCCAAAAGCATGTTGATGAGAATTTCTACGTGGATCCCATGCTCACCAAGTCTTCAAACTCTCGACTCATTGGCAGAATACGGCCTCTTTAGCGTTATTGGTATTGTACGACCTTCTCACCTCAAGATATCCTTCAACATCTTGATGTTTGGAATAGAAAGCAGCTCTTGTGGGCCTTCCATAGAATTTAGACTGCAAAGTTGTTTTTCTTCCTTTTTTATCCATCTTGGCATCCTAATGTTTGCTCTCATATTCCATTGTCTTTGGATCCCATGCTCACCGAGTCTTCAACCTCTTAACTCATCAGCAGAATACCATATCTTTGGCGTTATTGTCATTATATGACCTTCTAACCTCAATGTAGCCATCCATATCTGTGATCTTTGGAATAGAAAACAGCTCTTGTGGGCCATCCACAGAATTTAGACTGCGTTTAATTTGTCCTTCTTTATCCATCCTGGCATCCTAATGTTTGCTCTCATATTCCATCTTGGAATCATATAGTTTGCTCTTATATTCCATTATCAATGGCTCATCATTCCTATATCTTCTTCTCTTGTTAAGCGCTAGGATTGCAATATCAGACATGTCTTAGAAAGTTCCATCCCTTCAGCCACTCTCTCATGTTGTTACTGTGGGATCCTTGCCATCTTCCACAAATATCAATGCAGCCAGTAGTTCAATTTGCAGCTGCTACAAAGCAGAACTCTCACATTAACGACCATAGAAGATCAGTTGCAGCACATGCAGGATATTTTGAAGGTAAACAAGGATCGATGAAAACAGCCCAAGTGCTAATAAGAGCAGGTCAACCAGGGATCTTGATATCAGAGACTATACATACTTAAGGCTCCAACCTCGCTGCTATTCCAAGTTTTAAAACCCAAATAATGAAAAGATGGATCAAGATTTTATAATCCCTTTTTGTTGGTCCACAAGAGAGGAGATTTGGCTTATGAGCTGGATTTGCCTTCCAATACTAAGATGCACAAGGTATTTCATGTTAGTATGCTGAAAATGTGTCAGGCAAAATGATCGTACTTCTTCAACCCTACCACCACTTGATGACAAAGGTAAAACAGTTTTGAACTCGGAGTACATTGTAGCAAGGCATTAAGTAATGGTAAAGATATTGTGCAGAATTTTTGGTCAGGTTGAAGGGGTTACCTGAAGTCAACAACACATGAGAAGAGTCATCATTTCTTAAACCAAAGCCAGATCTGGGAATGTGTGAAGGCTGTTTCTAGGTTCAAAGACAGTTAATTGTTTCAATCCAGCAGTCAGGATATCCAGGTTCATGACTTCCATTTTTTAGGGCAAAAATGCTAAAGTAGGGAGGGGGTGTCATCGACTTGGAAAAGATAGCCTCAGCAACTTTCAGATTTGGATTTGTACACTCCCAACCCTAGATAAGGAAACCTTAAATTTAAAGTACTTAGTGTACTTTTAAAGGACTTTAAATTATAGTGAAATGGATGGTGGGCCCTCTTAAATGTATTAAGTATCAGAATGTATAGATCAACTCCCCACCTGTGAGCGCCTACATGAGGAGGACAAGCGGGAGTCAGACCTGTAGGAGAGAGGGACTGAGAGAGGCTGCTATGTGGGCAGTAACAGACCGATGTTCTTAGGTTTACTTTAGGGAAGCCTCATGGGCCACCCAGGCCAGCACATACGCCTGACAATAGACCCTAGTATAAGATAGACATAGGGGCTGGTAGGTGCCAAGCCTTAGAGTGGGCAGATGGTCTGCGACAATGCCCAGCAGAATATGCCTGGTGGAGGGGCTTTTACAGGCCCCAAACCAGGTCCTGGTCAGCTGGCCAGTCTGTAGAGCAGGTTGGCAGTAGCATGGAGGGTTCGGCTGTTGGTCAGGAGCCCCTGGCACTGGTCAGAAATATGCTGGACCAGTCCGACATTAAAAGGGGGCCAATGTGCAAACCTACAGCCAGTAGGAGAGAAACTATGGGTGCATATTACAGCGAGTATATTGCACAGTAAGAGCTAATCCCTGAGCAGCTATTGAAGCCTATTCTGACAAATTTTGAAGTTCAAAAGCTCATATATTCTCATTTTGCATCAGTTTGAACACAATGGAAAACATGATGAAATCAATTTCTTGAATAACACCACCACACTAGATAAAAATTGTAGTGGAATGTGTAAGGGAATAAATTAGAGTATGTTCATTAACCAAAGGAACTAAGAGCATTGTAGTAGGCACAATATAATAGTTCCCAAATAGGAAGAGAATATATTTTTTATAAATCTTTTAATCAATCATCAAAATTTGGAAGAGGTTTAAATAAATAAAATAATTTGCAAAAAGGAATAAATTATGGTCAGCGTCATCTTCGAGTCGTCGACACAATTAAATCCAATTCTCAGAGTAGAGGGGGGGTCATGGAATCATAAGGTTGAGGAGCCAAGGAAGAGGTAAACATCAAGGCAAAAAGGAAGAGTCGCAATTTTGTACACACACACACATACGTATGTACACTGTATACACACACACCTTTTCTTATTGTGAAATCCATATGTATTATATTACAAGATACTAAGAAACTGCCCCCGCAAAAATAGGGGACAAAGCAGTTACAACAAAAGATATCATTATAGGACAAAAAAGCAGGATATTCCAGATCCCGTGCATGCAAGCAGTCAAAGACTGATTGCCGCAGAGAAGCACGGAAGAAATGATACTTTGACAGGTCAGGGTCACCAAAGACTCTATGATGACAGACCTTCCATAGAGTCCATAGTGCCCAAAAACGGACCCAATGAAAGAAAATATCAAGCCATGCCTGCATCATCAAGCACATCATTCACAAGAGAAAAGCCTCTAGAACAAAGAAAATATGATCTGCGGGGTTCTTGCAATGCCAAAGGCTGAATGAACACCTCGTGAACTCTCCTCTCCTCCCCGGCCGGCTTATCTCCCTCCCACCCCTCGTTTTCTTCCTCCTCTCCTACGCCTTCTCCTGCCTCTGCTAGTCGTTTTGATGCTAGTCCGGCTTCGACTCGCAGCCAGCCAAAGGCCTTTCTTTTAGACTGTCAAGTACTTGGGCAGCCTTCGAGAAACTCCTTAGTTGAATACGGTTCTAGGTTAGCAATAACTGCTGTTTGATGGGAATTCTTCCAGTGAGTTTCCAAAAATGATCTAACCCATAGGAAATCTCTCAATAGGATCTAAGACCACATCTCTATTGACAAATTAAGAATAGAGCTTATATATTGAAGACCCCTAGACCACCTCCTTTTTGTCAATAGTGCGAAGGACCACCTTACAAGATAGATCTGTCTCTTAGCAGTGGATCCTCTCCATAGTAAAGATCTACAAGTCCTTTAAAACTAATCAAGTGCTTTCTAAGAGGGGAACTAGCAAGGGAGAAAATAAGGTGATCGAGGACTCCATCTTTCTCCTAGGAAGCCTTTCCACTTCTCCACCTTTCTTAGGAATTTCTATAGAACCAATCCCATCAAGCTCCCTTAGTGTGACTATGATGAGAGACCCTGAGGCTAGGAATAAGGTTTCAAAGCTATAGCTTCTAAAGCATCCTCTCTTATGTTTCAAGGTCTAAGGATGGTGTCATTTGGAAACTATTGGTTAACTAGTTGCATTCCAAATGCCTTTACAAGCATCATTCTTCACCTTCTGCTATATGAGCCATCCTAAGGCATCTACAACTATGGCAAATAGTAAATTAACAATAAGGCATAATTGCCTTCTTGATATCTTTTATTGGAATGGAAATAGATATTCGTTTGTGTGTGTTATTGTTGGGTGCCCTACCCAAATATAAAATCCATAAAGAATGTATTACTTGAACCCCCCGATGTATCACCATCCAATGATCACTTGTTCTAAAATCCAGAATGTATAAGCTCACTACTAGCACTATATGATGTAGCCAGGGGTACCAAAACTCAATTAGCCAATCAATATTCTCCTACATCCTTGACTACATCCTTGATGACATTGGACAAGGTCATGATCGGCCTAAAATCAAGGGGGGATGTTGAGATTGGTGATGCATAAGCATATGACCTTGTGAGGTGGAGATGTAAGGTGAAGAGATCAAAGATAAGATGGACAATCGACTTGATGAGTTGGCACACGAGTGTGACCAAGTATAATGTACCACCATGTAAGTGACCAGGTATAATGTACCACCATGTAACTCTTTCCTATATAATGAGACACTCCTCTAATGAAAATAATCACTCTTTTTAATGGATCCCTTCCGCCCTCCTTGAGTCCCCCCCCCTCTCTCTCTCTCTCTCTCTTTCCACTATGTTTTCTTGCACTTTTATGAATTTTCAAAAACACATAGCATTGACATTATGCATAAGATAGTGCAATTACAACATTCTTATGATTACCTACTTCATTCATATTGATGTGAAGCTCAATATTGAATAACTCTTACGAGCTAGTTCACTATTGGCTAAGGTTAGAGCTTGGAGCTGAAGATTGATCAAGCCTAAAGTCATGCCTCAAATTCTACCATGTCTTATGAATTCAAAAGGATTAAAATTTGAAATCATAAACCATGATAGATGAGCACCAAAAGAGCTGGGAGGGAGGAAGTATATATCAAGATGAATCCGGGAACATGCAAAACCTTATCCTCTAAAAATGCAGCACAGTGTGCAGTTTCAATCTCATGATAGTCATTCTTTGTCGATGAGTTCTCGAACAAAGTGGTAGTGGACCTCGATGTACTTCGTCCGTGCGTGAAACACGGGGTTGTTGGCGATCGCTACTCTGGTTGTCGCACATAATTGCAGTCGCATCTTCTTGGGCCACATTCATGTCCTCCAAGATCCAACTGAGCCACAATGCTTCACATGCCGTTGTACAGGCAGCCCTATACTCCGTCTCTCTAGATCAAAGGGCGACAATAGGTTGTTTCTTACTCAACCATGACACGGCTCCTGATGAGAGTAAGAAATAATATCCAGAAGTAGATCTCCGGGTATCAATGTCACTTGCCCAATCACTATCACAGAAACCTCCCAACTCAATGCCTCTAGTATAAGTGATGCTGTAGGTGCAGGTACCCTTCCAGTACCTTAGCACCCTTATACCTACGTCCCAATGAGCCTTCTTGGATGTAGCGGAGAACTGACAGAGCAATCCAACTGCAAAGGAAATGTTTGGTCGAGTATTGGTGAGATAAAGCAAACTCCCCACCAAGCGTCGATATAGTGATGAATCAACCGGCTGAGATGGATCACGCACACTCAGCTTCAGACTAGTTTCCATGGGAGTCACTGCTGCTTTGCAATTTTCCATCTCAAAGCGTTTGAGCAGTTTCCTACAATACTTCTCCTGTGCAACAAAGATACTGCTCTTTCCCTGCATCACCTCAATCCCAAGAAAGTAGTGAAGTATGCCTGGGTCAATCATCTCGAACTCCTCCATAAGAAGTCTCTTGACCTAAGAAATCCTTTTCGTATGATTCCCACTAACGATGAGATCATCCACATATAGAATCAATACCAGCTGCAAATCCCCCTCTGCTTCGAGATAGAGATTTGCCTCTGATGGACTCTACTGAAGCCCGATCTTCTAAAAGAAAACATCTATCCGCTGGTACCAAGCTTTGGGGGCCTGTTTCAGCCCGTATAAGGCCTTCTTCAGCTTGCATACTTTTGATGGGGATCCTGGAATCTAAAATCATGATGGCTGTGCCACATATACCTCCTCCTCCAATTAAAAATGTAGACTTGATGTCCATCTGAAAAATAGGCCAACTCTGATGAGCAGCCAAGGCAATGACTGTCCGAATAGTCACCATCCTAGTTGTGGGGGCAAAGGTCTTGTCGAAGTCAAGTCCTTCTGACTATGCTAGCCTTTCACCACCAATCTTGCTTTGTACTTGTCTAAGCTCCCATCTAACTTGAACTTAAGCTTGTACACCCATTTAGTCCCGATGACCTTCCGCTTGGTTGGTTTGGGCACTAAATCCCAGGTGTCATTTTTCAAAATGGCATCCATCTCTGCCTTCATGGCTTCCTGCCATTTTGATATATCCTTCGCTTCCTAGAAGGAACCGGGCTCCGCAAGTTGAGCTACCAAAGCGAAGTTCACGGAGGGAGACTTCATGTTTCTTTGAGACCGCCGCGCTCCGGAACTGCTCTCAGGTATGTCCTGCAAAAGTAAGGGATCAAGGAGAAAGAGAGACATAAGGTAGGAAACACTCAATCTATTGCAATGTATATACTCAACAATACATGATAGGCTTCTTATATAGAGTGAGCCTTTAGAATAGTCAACACATGTGGGATCCTCTCATCAACATTCCTCCTTGTGGATATCCTTGATCCACATCTCCACATCATGTAGTCCACATCCTAGGATGGCTACTTTAATTCTTTCCTATACCATACCTTAGCCTCTAATATGTGCTCATGGCACCATATCTCAACACCACCCCTTGGTGCCATGATCCTTTGGCTACTGGGTCACGTTTGATTTACAAACATGTGGGCTGAAGGTGGCAAGGCTTTTGCTTCTCAATACATGTTGTTCTTGTCATTCTGCTCTTGGCTTGATGATAACTCCACGTAGTTGACCTGCTGGTTCTTCAATCTGCAATCCTTATGTCCCAGCTTCTTGCAATGGTGACACTTTGGTTTGTTCTTCAGTCTACAGTCACTTTGATAGTGACCCATCCTTCAACAATGGTAACACTTCGCTAATGTTTTACTAAACAATGCTCGTTCTTCATTGTTGCTGATACGTGTTAATGTAGATGTCGATGTCGATGCCTTTAGCTCTCTTTCTTTTTCAAGAAGAGAGAATACACATTCCTCAAACTTTGGATCTGGGAGATTCTTCAAAGTTGTTGTCAGTGCAATGTACTCTGCAAGCATGCTTTTAAGGAGAATTGCAAGTACATCTTTTTTTCCTACTTTCGCATTTATGCCTTCTAGTTGGGTCATAATGCTTTTGATTTTGTTGACAAATTGTGCCATGGATTCATTGAAGCTCATGTGCAAACCATAGAATTCAATCTTAAGATGAATTTCTTGGTTTTTGGCTTTCACACCAAACACTGTGTTCAACTCATCCCATGCATCTTTGGCATGATCCTTGGAGTCTATATGATGAATTGTGTTTGAACCCAAGTGCAAACCAATGAGTGATAGTGCTGCTTCATCTTTTTCCTTCCAGGCATCATTTTATGTAGTGCGTATGTCTTCTTTTACAGTCTTCCAAAGCTTTTGATGCATTAGGAGACACCTCATTTGCACAGACTAGGTGTGAAATCCTTCCCCGGTAAACTTCTCAACAGTTGGGGTGCATAATGCCATTGCAAAAGTCTTACCAGTTGAAGAAACTTTCAAATATGACAGTGTCTAATTGCATACAACAAAATTGACTTGACAGGCGCATAGAGCTAGAAAAGACGATCACTTTTCCTTTTTGGAGCATGTGCAAATTCTTCTTGGATTGGAAGTTACGGCTTGTCGAAGTTTAATGAAGAAGAGGGGTCCAATTGATGATGTGATTTAGGGGTTCATATGCTGCATGCAAGACTGTGCTTACAAAGGAACTGTGCTTGGGTGGCACTGCTAACTTGCATGTTGATGTGGCAATCTTCTGACCCAACTAGGTTAACCCAAGGTTACATAAACTTTACCATGGTTCAACTAACCCAAGCAATTGAACCTAACCACAAACTTAACCAATAGCCTTAACCTAGGTCACGGGCTTATCTGCCACGTGTCTTAAGGTTAACCTTAGAGAAGAACAGAAGAGAAATCTCTGCTTCTCTGCAACGACGTTAGAGACGTGGGCATGGCGACAGAGATCTTGGGCGTCGAATGAGAGCTGCAGCGGTTGTCGAAGAAGCATCAGCGAGCATCTAAAGCCATTGCTAAGGCTTTGGAGCTGGCTCACCGGAGTCAATGAGAATTGGTTGCTTTGGAGACGACTACATTGAAGGAAGTCACTTAATTGGCTAGATGGCTGCTCGTGGAGGCCGCTTTCCGTGAGTAGTTGTTGGCACTGTTGTAGGAGCCGATGATGAGCCGGTTGGAGGAGCAAGAGGCAGGACTTGGAGCTTTGGAGGCTGAGCCCAGGAGCGTGGAGGCTTTGTAGAAGAAGGCGCCTTCATTGATGTCTTGTGAGCCCGTTGGTTGCTGAAGGAGCCTGAGTCGTCTAGGCCGTGAGGGAGTGCCGAGCATGGGAGCTTTCTGACGTTCGAGCTTCAAAGGCAGTGGAGACTATTCAGTTTGCAAGTCGTTGATGTGAAGACGGAGATGGACTCGGAGGTCGTGTTCTAGAGAACCGTCCCTGTGAGCGAGCTGCTAGTCGGTGGAGGAGTTGCTAGTCAGTGGAGGAGCCTTGTCTTGGGAGCCTTTGCTTTATGTGCCTGGAATCAAAAAAATTTGCTTTCAGTCTCCTCTCTCAATAAAAGAGGATTTCAGGGTCTACTTCTGAGTCGGCTGGTTGGCCTCATGCCGCCTTGTTGCATGGGAGTACCTAGTGTTCTGATACCATGTAAAAGTAAGGGATCAAGGAGGATCGTAACACCATGAGAGAGACATAAGGTAGGAAACACTCAATCTATTGCAATGTATATACTCAACGATACATGAAAGGCTTCTTATATAGAAAGAGCCTTTAGAATAGTCAACACATGTGGGATCCTCTCATCCACATTTCTCCTTGTGGATATTCTTGATCCACATCTCCACATCATGTAGTCCACATCCTAGGGTGGCTACTTTAATTCTTTCCTATACCATACCTTAGCCTCTAATATGTGCTCATGGCACCATATCTCAACATGTCCGTGACCCGTGAGTCTGCTAACGTCTTCAAATACCATTGAGGTAGCTTCTTCTCAAATGGAGGTACTTTGGATGAAGTTGAATTGGAAGCTAGCTCTAGAATGGCATGCTCCTCCTCCTCCTCGGGGTCTTCAGTCGACGCTACCTCGCGGATGGTGACTTTGGGTGGGGATAACGCTAAGAGTTCTGGAACCTCTTCGGCAGGCTGTGGCTCGGTCTCTTCAAAGATCACATCCCTGCTCATAAGGATCTTCTTCTTGTCCGCGTTGAATAGGAGGTAGGCCTTGGACTCTTCGCTGTATCCCACAAAGATACAGCTCCGGCTATGGGAATCCGGATAGCTTTGTTCACTCATCTTTGTGAACATGCACAAATGCTTTAGAACCGAAAACCCTAAGATGAGATATGATGGGCTTCTTATCATAATAAGCTTCGTATGGAGTCTTGCCATCAATAATCTTGGTCTTGAGGATGTAAACAGCAGTGTTCACGGCTCCACCCCAGTAGGCTTTCGAGAGACTCCTCCCTCGCAACATGATCAACCCTATCTCAGTGACGGTCCTATGCTTCCTCTCAGCAACTCCATTCTGCTGAGATGTGCGAGCTATAGTGAGCTACCTCTTAATCCCTTGCTTCTTGCAGAATCCATTGAACTCGGTAGAAGTGAACTCTCCCCCTCTATCGGTGCGGAAGGCTTTGATTACCTCCCCACTCTCCTTCTCTACCTAGGCCTTCCAATCTTTGAATTTCTCGAAAGCCTGAGATTTCTTGGCTAGGCAAAATACACATGTCATGAGATTGAAATCATCAACAAGTAAGAGAGAATACCGCGAACCTGCGAATGAATTTGTCGACATTGGGCCGCAGATGTCGGCGTGAACTAACTCGAGCGGCCGTGCTAAGGCCTCCTGTGGTGGGAACTTGTCCCTGTGTTGCTTGCATTCCACGCAAGCCCTGCAGACACGATCATTGCTTGCAATCGGTGGAAGTCCATCCACCATCTTTGTCTTCTGCATCTCAAAGAGAGTGCCATAGTTGACGTGACCGAACCGCTCATGCCATGATCTGGATCTTCCATGGTCCCCGTGCACCAACAGAGCGTTGCGTCAATATAGTCCATGCTCCTCGACACCTTGAGCCACCACCTGTCCGTTTGCCTTGGATGTGACAGTGACCTTGCCGTTGTCTAATAATACCGACATATTGTGCTTGTCCATCTAACTAACAGACAATAGGTTCTTGCACAAATTCAGTACATACAGTACATCAGAAATCAACTCCTCGTTTCCTACAGTCGTTATGAACGGAATACTGCCGATACCCTTCACAAGGCATGACTGGTTATCCCCAATAGTGACCTTGGAATCGGGATGTGTACCTTCCATGGTTTTGAACCACTCCTTGTTGGACATGTGCTTTGAAGCTCCACTGTCCACATACCAACCTTCCTCTCCCTCACTGACTGTATAAGTGGAGCCGTACTCAGTGATGATGAAGAGAGCATAGGTCGTGACGTTTGCCGATTTGGTCTTTGGCTCCTCCTTGGACTTGGACTCCTTCTTCTTGAGGTCCGCCTTCTTCTTGCGGGACTCTTTAGCGGAATGACCAAGCTTCTCATAGTAGAAGTACTTCATCTGCCTCTTTTTCTTTGCATTCTCGGTCTTGTTTTTGCTCTTGGAGTCTTTGAACTTACCCTTGCCAGGCTTGTCCCTCGCCATGAGAGCCTTCTCGTCCGATTGCGTAAACAATTTTTCCCCAGCCATGAGAGCCTTCTCGTCCTATCTAGCTTAACCAACACTCAGAAAAACTGAAAGAGCGATAGGACAAAACTCAGATATATTCCTCCACAATCGTGGGCAACAAAAGATTAAGAGTGCGCATGTACAAACAGCCCGAGTGCTGTCAATGATGATGAGCCTCTTCCTCTTCCTTGTGCGCTTGCCTGTGTGCAACGCTGTAAGTGCAGGTGATGAGGAACGAGGGGGGAAGGGAGGGCTTTTTATAGGAGGGGCTAGGCCCCCTCAATTTGGCCGACCAGTGAGTCGGCTCCCTGCCCAAGGCACCGACCTGCCAGCCCACCAACCGACCTGATTGGTCGGCCTTTGCTGGCTGATCAGGCCAGCTTGGGCCAGGCCTATTTAAGGGCCCATAAGCCCTGCTTATGGGCTGCTGTTGCAGCTCCCAACTCCGCCCGTGTGCAGGTCCAGGAGGCACCTAGGATGCCGTGCCATCTTCTTGCTGCAGTGCAGGTTCCCTGCCAGGTAGGTCTTCTGCATTTTCACCTTCCCCTACCCCCTATGGTCTCCTGCCCCCTTGTCCCCTCAAATCGGGGGCTCAGAGGTGGGGCAATGACCTTCTAACAGCTATGACATCCCCACTGACGTCATCAATGCCCACCAGTGGGTGTAGACCATAGAAAAGACACATGCTCTCACAAATACAAATCCACACACCCACACATACTTGAGTATCCATGTATACAAAGGTCTTTGTACTGAGTTTCTGTCAGCACTCTAGAGGTGAAGGGTAGACTCAGCCGTGACAAAGGCTAGTACTAAAGGAGAAGTCTAATCACAAAGGAGGAGGGAGTAAGTGTTTGAAGCACTACAAAGAATATCAAAGAGGGAAAAGAAATGTGCACCAAAAAGGCTGAGGAGGAGGTGTTTTGGAGCATTGGAAGAAAATCAACGAGTGAAAATTGAAGAAAAGGACAATGGGGAAGGGATGCCTACTATGTGCATTGTTGTCGTGCCACATAAAAACATTCACAAAAACTCAAAAGTTCCAAATGCTTGGACACGAACATTTTGAAATCCACCAAAGCACAACACACGGAAGTCCCATCATTTGGAATGGTCAAATATGTTGTTGCATATGAGTGAATAACAAAGAGTTGATGTGAGCAGTCATGCACCCTTTGAAACCAGCTTTGGCCATTTCAACAAAGAATGTACTAACGGGCCATTCTTATCTTAAGTAATGACTTAAGGAAGGGATGTGAAATAGACGATTGCAAATCAAGGGTCTGACCATACATAAACAACCTCACAAATCAGTTGATATTCCTAGAAATTGGCTTGATATAGTCTGATATGCCTAGAAATTGGTTTGGGATAATCTGAGCCGCCTTTGGTATTGCATTGCTAGGTTTTTATACGTGTGACAAAAAGACAAGCTGCAAATACAAGTTTGCAAATCAACGGTCTGATCTTAGGTAAAAGCCTCACTATGCGGCCACTATGCCTAGATGTTGGCTTAGAAAGAGTGAAGCTGCCCCTAGAATCACATTGTGATGTTTTGAAAGTGTAAGGCTATCTTGAGCTCTTCTAGGAGATTTTTTATATGCAAATTATGCCCATCGCTTTCTTGTGGATGGGATATGCCTCATTTCCAAGGGAGGAGATAGAGCCAATATTCATCATTGACTAACTAAGCCTAGACAATGTAGCATCCTCAACAACATCTTCATTGGCAGGCTATTCATTTGGCATATCAGCACTTAGCCCCTCGTGACCCTCCTCTTACATTTCGTGAAAGCGTATAGCAGAGTGAACTGGGCCTTTTTGGAGGGTATCCATGAGCAGATTTGGTTTCTCCCATGCTCCAGAGGCATTTCAGCATTGTTGTCTAGTAGATACAAGCCAGCTCACAAGTAATCCCTTGTCTCTTTCAATCTCAGTTCGTCATGGCTACCCCATCGAACCTTTCCTCTCCCTCCAATCACAAGGGTCTAGAATTGGTAGGCTTGCACTTAGAAATCAATGAAGAACATAATATGATTGGAGCAAAGTCGGCAGATCACATGGCACCCTTCATGGGGACAATCGAATGCCTAGAGAGGCCCCCTCCATCGTTGGCTGTTGTAGCATGTCCTCAGGTTCTAAAATCAACTAGCACAAGTCACTTGGCTTTCTCACGAAGGAAGAGAGATCTATCCTATGGGAAGAGGCCCTAGGTTTGCAATGGTTCCCAAAAGGCCAAATGACATGTTGTTTGGCAAAGAGATCTCTAGCCTTGCAAAGTATCGTCAGATTTTAGACTATCAACTCGAATCTCTCACTGATTACCCTCAGAACAAGCAGCACATAGCACTCAGACAATACAGCAAGTAGAGAGAGCTAGAGAACTCGGTATACTTGTCCACCCATGGGAAAACCGCTCAGAAAGGGGCCAAGTACATCCAGCCAACAGTACTGGGCAAAATGACAGTCAAGGATGGCTGTCAACTACTGAGAACTACAGACTAGAATATCTGTCACACTCTACACACTTTGCGGGGCCTTCAAAGGCTTCAGTTACTGAGTGAGAATGGCCAAATGTAATAAAGGAGGGGAAAGGGCTATTTTAGTGGCCCTTTAGGTGGGAAACCTGGAGGGACTATGTAAGTCCCCATCCACCATTCATTGTGTACTTTTGATTTGACTCTCACTCCTTCCTCCTTGCAGCCTACTCTCTCTCTCTCTCTCTCTCTCCCCCCCCCCTTCCCACCTCTTCCTCTCTCTACTACCGCTTCTCCTTCTTTCTCTCCCTTTCTCTCTCTCCCTTTACCTCCTCAATCCCCCTTTCTGCAATCTACCTTTTCTACATTCATATCAGAGCTCCGGCCTGGCACCTTTGCTTCCCCCTTTCACCTTCACTCAGATTTTCTCCAAAAGCACGCCAAAGCCATCGTAGGACTGACAGTGTGCAATAGCAGCACAAAGCGGACGGACACCCAATCCAACGACCGATGGATAGCTCAATCCCTGCAACAGCAAGACTCTGCAACAACCAGGCAGGCAACAAATTGGATCCTTCACAAAACGTACGGTCTGCTCACAGCATAGTGCTGCCTTGAAGAGGACGCTTGGTCAAATGCATCTAGCTGGGTCACAGAACGAAGCTTGCCTCTAAAAGCTCGACGCCTTTCGCTATGAAATAGGCTAAGACCGGGTAGTAACAAATTCATAGAGCACTCGTCGAAGCGCACCACAGCGTGATCCTCCTGTGTTTCGACTATAGCTCCACCCATCAGTCGAACTGCTAACCAATCATCCGATTTAGGAAGGCCATGAACATCTTGGCCAGACCTGCCACATCAACGATAGCTACACCCAACCAAATGTAGCTGTGCGTGACGACCAACCCTAAACCATTTCCGGCCAGCACTCCTAAATGTGGTTCAGACCTGCAACAGCCAAGCGTGATCACTATGATGTGCTAGATCCACCGGCCTGTGACTGTGACCTGCGGATCTGCAACGACTGCAATTTTGCCACCCATGTCAAGATTTCCACCAAATTCCACGCCACCACAGCTCGCCATTCAACCTTAGCCCAAAAACCTCAGGCTAAGGTTCAATTAGTCGTCTAGTTAGTTTTAGCCAGAGGTAGCAGGGTGGGCTAGGTTAAGTCAAACTAACTAGGGTTAGGCTCAGTCAGGTCGAGTTAGGTTAGTTAACTAAGGTTGAGTTCAATTAAGGAATGGGTTTTATGGACTGGGATTCCCTTGAGAGTCAAGCAACAATTATACCCCTCCCTACTCTTTAGGATGATGGATGGCTGCGCACTTCAGCCAAAGTCCCCTTTTTGCACCAGGTGCTTGCAGTTGACTCCTTTTAGCGAGGAAATAAATTGACCTTCTGTCCACATTCTAGACTCAGCTTTGACCCTGTCATCAAGCCATGAAAGACATGCTTCTGGCTGGATGTGCTTTGACTCCCCATTAGCCATGGCTAGAGCAGGAGGGGAGAGATGATACAAATCATTGCTGCCCAAAGGGGCCAAAAGTCTACATCACTACTTAACAGCAATGCCCTGCGGCCAAGAATATTGCAGGGTGCATACTCAAGATCATTGCTCGACTTCAGCAAGGACTTTCAGTGTTCACATTGGGCATGGTATTGTGGTTCACAAGGGGTCATACAAGCCCTCTAATTCAAGGCCATGAGGCTCCCTAGCATACATGGTAAGTGACTTAGTAGTACATCCAGAGATCACTCAGGTCACACCGATCCCCAATTTTCAAAACCATCTTGAGGGCGTTTCATGAGCTTTCATATCATGCTATGGCGACACATGAGTACTTATTCTACCTTAGAATGCATACAATCAAGCATCTAATATCGAAAAGATGCATGTATACTCACTCCAGTAATCATTGCAATAGCAGTTACATTAACAATACATTTGTTATTAATGAATACATTTGTGAATTATCCTAATTAGCTATGGAAGCATCTGTGGAGAGCTGCACAATAATGCAAATATATCTTCAGAATGCATATCATTCTAACATTAAAAAGATGAATGTGTACTCACTCTCGTAATCACTGCAACAGCAGTTTTATCAAAGATACATTTATTCTCCTAACTAGGTGTAGAAGAATTTATAGAGAGCTACACGATAAATGCAAGTACGATAGAAGGCAATAACCAACACAGCATGTTTGGTTAGCGGCATATTTTCCTCTTAAAGACTTCTAAGGGATTTGAACTCGATTAACAATGTACAGACCACTAGTGCCCAGCGGAACACCTCAAAGAAAAAAGCTTGTATGTAATGCTGTGTCCAAAATTTCTGTGCGCACAAAAAAACTTGTATGTAATGCTATGGGCAAAGAAGCCCATGCATGGTATTCGGTCAGATTGATGACTTACAAAACGGTCGGGAAAGCTATAGAGAAGATAAGTAAAGTTTCAATCTCAGCCTTGGGATCAGTATTTGCTCAAGCTTCAAAGACCCTACACAATTTGGGCTTATGTATCTAAATTAACCCAGAAACCCAATACAGAAGCAGCCATAAGTAAAGTGAAAAGACCTGTCAATTACAGAGCATTTCAAGACAAGTGTAATTATAACTTTCAAAGCATTTCACGATAAAATGTACCTCTAAGGGAGAGAAAGAAAATGTCACGAGAGCGTTGGCCGCAAAATTCACAAGGACTGCAATACTTAGAGCTCGTCCCCTTGTTCTTAATGGAAAAATTTCTGAAACCATGAGCCATGATATAGGCCCGAATGAAACCTAGAAAGCCAGAAGACAACAGGAAACGACTCATATAAAATAAATAAAGCTCTAGCCAGCCAAAGTTCTGTCAAAAGTTGTTAGAATGCCTTTATTCTATAGCAGCTTAGCAACCAAAACTGAGGGATCTATCATCGTGTTTCTGTAGCAACGAAGACTGAGGAAAGTATTATAATATTCTCCTTTTCATGTCACGGATGTATGCTCAGGAAGCATACAAAATGCCTCAACTTCGATGCATGAAGAAAGAGAACCGATGTCTAATGAAATTTAAAAGACAAAAACGTCAAACGGTTCTTCAAGCATGATTGCTGTGGGACTATCACTGTGTAAAGAAGGCACATAGACAGTTTTGTGTTGAGTGATCCCACCTGGTAGGCCCCCACATAAAGGAGCAGAGATACAACTGCCAAAGCTGAAGCGGATTGCAAATAGGCATAGTATATTGCAAGCAGAAATAGGGACACAACCTGTGGGGAGAAAAGTCATGAACATCTACCCAGTAATATCACACAAATGAAAGGCCATCTTCTCCTAGAACAAGGCATCTTTTCTTTTTGAAATAGAAAAGGGGAAACCAAGAGGAAAACATTGACACTCCAATGAAAAGTTTGAAATATGCAAATCTTACAAGCCCGCTCACGCCTACAATCAGCAAAGGTCTTCGACCTAGCTTATCCACTTTCCAAACTGCAATTAGTGTCATCAAAACCTGCACAAAGACCAGCATGTGTGAAGTGTAAATAAATTAATATAGAATGTCAAACCATTTCTCATGGGCTTCTGGACTGATCTTGTGCAACCTAGAGAGAGAGAAGGATAATATTAGTAAGCCATAATGTCTGAAGGTAAAATCCACACAGGACATTGATGAACAGAAAAGGTAGAAAAACATGAACAAACTATCTTAAAGGCTCTGATACAAGAGCCCAATATATGGAGTGAAAGAATCTGAAATTTATGGTATGTTGTGAGCTCATGGAAAGCCTTGGATCCACCAACCGCCTGCATGGTCCAGAGCAGTTTTCAGAATCCTGAAGCTGTTTCCTACCACTGATGGCCACTGAATTCTGGATAAGCTTTTTTGAATCTGTCTCTAAAAGGCTTGTACAGGTACTCTTCCTCATGCAAGCCTTGAAATTTAAAATTTTTTGCTGCCAAATGTTACTATTGCCGACTGTCAAGCATAGTCACATAAGAACATGTTTAAAGAGAACCTGAAACATGGAAAGTTCAGCCCTGAAAACTTTCAATGAAATGTCTCAAACATGGACGTTTTAAAGGGAGAAAAGATGAGACTTATTGCTTTTAAATTTTGGTTTTCTCCCACAAAAAATAGAAGATGCATACCTACGTGCATATGTACATGGCTGGTACGAGAGACATGACAGGCCCACTAGCATGTCAATGCATAGATCCCTCCTATGGCCATATCCTTCACAATATTAACGTCGCTAAGCATGGCACATCAGCGCCACTCCCTCCTTGTTTTCTTGCCTGCTTGTAAAGAGGTGTACTTGTTCACCAAAGGGGTGCATCCCTTTGTGTCAGATTGTACCCTGGGATGAAAAGATACCCCTCCATGCCTTACAAACGCGTCTGAAGGTATGTCTGTTTAGAAAAGATCACTGACACACCTGTGAGCCCCATATGAGGACTTCATGGCAGTGCATCTGTAAGGAGGTGAGGGTAGGCTGATCTGCAACGGTGCACTTGTCAGCAGATTAGGGTTGCACACAGAAACCTCTGCCAGCAGAAAAACAGGGCAGCAAACAGTGTGCATTTTAGGAACCTGTTTAGATTGCTTTTTGGGCAGAATATGGGGACTGTCCAGGTTGGCTCATTAGACAACGAGCTACCTCTCTGAGACTACAAAGGAGGGAGGGCTGACAGGCTGATCATATTGAGCAACACCAACGTTCCATTACCAATTTCCTTCCTCAACAATGCCAACCCTCACCAAATCCAGAGCGACTGCCACTTGAGATCAGCTTGTCTATCCTCAGCCAACTGGTGGAGTTAGTACCACAGATAGCACACATGGTTCATCCCATCACTCAAATGGCTAGCTGATAGGATGGCCAATGGCCACAGAAGTATCTTGTTCTTGTCCTTTGCATTTGGGTACCCTTCCGCAATGTCAACATGGTGTATTTATTTTCTCATCTCAGACACCAACCTTGGGTGTGGATGCCCTACTTTAGTGGCCCCACTCCTTAAGGTTTCATTGTATCTGGTTTCCTTCACCCTTCAATCTGTGAAGACGTTGATAAACTTTCTCTCTTTTCTTCTGCCTTTCCTCCCATCCTTCCTCCCGCCCCCCCCCCCCAAAAAAGAAATAAAATTTTCCTCCCTATCCCCCCTAACGCCACACACCCTCTTGAACTCTCCTACCACCGCTGCCCTCAAGCTCCCCCCCGCCCCCTTTATTCTTACCCCTCTTTCTAGGGTGGGGGTTTGTTGTACGCGCTCCCTTTATCCGCCCTCATGGTCCCACTCTTTTCGAATTCCACTCTTACTCCACACCTCTTGAACCCACTCTTTGAGGATTTCTAGTGAGTTAGGCCTTGGAATTTCATGGATGTCCTCCCAAATACCCAAATCAATTGGAGCTTATAGTGATCTACAATCACTCTAGGAAGAGTGGTTTACTAGGCAACATTGGCAGCAAGCAATACTGGAACTGGGATTTTCTCTTCACTGCAATGGGTGATGAGGATTGGACTCTGGAGGTTTTTAATTGAATGTTCAAAACCAGCTGGTATCCTTCGTTGGGCAATGGTTGGTCCCTTTTGGGCGCTTTATGGGTTCTACATGACAAGAAAGCCAAGTGTGAGGTCACTTGGTCATTTGATATGCCTTCCACACTGGGAGACCGTTGTTTGCATTGAGCTGGAGGCTTCTCATCCCAAGTCCGGTTGATATTATTGCCCCCTACAGGCAATGGCTACTTAGTTGGGTGTCCCGTACACAAATTTCTTAACTTGGACTTACACATTCGGTGTGTCACCAACGACGATTCTATCGTGGCGCCAGAAAGATTGGGATTACTAACCACCTAAGCTGCCAGCCAAGGTTAGTAGTTTAGATACTTCCCAACTCCGCGAGGGCTCTATTTTCCACTCCTATGGAATGAGTATAGATTCCATGTTATGCTCAAGCTGAGATAGCACGACCTCAAAGGGATCAGTGGACATTTTCCTTTAGAAGACCAATTGTTGTATTAGCATTTCATGCAAATGGTCTAAGGAATCAATGTCAAGGTCCTTGATGAGGGTGACATGGTACGGACTAGATGGGTCTAAGGATATGGGTCTTAAATGCATTAAATGTATAAATGTGCATGGGGGCAAATGAATTAAATGTGATCCGAAGAGGGGGGTAAATGATGCATTTAAGAGGTACCCTAGAATGATGGCATGTGTAAGACTAGATCCATCTAGGGATTTGTGGGCTTTGTGGATTAACATGCAAGAGCCTTAATGTGTGAAATATCTTGTGAGCTTGCTGACACAGAGATTAGACTAGATTGGTCTAAGGCTATGGGTCTTAAATGCATTAAATAAGACGTACCCTAGAATGATGACATGTGGCAGACTAGATCCATCTAGGGATTTGTGGGCTTTGTGGATTAGCATGCAAGAGCCTTAACGTGTGAAATATCTCGTGAGCTTGCTGACACAGAGATTAGGCTGGGAGGTTCGTCTTAGTGCCATCACCTGTGATTCGAAAATAAGATTGGGATTAATGGTTTTTATTCCATGACTCTGCATGGCACGGACTAGATTGGTCTAAGGCTATGGGTCTTAAATGCATTAAATGTGTAAATGTGCCCAGGGGCAAATGAATTAAATGTGATCCCAAGAGGGAGGTAAATGATATTAAGACATACCCTAGAATGATGGCATGTGGCAGACTAGATCCATCTAGGGATTTGTGGGCTTTGTGGATTAGCATGCAAGAGCTTTAACGTGCGAAATATCTCCTGAGCTTGCTGACACAGAGATTAGGCTGGGAGGTTCATCTTAGTGCCATCGCCTGTGATTCGTAAGGGATTAATAGTTTTTATTGCCTCATTCCATGACTCCGCATTTCAGCCACCACAACAATTGATCCTGCGATAGGAGTTGCAAAGATGCCTTGTTGGGCATCCAATGGACATTTCGATGTTGCAAGAGCATATATTTTTGGATACTGATATATGTCAATACAACTGCCTCCTTCCAAGGCAAATCATGAGAGCCTGTCCGTTACTGTAAATGGAGCGGTGGGATCCGCAACTCCATTAGATTAACCTGATAGGAGGTCGGGCTATATGAATGGGACTTCGTATTGGAGATCTCATGATTGGGATCTTGAATATGTACACACTTGAGTGCTGTAAGAATGCCCTTTTGAGACCACCTTATAAACTGTCTTCCCGACTGGACTCTTGGATTATGGGGAGACTTCAACGATCCAAAGTTTCAGAAGGACAAGATTTAGGGCAGCTCCACTGACACCCACATGAGACTATGCACATCACCACCAGTTTGTAATGATAGTTGTTCTAGGAAAAGGAGGAGACACCCATGGGCCCACACTCCTCTACAATTGCAGCCATGACACCCTCTCCATATGCACGGAATTACCAACAAGAAGGCTCAAAACGACCCATCCTTGGGCAACAAGATCAGATTTTTTCTCTACAGCTGGCAGTGAGAGAGCTATGATTGGAACTGGCAGAAGTAAAGGATCAACTTCACATTCTGGAAGGGCCTGGTAAGCAGGCAGTAATTGATGAGGCTGTAAAATCTTGTAAGGATTCCCCCCCTACCCCGCAGCTAGTCTCTAGAGTCAAAGATCTTGTTCACACTAAAGTACAAACTGCTAAGAAGGAAGTGATTGTGGAAGTGGACACCAAAGCAAGTAAGTCTGATATTCAAAAGAACACAAAGCTAGATGTGATAATGCGCTGAAGATTAGAATAGGGGGACTCCCACAAGATTGGTACAAAGAGGAGGACACATATAGTGAGATATTGACAAAGATCAAAGAAAGCTTGCCCAACATTGAATGGGTAGATGAGGAGGAGGAGTAGGATGGCGACTCCAGGCTAGCTTCTATTTTGCACTATAAATGTCATGCAATCCTTACACTGAAGTCAAAAGATATGCGGATCAAGCTTCTTCGACAATCTTACAAGTTGAAGGGCACCAAAGTATGGATAGCAGAGGAGCTTACACAAGCTCAACTTAAGATTAAGGCAACTGAATTAGCTAAAGTCAGGGCTGCCAGAAAGGATGGAAAATGGGCAGTTTACCATGAAGGCATAGCACTAATCAGAGAGTTCAAATCAAAACCAAGACTCTCATTCTTAAACTGATAGCTGTTTACTCTTTCATACTATCATGTAGGTACTCTAAATAATGTGGGTTGCTTTTTGCACTCCTTGGGAGCTGCCATGTGCCCTCCCTAAAGCAGATGTACTAGACGGTTTCTTGATGTACCATAGATCTTTTGGTCTCTAGTGGACTTTAATAGACTTTCTTTCTTTCTTTCTTTCTTTCTAGTGGTCACCCGTACGTAATGAGGCAATTGGAGGCACCCTTTACAGATGAGGAGATGCACATTCTGTAACACACACACACACTCCTCTACAACACACACACACACACACTATGACCTAAAGGCCCTCTCGATGCAAAAATGCCAGCCCCAAAGAAGATGGCTTGACCACAATGTTCTTCTGCCACTACTGGGAGTGGATCCAAATTGACAACTAAATGCTACACTTGCTGAAAACATTTTGCCCAATCTAGCCTACTTCCACGTCACCATGTGTGTCTAAATATCTATGCTAGTGTTTGATGTCTACACCTAGCCTATTCATGTACACATGCTGAATCTGGTGCACCACTTCACTAACAACATTGACATTTTTATAATTTCAGAATGCGAGAGAATCTCTTTGATAGACTCAAATCTTGCTGACACTCGTGGTTGGACAATGCCTTGATGATGGCTTGCACATCTCAATTCCATTCATGCAAGTTTCCCCTATAGACCCAAAGTCTACAATTATTTTTCTGAAGCAAGCTTATATTCTTTGCAAGATATGACAAACATAGGTGACCCTAAAAGCCTACCCCCCGGAGTTCTAGTGGATTAATCATAAATAAGCAGTTTTCCTAGCCTTATATGTCACGCTGTTTCATTGCAAAGGTGAGTTTATTCCAGCAAAGTAAGATTAAGATAGGGGATCCCCAGCAATAGTTGCACATAAAAATGGAGCATCATCCTTAAGGTCACTAATTGCTACACCTTTTTCAACACCGCTCTTTCCATAATACCATTTAATGGGGAGAACTGCAAATTTGGCTCTACTTTAAGAGCAAGCAGCAAAGTTTGCAATTGAGTGGATGTTCAGTAAAAGAATAATGTTATATTCCCCTCCAAGCAGAGGGATGAGCTTGCTTCGGCAAACTCTAAGAAACCCACTATCTTGACTGTTAAATGATCTTAACAATACCAATGCAAACTTTGAGATAAGATTTATGTGCTGGCACAATAGGAAAAATTAATTTCATCTCAATGTCAAAAGACATTGAAAATAGTTCTTTGGATGGCAAACTATCTGTGATATTCAAATTGTATGGTGAAGAATAGCAATCCTTGTCATCAGGAAATGCGTCCACATGAGGTTAACACTTTCCACCTGTGGGGGTTAAAGGTCACTGTGCCTTTATCTCGGTTATGTACAATACTCAAACACATATATAAATGAATGAAAACGAAGATTAGGGTGTTCTGCACCCACCAAAACTTATGTGGCTCTCTGTTTCTCTCTCTCCCTCTTCCGTTCTTGCTTTCGTTGAAAGCACTCTCAACTGGTATCAGAGCCAGGTGATCTAGCTGAGCGTGCGTGAATGCCTGGAAGCTCAACAGCTCTGTGGGAGGAAGGAGAAGCTCTGTGGGAAGCTTTGTGGGTAACTTTACTTGCATCCGAGAGTGCAGAGACCTTGGAGGAACCTTTGGAAAAGTCACTTTGGTTTCGCGAAGTGGTTTTGAGACCCTGTTAAGTGTTTTCAAAGAAAAAGTCATTTTTTAAGCTTTTCCCTATTCCGTTCGACGACAGAGACTCCGTATTGACTTGTAGAGGCAACTATTGCTTGATTTTGGTGTCCATTTCACTTTAAGAGCTTGGAAACATCTTTATTCTTGAATCTGGGATCATTTCATTAATTTTCTGACTCACTGTGTCAGTTTCTACGTTTTTATGCCCGAGTGTTAGAACTCAAGTTTGGAGCAACCATTTGCAGATCTCTCAGTTCCGGTGGAGTTTACAAATAGTTCTGTTTTCAAAAACGTTTTTTAGTCCGTGTGTTGGACCCAGTGATTGAGACCACGGTTTCGGACGCCTAGAAACCCCTACCTGTCAGTTCTTGCGCGATTCGGTGGAGTATTTTCAGAGTTATAGATCTCTGTGTATTGGATTTCGTCTCTCTGTTATGCATTTTTTCATTCTAAGGTTTTGAAACCTTAAATTTATGCCACATGGCAGTGGATAAGTGTTGACTCCCATTTCTCACTCATCGGTTGGGATTTTGGAGTTCCAGCAGAAGAGAGACATTTGCAGATTTTCTTGCTGAGTCCGATTATGCAATGGCGCCCATGTTTTGAGGCATCTCAAGCTCTATTTTCAGTAGCGTTCATTGCCATGGGACCATGATTTCTTGAGCATACCTTATGCAAATCACTCTGGTTGCAGTTTGAGCCGTGTGCACTCATTCGTGGTGTGCATTGGGTTGCAGTGGATGATTTATAGGCCATTTGGAAGCATTGCGATCCTTATTGGATGCGCTGATAGGCCCAGATTGCCTTGTGGGATGCTATTTTTATGGACGCTTTGCACATGGATGCTATTTTATACTGAGGGACAGCTTTGACACATTGCAGGTGATGCACTGATCGTGTTATGCTCTCTTGGATGAGATATTATTGATACATATGCCCATGGACGGTGTTTATGCTCGAGCCATTTGACACTTATTGGCATTTTGGATTGCCATTGCAGTTGGCATTTTCTTTCAGGCCACATTTGCTCATATGGATGCATAGTACATGCACACGAGTCAGCTGTATCTTTTCATGCTTTGAGCTTTGAGTTTTGGTGATATTTCACTCTATTGTGGCATACACATTTGGATGCACCTAATATTTGGTGTAATTCTCTCTTGCAGGCACTAGCATTTGGAATTTTGCTTTATTTGCATCATGGCATCCTCTTCCATGTATGAAAAGGAGTTTTTCAACATTAAAAAGTTTGATGGAACAAACTTTTCTTTGTGGAAAGAACAGATAAGGGATGTACTTATTCAAAAGAAGCAGATTAAACCCTTGGCAGGAATTGAAGCTAAGCCTGCAAATATGTCTGAGGATGATTTGAATGAGTTGGATGCATTAGCAAAGTCTACTATTAGACTTCATCTTGCAGAGTCAGTTTATTTCACAGTAGTAAATGAGCAGACTACGAAAGATTTGTGGAAGAAACAAGTTTACCTCATGAAGAGGTTGTTTGGGCTGCAGATGAAGGAAGGGGTCTCCATTGCTTCTCACTTGAATGAATTCAATATTATTTTCAGCCGGCTTCAGGCTCAAAAGATGAATTTTGATGCAGAGACTAAGGCAATATTTCTCTTATGTTCATTGCCATCCTCATGGGATACCTTCCGTATAGCTCTCAGTAACTCTGCACTTGGTGGAGTACTGAAATTCGATGATGTTGTGGGTAGCTTGTTGGCCGAGGAGATTAGACAGAAGTCTATGGACGGCAACAAGCAGGATGCAACCTTAAATGTGCAAAGGGGCAGATCACAGTTCAGGGGGAAGTCCCAAGAAAGAGGAAAGTCTCGTAGCAAATCCAGGGCGCGAAACATTGAGTGTTACCACTGTGGCAAGAAGGGCCATATGAAAAAGGATTACTACAAGCTGAAAAGAGAGCAAAAGGATAAGAAAAATAATGTAAATTGGGATGCAAATAAGAAAGAAGAGAGTCCAAGGGAGGACGAAGGAAAAGTGAAGATCGAGGAGATCAATGCAGTCACACATGATAGTGACAATAACATTCTCTTCATATCTAGTTTATCTGCAAAGTTGCTTACTACTTCAGATGATGCATATTCCCAGGATTGAATTTTGGATTCTGGTGCTTCATTCCATGTTACTCCCCATAGGGAATGGTTCTCCACTTATGACAGTGGAAAGACAGGTTGTGTGCATCTTGGAAATGACTATGCATGTGACATAGTGAGAGTAGGTGACATAAAGTTTTCTTTTGCAAAAGGGTCTGCATTTGTTTTGAAACATGTGAGACATGTGCCTAAGTTGACCAAGAGTCTTATTTCACTGGGTCAGCTAGATGATGCTAGTTTTCACACCACTTTTGGCTTTCAGAGTTGGAAAATTCAGAAGGGCTCTATGCTTTTGTCCAGGGGTGCCAAGTGTGGGACTTTGTATTCCTTACATGTATCAGGGGTGTTTGATCATGTTGTTGCAATAACCGAGCAGCCAAGTACTTCTTTGTGGCATTGCAGGTTGGGGGACATGAGCTAAAATGTAATGAAACTCTTATGCCGTTTGGGTTATGTACCGCATTTGAGTTTCTCTGATTTTGAATTTTGTGAGCACTGTCTCTATGGGAAGCAGACTAAATCAGCCCATAAAAGAAGGGGAAAGAAAGAGTTTGAAAAGCTTGATTTGGTGCATTCAGACGTATGTGGTCCCATGCCTACACGGTCATTAGGCAGGGCTGAATACTATGTGACATTCATTGATGATGCAACTAGGAAAGTGTGGGCTTATGCTATAGCTCGAAAGAGTTATGTGTTCCAGGTATTTCAGAAATGGCTCGCCTTGGTTGAGAATCAGTCAGGTGGAACGCTTAAATGCCTACGGACTGACAATGGTGGAGAGTATCTCTCTAATGACTTTCAGCATTTTTGTGATACACGTGGGATTAAGAGGGAGCTCACATCCCCTCGTACTCCAGAGAAAAATCCAATTGCAAAAAAGATGAACCGTACCATTCAAGAAAGGTTGCAATGCATGCTTTCCAATGCAAGTCTTTCTGGTGGTTTTTGGGCTGAGGCAATGAAGACTGCAGTGCATGTAATCAATAGATCACCTAGCAAGAGTTTGGATGGTGGTATTCCTGAAGAGGCATGGAGTGGCAAGAAGCCCTCTTACTCTCATTTGCGTATATTTGGATGTGAGGCATATGCACATGTGCCAAAAGAGCTTCGAAAGAAGCTAGATCCTAAGTCTAGGAAATGCACCTTTCTGGGTTATGGTGAAAGTGGAGAGATGGGCTATCGTCTCTAAGATCCAGAAGCAAAGAAGATCATACGCAGCCATGATGTAGTCTTCAATGAGAAGAAGATGCATAAGGCACCCATGAGGGATATGGAAATGAGGAGAGTCACTTTCCAGGATGTGAATCCACCTGCATATGTTGATAGACAGCAAGCTGTCCATGCACCAAATGTGCAAGAAATGGTACCACCAAGTACTCCGACAGGTATACATTCAAGGGTAGATGATGGATCATCTATTGGTGGAAATGATGAGCCAAATGTGGCTGATATGCAGGTGGGACAGCAAGCTGACATATCCTTGAGAAGATCATCTAGAGTGTCTAGACCGCCTGATAGGTTTGTTCCAGGGGTAGACTATGTGATGCTTACTGATTGCGGGGAGCCTTCTTGCTACAGAGAGGCTATGATGCGTGAGGATCAGCGCAAGTGGGAGTATGCTATGCAATCAGAGATGAATTCACTTATGAAGAATAAGACTTGGGACTTGGTTTCTTTGCCACATGGAAAGAAAGCATTGCCATGTAAATGGGTCTACAAGATGGTCACAGGTGATGATGTGCCTAGGTACAACGCCCGTTTGGTTACTAAAGGGTTCAAGCAAGAGAAGGGTGTGGACTTTGATGAGATATTCTCTCCGGTTTTAAAGATGACCACACTTAGATGCATGCTTGGACTAGTGGCAGGTGCAGCCGGAAGGCTTTAAAGAAAAGGGCAAAGAGCATTTAGTTTGCAAGCTGAAGAAGAGTCTCTATGGTCTTAAGCAAGCGCCTAGAGAATGGTATCAGAAGTTTGATGCTTTCATTCGGTCCCAGGGTTTTAGAAGGAGTGAAATTGATCACTGCCTCTACACTAAAAGGGCTAACGATAATCCTGGCACTACATGTGGATGATATGCTATTGGCTAGCAAGAATACTTATGAGCTAGATGCATTAAAGGCCAAGTTGCATGAGGCCTTTGATATGAAGGATTTAGGACTTGCACGTCATATTCTTGGTATGCGCATCACGCGTGATCGGAGTAGGAAACTCCTTTGGCTTTCACAAAAGGAGTATGTTACAAAAGTATTGCAGTGTTTCAATATGGAGGGGGGGAAGGCAGTGAGTACTCCATTGCCTCCATATGTGAAACTAAGTCATACATATAGTCCCAAATTAGATGAGAAGAGGGCCATGATGGCCAAGGTTCCTTATGCATCAACGGTTGGGAGT